>NC_033799.1:72030155-72097916 GCF_001876935.1 Asparagus officinalis | reverse complement strand
GGGAAAGAGGTGACAGAGCAAACACAAGCGATTCTTAATGATCCCAAAGTGAAGGAACTTCGTTATAGCAAAGTACTCAGGAAGGATGCACTAGAGATCTCGAAATATCCTTTTCAGTTTGATGTATTGGCGCAGTTAGCCAACATCCCAACAAGGATTATATTGTTTGAGCTTCTACGTCTATCCCGATCAATAAGGTAAGCTCTTCGTGAAGCGTTGGCAGATAATGAGGCTTTTCTTACCCACTTTCTTCCAAACCCAGCCAAAGCAACGTTGGAAGAAGCTCGTCCTCAATGTTGTCAAGTCTTTCAAGGAAGAATGTCATGCATCACATTTTCTAAAGAAGATATGCACGTGAGAAACCCAAAACACGATAGACCGTTGTACTTCACAGGGTACATCGGCTCTATTCGGGTAGATAGAATTCAGGTTGATCTCGGTTCTGTTTTGAGCATCATACCGTTGAGGCTCATTCACTACCTTGGAGTTCTGCTGCATCGTTTATCAATGACGGGAACCACCATCTATGGCTTTAATGCTTACAACACTCGTCCCTTTAGCAAAATCAAACTCAAATGCCAGATGAGTGACTTGAGGACAGATGTCACCTGGTACGTCATCGATGCGGAGACGTCTTACAATTTTTTACTGGGTCAACCATGGATCCATAATAATCTGATTGTCCCATCAACTCCACATCAATGCATGAAATATGTAAATGAGAGTGGTGAAGTCAAAATAGTGGTCATAGAGAAGCAACCATTCAAGGGAGTGACGAATTATTTCATAGATTCTATCCATTACCTTGATGGTGAGCCATTTAAAGTACCACTGATTGAAGAACCAGATAGCAGTAATGAAGCCGATACCGAGTCTGAGCACGAACAGGGTCTTATTTTTAATGACATAGAACCCGTCGTAATCGGTCTTAAAAATCTGGATGTAAATAATCCTGTCTATGAGGACAACGAAGTTATCATTAATAATAATGATAATTTAGCTTACTTATTATGTGTTGAATTTAATTCTAACATGCCAGGTACAAGTGCCAGCATACTGGCAGATCCTCTATCATGGTTATATGTTAAATCAAGTTTATATATGCATATTCAATCATCTTTTGGGACAAATCCGCAGCTAATCAAATCTTTGCAAGCAGTCTTTATAGTGCCGGATATGGATAATGGATAAAAAGACATCATTTTTAGGAAGAGTGATGGCCCATCGCAAACTCTTTTGGAAGAATTCGAGAAGGAAGAGAAAGATCCGCAATTCTCGTATTTCACACCAACAACCCAAAACTTATGAAGAAAATGGGATATAACTTCATCCATAAAGAAGGTTTAAATTTTGGTAAAGGGGTCCGGATGCCAATCTGATCCTCTTATGTCTCGGAGGAAAATCGGAGGATTACTATCACAAAACTCATAGCAGATTAGGTTATGAATCCCCACCATTCACACTGTGTTTTGGAGCCAATGGAGAATCGGATGATGATCCTTATAGTTCATCCTCGTTGGGAGTCAGACACCAGTACAGGAGCTGTGTTCAAGGCACTCATGGCCAACATGACTTCGTCATCTCCAATAGAAAATCAAGAAGATGACCATTTGCCTTTGCTCGATGATCCATTAAGCTGACAACTTGGTATACAATGGGAGCACCACTTCGAACAATACGAACCTCCAACTGATGACAAAGTGATCCAAGTGAACATGGGAGACAAGATTAATCTAAAACTCATATTCATAAGTGACGGCTTGTCGCCCAAAGAAAAAGAAGACCTCATTACCCAAGTACGAGAGTATATTGATGTCTTTACCTAGAACTATGAGGATATGCCTGGTCTCGATCCTCAAGTGGCTATGCATCACTTAAATATCAAACCAGACGTCAAGCCTGTTAAACAACAGCAAAGGTGATTTCAGCCCCAAATTATGGAGGCGGTCGAAGCTAAAATCAAGAAGCTCATTGAGTCAGGATTTATTCGCGAGGAGCAACACCCTCACTGGGTGGCCAACATTGTCCCTGTTCTGAAAAAGAACAGGAAGATTAGAGTGTGTATTGACTTCTGAGACTTGAACTCGGCTTGTCCTAAAGACGATTTTCCTTTACCCATCATGGACGTCATTATTGACAATACGTGTGGGTTTGAAAGGATGTCTTTTATGGATGGATTCTCAGGGTACAACCAAATCAAGATGTATCATAATGACGAAAAGCACACATCCTTTCGAACACCTTCTGGGATATAATGTTATACATTAATGCCTTTTGGATTGAAGAATGTAGGTGCTACATATCAACGTGCCATGATCTCTATTTTCCAAAAATATCTACGGAAGACTATAGAATGCTATGTGGATGGTCTGGTTGTTAAAAGTTGTGACAAGGGAAACCATTTACATGACTTGAAAACAATGTTCGACCTCATGTAGATACATCAACTAAAGATGAACCCAACCAAGTCATTTTTAGGAATGGCTAGCGGTGAATTCCTCAGGTTCGTGGTCACCGCTAACGGAATTCGCCTTGACCCAGACAAAGTCAAAGCCATTCGAGAGCTGCCATCTCCTAGAAATCTCAAAGAGCTTCGGGGTTTACAAGGACGATTGACATACATCTGTAGGTTCATTTTTAACCTATCAAGCAAATGCTAACCATTCTCAAAACTAATAAAGAAGAGAGTATCCTTTGTATGGGATGAAGCTTGTCAGAAAGCGTTTGAAGAGATTAAGCAATATCTCTCCAATCCACCTGTGTTAGCCACACCGAAGATAGGTAAACCCTTCTTGTTATATATCTGGGCTACAGATCATGCCTTGGGGGGACTCTTAGCACAAGATGATAAAAATGACCATGAGCAAGCCATCTACTATCTCAGTAGGATTTTATCGGGTGCTGAACCTCGTTATCCTTCTATTTAGAAAGAATGCTTGGCCCTGGCCTTCATAGTCCAAAAGATGCGACATTATTTGGTTGGACAAACTATACATGTTATTTCCCAGATTAATCCTATTTGGATATTCATGACACAACCCGGTACATTGAACTGGTGACTTACTAGATGGACATTGTTGCTCTCCTAATATGATGTTTACTTCAAACCTCAAAAGGCAGTAAAAGGTCAGGCTATTTGTGATCTTATGGTCAACAATCCATTGAAAGGAAAGGTAGAATTGTACCAGGACATACCGGATGAGACGTATGAAGCCAATGTTGTTTCTAAGGAGCAGATATGACAATTATACTTTGATGGCACAGCAAGAGCAAGCCTTACCAGTCGAATTATTGCTGGAGTGGGGGTAGTCTTTATCTCCCCACAAAATCATGTGCTACCACGAGCCATTTCTTTGACAGAGCCGTGTGTTCGGTGGAAAAATTCGATGTAAAAGAAACGAAAGAAAATTTGATCTGTATTCTCTCAAAATCGATTACTATTGGATTCCCATTACAAAAGAGATGAGAATGAATTTGATTCTCTCCTTTGTTTAAAACTGGTTCTTCAAGGTAGCGATGGAGTGCCTCCTTCGATTGTTCGCGTTGAATTTGCTCTCCGTTGACGATCGCCTCCTTCGATTGTTCGCGTTGAATTTGCTCTCCGTTGACGATCCGACCGTCTTTTATCTCGTGGGAACGATGAACTTCTGTGGAAAGTTTGATGAGTAACTCTTTAACGAGTTTAAGAACTCTGAACAAGTTAGAACCCTGTGAATAGAGTTGTTAGAACCGAAGATTCGGTTAATGACCAAGCAGATATTCTGTTGTTGAAGAATCCTTTCAGATTTGATCTTCTGAACTCGATTCAAAAATCCTATCTCTAAGGATTTCGTCTCTCCTGCCTCTCTGTGCGGTTGAGATCCTGAAGAACCTCCAAACTCGTGTGGTTTAGATGCTGAAAATCCAACCATTTACTCTGTTGGGTTTGTTGAGTTTTTATAGGGGGATAAGAGGTAGTAACTGCCCTCTAAATCCGCTCCTAAGTGGGCGTGATTTCCTCAGATCGTGGGGAAAACAATTCTAAAACCGTTCGACTCATGCTTGAACGAGTCAAACGCCCAATCTAGCGTTCAGAACCCCAACTTCGTGTCTTGGAATTGAGACGCAAGGTTGGGTGTTGACTGAACATCCAGAACGTGAGGGTCGCTCGCGTTTTGCTTGTTGTAGCTTGGAAACGCGGGGGTCGGGTGTTGGTTGAACATCAAGAATGTGAGGGTCGCTCGTGTTTTGCTTGTTGTAGCTTGGAAACGCGGGGGTCACCTGCATTTCCAGAATTATAACGCGGGGATGACTTCCGCGTTTTAGAAGGGGTTAGTTGATTTGTAACCTCTTCTATAGAGCGTTGCAAGGACCGTTGTTCAGTAATCCTAGCTTTAGCTGTTGTAGAATGTTTTCACTGTAGATTGTGAAGACTGTTGAATAGAGTTTTCATCAGTTGTCAGAAGTGTCGTCGAATTGTAACTCTTCTCGATCTATGTGAAGAGTCCTCCGTTTGCAGCTTTCGTTTGTTGGTATGAAAGCTATCTGATTGTAGCTTTCATTGTTGTAACTTGTGGGGATCAGCTATCCATTATGATTTTTAGACAGCCTACACCGTGCTCCAATAATGTAGCCGAATACAATGCTTTGTTAGTCAGCCTTGATATTGCTAAACAGTTGGGGGTGAAACATCTAGAAGCATATTGCGATTCGTAGCTTATTGTTAATTAAATGAAGGGAGAATATGAAGTTAGGAATGAGGATCTCATTCCCTATCATATCGCAGCCATTGCGTTGGCCGATTCCTTTGAAGGCTTCTGCATTGACTATGTACCTCCATCTCAAGAATACCTATGTCGACGCATTGGCATCACTTGCAGCCATATTGGCTTTACCTAAGGGAGCTACCCAGTAAGTCACGGTAACAAGCAAACAATTATTCAAGTTGAAGTATGCATTGTAGATCAACGTGGTTGAAGATGAACCCGCCACGCTGGAATCCAGAGACTGGCGGACTTATTACCTGAAGCCATTAAGGAAAAAGAATCTATTCGTAGACGAGAACCTAGATTCTACTATGATTCCTAATCCTAGACTTTGTATCGAAGGTCGTATAATGAACTGTTGCTTCATTGTTTGTCAAATAGAGAAGCGAAAGAAGCTCTTAAGGAAGCTTATGATGGCATCTGTGGAGTCTATCAGCCTGGTCCTAAATTATGGGACCGACTACGCAGATTGGGTTATTATTAGCCCAACATGGTATAAGACGTCATTGCTTATGCCAAACGATGCCACGCCTGTCAGATACATGCTAATTACATGCATCAGCCACCCGAGTATCTTCACCCATCAGCCACGGCATGGCCATTTGAGACATGGGGTATGGACATTGTTGGTACAATAACTCCACCCTCTTCCAAGGAACATCACTTCATTTTAGCGATAACTGATTATTTCTCTAAATAGGCTGAAGCAATCCTATTGAGAGAAGTCAAGAAGAGTGGTATTGTTAAGTTCTTAAAACACTACATCATATAGAGATATGGTGTCCCAAGACGTATCATTCATGACAATAGGCCCTAATTCGTTAGTCAAGCCTTCATCCGATTCTGCGATAAATATAGGATCAAGAATTTGGCCTCAATAGCTTATAACCCTGCTGCTAATGGGCAAGCAGAAGCTTTCAACAAGACCATCATCAGAATTCTCACTAAAGTAGTCTCGACGAATAAAAGAAACTGGAACGAGAACTTAGGTCAAAGCTTATGGGCTTATCGCACAACGGTTCGTACGACGACGGGTGGAATACCATACTCCTTGGTATATGGATGTGAAGCCATATTACCATTAGAAATCCAAATTCCATCTTTATGTATTGCACTTGCAACTGGCATGACAACAGAAGAAAATCATTGCCGACGTCTTGAAGAACTGGAGTCATTAGACGAAAGCCGATTACTGGCTCAACAACACATCAAATTTTATCAAGCTCGGATTTCTAGAGCATTTGATAAAAACGTTAGATACCATACTTTCAAGGAATGTGACTTGGTTCTCGTTGTCTGATGCCCAATGATTCTGAATTCCAAAAAGAAAGGGAAGTTTGAGCTAAAATGGGAAGGACCATTTGTAGTGAAAACTGTCTACTCAAATGGAGCGTATCGTCCCATCAATCAAGAAAGCGATAAAATCATGATGCCTATCAATGGTAAATTTCTAAAGAAATATTACCCATAGGCTCCTTGGTCAAATGCATCTCATAGTTGCAGGAGAAGCAAATAAAGGTAGTGATTTCCTTGCTTCTTTCCCTCCAAATTTCTCTCGTCAATCCTCTCCAATAGGATGGCAGGTCCATAAAACTATCATATTAATGATTATCTCTGATAGCCAATGTTTAACTCTTGTGTAAAAATATCTTTTCAATAGTAACCTATTATGTGATGTGTTACTGTACATGATCATCCCAATATCGTCATTAACCCAAATGACGTACGTTTTTTAATATTGGCCTACCAAGTAATGTGCCTTTGTTTCCAACATCGTCGTTATACTTTTAAATCACTGAACGACATAATACTCCTAACGTCGTCATTAACCCAAATGACGTGCGTTTTCTAGCATTACCCTACCAAGTGATATCCATTTGTTTTCATCATCGTCGTTATAATTTTAAGTCACTGAACGACATGATATTCCTAACGTCATCATTAACCCAAATGATGTGCGTTTTCCAATATTGGCCTATCAAGTGATGTGCCTTTGTTTCCATCATTATTGTTATACTTTTAAGTCACTGAACGACGTGATATTCCTAACATCATCATTAACCCAAATGACGTGTGTTTTCTAATATTAGCCTACCAAGTGATGTGCCTTTGTTTCCATCATCGTCGTTATACTTTTAAGTCACTGAACGACATGATATTCCTAACGTCGTTATTAACCCAAGTGACATGCATTTTCTAACATTAGCCTACCAATTGTTGTGTCTTTGTTTCCATCGTCGTTATACTGTTAAGTTACTGAACGACATGATCATCCCAACGTCATCATTTTCGCCAAATGACGTGTGTTTTCTAACTTTGGCCTACCAAGTGATGTGCCTTTGTTTTCTTTACTGTTTTTGTTCTAAATCTTTGAGTGACTTGATTATCCCAACGTCGTTCCAATGAGCAGCGCTCTTCTTGGAGTTGTGCTCGTCGCGTTGGTTGGAGGATCGATTTTCTCGAAGTTGTGCTCGTCGCTGAGACCTTCTTCTTCGACGAGCAGTGCTCTTCTTGGCCTGTTTTAAGGCTTTTGCAGGGGCATCATTGATGTTGATTGGATCTATCTCCGTCGTAGGTCTTTTACCACCCATGACACGTCGTGTTGATGCGGGTGTGGAGTTTTCAACTCGTTGAATGAGTTTGGCAAAGGCAGGGCCCAGTCCTTTAGAGGAGGGACTGTTTGATGAATTTTGGCCAAAGGAGAGGACTTTCTTCGGTATTCCAGCAACAGTTAGAGATTTAGTCTCCTTGGAGACTTTGTGGATCTTACGCATAGCCTTGGGGCTAAGGGATCCGGAGGAGAGAGCCTCCTCGAACTTAGCTTGATCGAACTTGATGATTAGAGTTTCAACGGTCGTTCCAATGAGCATGACGTCGGATTGCGCCACCACTTCTTCGTCAGAGAAGCTGTTCCCCAGCGGAGTCGCCATCTTTTGTTCGGTGGAAAATTTCGATGTAAAAGAAATAAAAGAAAAATTGATCTGTATTCTCTCAAAATCGATTATAATTGGATTCCGATTATAAAAGAGAGGAGAATGAATTTGATTCTCCCCTTTGTTTAAAACAGGGTTCTTCAAGGTAGCGATGGAGTGCCTCCTTCGATTGTTCGTGTCGAATTTGCTCTCCGTTAACGATCCGACCGTCTTTTATCTCGTGGGAACGATGAACTTCTGTGGAAAGTTTGATAGGTAACTCTTTAACGAGTTTAAGAACTCTGAATGAGTTAGAACTCTGTGAATAGAGTTGTTAGAACCGAAGATTCGATTAATGACCAAGCAGATATTCTGTTGTTGAAGAATACTTTTAGATTTGATCTTCTGAACTCGATTCAAAAATCCTATCTCCAAGGATTTCGTCTCTCCTGCCTCTCTGTGCGGTTGAGATCCTGAAGAACCTCCAAACCCGTGCAGTTTAGATGCTGAAAATCCAACTCTTTACTTCGTTGGGTTTGTTGAGTTTTTATAGGGGGATAAGAGGTTGTAACTACCCTCTAAATCCGCTCCTAAGTGGGCGTGATTTCCTCAGATCGTGGGGAAAACAGTTCTGAAACCGTTCGACTCATGCTTGAACGAGTCAAACGCCCAATCTGGCGTTCAGAACCCCAACTTCGTGTCTTGGAATTGAGACGCGAGGTTGGGTGTTGACTGAACATCCAGAACGCGAGGGTTGCTCGCGTTTTGCTTGTTGTAGCTTGGAAACGTGGGGGTCGTGTGTTGGTTGAACATCATGAACGCGAGGGTCGCTCGCGTTTTGCTTGTTGCAGCTTGGAAACGCGCGGGTCGCCTGCATTTCCAGAATTGTAACGCGAGGATGACTTCCGCATTTTAGAAGAGGTTAGTTGATTTGTAACCTCTTTTACAGAGCGTTGCAAGGACCGTTGTTCAGTAATCCTAGCTTTAGCTGTTGTGGGGTGTGAAAGTCGTCAGATTGTAACTTTCACTATAGATTGTGAAGACTGTTGAATAGAGTTTTCATCAGTTGTCGGAAGTGTCGTCGAATTGTAACTCTTCTCGATCTATGTGAAGAGTCCTCTGTTTGCAGTTTTCGTTTGTTGGTATGAAAGCTATCTGATTGTAGCTTTTATTGTTGGAATTTGATGGGGATCAGCTATCCATTATGATTTTTAGACAGCCTACAGAACCTCCTCCAAAGTTTTTGAAAGTTCACGGTTGACTGGGACAAATTTTCGGAATACTTTGGATCTCAACTCTGATCCTGGAGTTGTTGATTCCTTGTTGTAAAGGAGTCATTCTCTGCACTCGCTTCGAAGGTATCTTGGTTGAAGGGATTTGCCATGTAGGACCTGTGTGAAGGTATGCGCCATAATCCTGCTTCTGGAATGTTGGGGTGTATCCCTACGTTTTGAACTTGAGACGCGGGTCTCACCCTTGCATGTTGAATTTGGAACACGGGTGTAACCTCGGCGTTCGGTTTTTGCATCGTGGGTCTGACCTCAGCGTCTTACCTTTGCGTTTGGTTTTTGCATCGCGGGTATGACCTAAGCGTTTGGTTTTTGCATCGCGGGTTTGACCTTAGCGTTTTGACTTAGGGCATGGAAGTGGCTTCCGTGTATTTTTGACTAAGTCTTTGAGACTTGCCTTTAGCTCATTTGTTTCAAGTATCGGCTCACATCCATTAAGCTAATGGACCTACGAACATGCATAGGATTTTTGGCAAACCCTCAGCCATCAACGGATTTGATAAGCCTTTACCGACTACCGTTTGAGTCGGGCTAGCATGTGAATTATTTGAATCTGTTTCACATGTAACGTTGTGCTAAGAGAATGAACCCTCTTAGACTTGATGCTATGATTTTGAATACATAGACTTTGTTATTTTTACGGAAAAAGACTAACCGGAAACGCGTGTTAGGCATATGCTTATCTCTAATTAGGGATCGAGATAAAGTCCCTCATGCGTGTGAGGCATGGATTTTGATATCTTTTTCACGGCAAAAGATTAACCGGCAACGCGTGTTAGGCGTAGACTTATCCCTACTTAGGATTTAGGATAAAGTTCCATGTGCGTGTAAGGCACGGATTTTAGCGTTATTAATAACGACCTACTACGATATTGAATACGTAGACTTTTGTCCTTTTTACGGTGAAAGACTAACTGGCAACACGTGTTAGGCGTTGACTTATCCCTACTTAAGATTCAGGATAAATTTCTCCATGCGTGTAAGGCATGGATTTTAGCGTTATTAATAACGACCTGCTACAATGTTGAATACGTAGACTTTTGTCTTTTTTTACGGTGAAAGACTAACCGGCAACGCGTGTTAGGCGTTAACTTATCCCTACTTAGGATTCAAGATAAATTTCCCCATGCGTGTAAGGCATGGATTTTAGCGTTATTAATAACGATCTGCTACGATGTTGAATACATAGACTTTTTTCCTTTTTACGGTGAAAGACTAACCGGCAACGTGTGTTAGACGTTGACTTATCCCTATTTAGGATTTAGGATAAATTTCCCCATGCATGTAAGGCATGGATTTTGGCGTTATTAATAACGACCTGCTACGATGTCGAATACGTAGGCTTTTTGTCATTATTTCTTCCTGTGTTACTTGAAACACTAACAGAAAGTTGGAAGCGCCAGAGGTGAAATTCAGAAATTTTCTTTATCATCACTAGGATAATTCTAGAAAATATTTAATCCGCTAGGGATTTTATAATAAAAACTTGTTATTCTTGTTGAAAAGAGATTAACAAGTTCATTGGGGGATTTGACTGTTAGAGGTATGATGTTAACCTAACAGTATTTTATGGGCTTATCACTCTATTGAAGAGAGTAGATAAGTTGGTTTGATCATCAGATGTGTGATGTTAACTTGACTAAAATTTATGGACCTATCGCTCTATTAAGAAGAGTCGATAAGTTGATTTTGTCAGAGGTATGATGTTAACATGACAGGAATGTGTTGTGATCGGAACAACTTTGTGGACTTATCATCCTATTAAAGAGGATTGATAAGTGGGTTGTCAGAGGTTTAGTGTTAACGTGATGAGAGTTTGTGTTGCGATTGGAGAAACTTTGGAGACTTATCATCCTATTGATGATGATTGATAAGTGGATTGTTGTTAGAGGTATATTATTAACGTGACAGGAATGTGTTGCGATTGGAGCAACTTTGTAGACTTATCATCCTATTGACGAGGATTGATAAGTGGATTGTCAGAGGTTTAGTGTTAACATGACGAGAGTTTGTGTTGCGATTGGAGCAACTTTGGAGACTTATCATCTTATTGACGAGGATTGATAAGTGGATTATTGTCAGAGGTATATTGTTAACGTGACAAGAATGTGTTGCGATTGGAGCAACTTTGTAGACTTATCATCCTATTGATGAGGATTGATAAGTGGATTGTCAGAGGTTTTTGATATTAACGTGACAAGAGAATGCTGCGATCGGAGTAACTTTGTGGACTTATCATCCTATTGATGAGGATTGATAAGTAGATTTTGTCAGAGGTTTGATGTTAACTTGACAGGAATGTGTTCTTGTGACTTGCACAAGATTTTAGGAATTAGCGTCTCGCTGGGAAAACTTACTAAATGAGTTTATCATAAAAAGCGATAAATTTTGATGCTTGTGATTTGAACAAGATTTTGAAGACTTAGCGTCTTGTTGGGGAAGATTGCGATTTGAACAATTTTGAGGACTTATAATCCTATTGTCAAGGATTGATAAGTTGATTGTTGTCAGAGGTATATTGTTAACGTGACAAATTGGGAGTGATGCAAGTTGAATGCATACTTTATGGGGACGATGATCGTCAGAAGTGTAATGTTAACTCGACGATGTGAAAGATTCGTTACTCTTAATCTAATGGATTCCAACTAACCAACCCCCAGTCTTGATTAAGACTTAGCAGGGGAATAAAAAAGAGGTAGACAAGGCACATCGCTTAGTGGGGTACTATCCATGATGTCAGAATAGAGGCACATCACCTGGTAGACCATTATCTGATGAGTTTGACTATCAGATGTAACTATTAACGTGATAGTTGTGGACTTGCCATCCTATTGAAGCGGATTAGCAGATTGATGGACTATCAGAGGTAACTGTTAACGTGATAGATTTATGGACCTGTCATCCTATTGAGAAGAGGATTGACAAGTTGAGGGACTATCACAGGTAGATGTTAACATAATAGTTTTGTGGACATGCCCTCCTATTGAAGTGGATTGGCAGATTGATGGACTATCAGAGGTAACTATTAACATGATAGATTTGGTAGATTTTGTGGTTGACAGAGGTATTCTATTAAACATAACAACTCAGAAACTTTATTACTCATAATCCAATGAACTATAAATAAACCAACCCCAGTCTTGAACAAGTGCAGGGGAAAAAGGAGTAGGCCACTATCTAATGAGTTTGACTATCAGATGTAATTGTTAACATGATAGTTATTAGAGACCCGGCATCCTACTAAAGAGGATTAGCTTCAGTGGTCGTAGTATCTTTCCCTTCTGACTGAGGATATTAGGCTTGGTCCGATTGCTCAGGAGAAGGTTGGGCTTGGTTCGATTGCTCAGGTTGATCCTGCCTACTTTGTTCTTCAGCTTTAATCCTGGCAATAATCTTTTGAGCATGTTCGCCTTGAGAGATTAGTTGTCTCCAAGAATGACATTCTGCAACTCCGATTCGGGCTAGGAGGTCGGTCTGCAAGTTGTGTCGACAGGTCTCTACTAAAGTAGACTGTGTCATACCTGACGAACACTAGAGAGCCATGGTTCAGAACCTTTTGATGAAGGCTTTGACGAATTCCCTCTTCTTCTGCTTAGTGGCGAGAAGGGTATGGATGGAGACTTCTGTATCCTCTTCAAAAAATCTTGACAGGAAGAGTCTCTCTAAATCTGCCCACCTTTGGATACATCTAACAGGTAGTTTCCTGAACCATTCAAAGGCAACTCCCTTAAGGGTGCCAATGAATAATCGAGCCAGTGTGGCATCATTTGATATTACATTCGCAGTCTGTGACTTGAAATGATAAATATATTGGTTCGGTGATCCCGTGCCGTCAAAAGTTTGTAGCGTCGGGACTTCAAACTTTGGAGGATAAGGGGCTACATCTCATTCGGCAGGATAGGGTCTGACAACTCCCTCATCTTGGAGCTCATTTCTGTTGGCCATGGCATTGAGGCAGGCTTCCAATTCTTCCATTTTAGCAGACTGGAGATTATACTCGTTCTCAGTCTCTCTTTCTTCATCAGAGGAAGATTCCAGGTTGTGGGCTTCTTGGTCAGAAGCCGTATCGTCAACTATTTTTCCCTTCCCTTTGCTTGTGTGAGGTCGGGATGAAGACGTTTTTCCTCTCCGGGAAGATTCTTGCCTGGGTGGCGAATATGTCTTCTGAGATTTGGCCTTGTTTGCGACGATTTGAGTCAACAGGGCCATGAGTTCATTGATGGCCTCTTGCTGAGATTTGATCATGGCCTCCTGCTCATCAAGTCTCTTCGTAAGATCTTCATGGTTTCCCGTCATATAAGCGGGGCTCTCATGTTCAACAATAGAGCTTGATGATTGGGACTCTGCAATGGCTGAGTGTTCATCATTGGAATTGGTTCCCCTGGCTAACCTCTGATAGTTGACAGGGGGAATGGCTCATGTTCGCGTCCGAGTGCATCGGTAAACTCCTTCAAACTCATTAGCAATTTCTCTGACGGTCGGCGAACGACTTGTCTCAGAGTCATCAGAACTAGGACCTGAGGTATTCCTTCCACCGATCACATTGATAGTGACCTCAGGATATTCGGTCTCTGGAGACTTCTTCCTGTGTGAACGTCGTCGTTAGTTAGACAAAGCAACGTCCGTTAATTGGTCGAACACCAATGGTTTGGCCGCATATGAGCAGCATTAATATCCCGAGAGGACCATAGGAATCAATCGTTCACATTGGAATGAACGAATGACTTGCTGCATCGGTCTTTCTCTCGATATGAACTCTCTCAAATCTGTTGTAAAGATTCGAGGAGAATTACTCACTGATTGTGATGTTTGAACTGGAACCCCCAGTCCATGATTGGACAGGACTGGCTCTTGGTGAATATGGATCTGATTGAGATGACTTGAATCCATAAACTTCTTATATCCTCCCCTCAATCCAGGTTCTGTATTGGATTTGGAACTTGGGACGTGAGGGTCGCGTTTGGCTCTTGAGACGCGAAGGTCGCGTTTGGCACTTGAAACGCGAGGTCCGCATTTTAGTTTGGCAACATGAGGGTCGCGTTCTTCATTGTCGACACGAGGGTCGTGTTTTGACTGGGAAACGCGAAGTTGAAGTTCGCGTTCAACGAAGGCTTGAGGTCCGCGTTTTGGTTGTAAAACGCGCCATTGAGGGCCGCGTTCAGTCTGGTTCTCGCGAAGCTCAAGTTTGGGCTCATAAATACGAGGCTTACGTTCTAAAGTAGAAACGCGGAGCTCAGGGTCACATTTAAGCTCATGAACGCGAAGTTCGCGTTGGTTGGAGGATCGATTTTCTCGGAGTTGTGCTTGTCGCTGAGACCTTCTTCTTCGATGAGCAGCGCTCTTCTTGGCCTGTTTTAAGGCTTTTGCAGGGGCATCATCGACGTTGATTGGATCTATCTCTGTCGTAGGCCTTTTACCACCCATGACACGTCGTGTTGATGCGGGTGTGGAGTTTTCAACTCGTTGAATGAGTTTGGCAAAGGCAGAGCCCAGTCCTTTAGAGGAGGGGCTGTTTGATGAATTTTGGCCAAAGGAGAGGACTTTCTTCGGCACTCCAGCAACAGTTGGAGATTCAGTCGCCTTGGAGACTTTGTGGATCTTGCGCATAGCCTTGGGGCTAAGGGATCCGGAGGAAAGAGCCTCCTCGAACTTGGCTTGATCGAACTTGATGATCAGAGTTTCAACGGTCGTTCCAATGAGCATGACGTCAGATTGCGCCACCACTTCTTCGTCAGAGAAGCTGCTCCCCAGCGGAGTCGCCATCTTTTGTTCGGTGGAAAAATTCAATGTAAAAGAAATGAAAGAAAAATTGACCTGTATTCTCTCAAAATCGATTACAATTGGATTCTGATTACAAAAGAGAGGAGAATGAATTTGATTCTATCCTTTGTTTAAAATTGGGTTCTTCAAGGTAGCGATGGAGTGCCTCCTTCGATTGTTCGCGTCAAATTTGCTCTCCGTTGACGATCCGACCGTCTTTTATCTCGTGAGAACAATAAACTTCTGTGGAAAGTTTGATAGGTAACTCTTTAACGAGTTAAGAACTCTGAACGAGTTAGAACTCTGTGAATAAAGTTGTTAGAACCGAAGATACGGTTAATGACCAAGCAGATATTCTGTTGTTGAAGAATCCTTTCGGATTTGATCTTCTAAACTCGATTCAAAAATCCTATCTCCAAGGATTTCGTCTCTCCTGCCTCTCTGTGCGGTTGAGATCCTAAAGAACCTCCAAACCCGTGCGGTTTAGATGCTGAAAATCCAACCCTTTACTCCATTGGGTTTGTTGAGTTTTTATAGGGGGATAAGAGGTTATAACTGGCCTCTAACTCCGCTCCTAAGTAGGCGTGATTTCCTCAGATCGTGGGGAAAACAGTTCTAAAACCGTTCGACTCATGCTTGAACGAGTCAAACGCCCAATCTGGTGTTCAGAATCCCAACTTCGTGTCTTGGAATTGAGACGCAAGGTTGGGTGTTGACTGAACATCCAGAACGTGAGGGTCGCTCGCGTTTTGCTTGTTGTAGCTTGGAAACGCGGGGGTCGGGTGTTGGTTGAACATCAAGAATGCGAGGGTCGCTCGTGTTTTGCTTGTTGCAGCTTGGAAACGCGGGGGTCACCTGCATTTCCAGAATTATAACGCGGGGATGACTTCCGCGTTTTAGAAGGGGTTAGTTGATTTGTAACCTCTTCTATAGAGCGTTGCAAGGACCGTTGTTCAGTAATCCTAGCTTTAGCTGTTGTAGGGTGTAAAAGTCATCAGATTGTAACTTTCACTGTAGATTGTGAAGACTGTTGAATAGAGTTTTCATCAGTTGTCAGAAGTGTCGTCGAATTGTAACTCTTCTCGATCTATGTGAAGAGTCCTCCGTTTGCAGCTTTCGTTTGTTGGTATGAAAGCTATCTGATTGTAGCTTTCATTGTTGGAACTTGATGGGGATCAGCTATCCATTGTGATTTTTAGACAGCATACACCTGTAGGCATATAAAATTGCTTATAGGTCCCTTGACACGGTTCAACACGAACTAATGAACCATCAGGCGACGTATCTAAGCACGAACGTCAGTCCACAACACCGAAGCCAAGTGACACGCAACGAAGCGGATTAACAAGGCTACGAAGCTGTCGGCATGAGCCGAGCCACCCTGAGGTGGCCGCCCAGATCTGTGCCAAATGCACAGATCTGGTTGCCTATAAATAGGCGGGGTCATTCATCATTTTGGAGGACTTTTGGAAGAACTTTTGGAGAGCCGAAACTCTGCCGGATTGAGACCTCATCTTGGAGTTTTTTGAAGGCTTGAAGACTTGGACATTCAGATCTGATTCTTGGCGAGCACCCGCATCACAAAAGGTAGGAGTTCGAGGGGATCGAGATCTCAGATCTACGTTGTTACACTCCGGATCAAAGCTTGGTCTTTGATCCCGAGATTCGAGCGATTGTTTCCTTGGTGAAATAATCCCTCCGGCTATTATTTCCTTGGTGAAATAATACCCGTTATACTGCGTAGATCTGTTCGGATCTAGATTGCGCAGTGGTCCACGGCAAACAACCCCGGCGCAGGCAAACAACCCACCAAAGCGAGCGACCGCAAAACAGGAGCTCGCGATCTGTTCGACTAAGGAGAAAAAGTTGTAATTTTTGATCTTCTTTATTTTTGATTTTCATTGTAACCAGATCTAAAAAAGACCGGATCTTTTGTAACACAAAAAGTTGTTATTTCGAGATAACAATGGAATCAATAACAAAGAAAGCAACGATTTTCACCGCGAACAATCTGGCGACCACAGTGGGAGCCACCGATCTCGCTGCCGAGATCGGAGCGTCGCAGCCGCGGGTCTCGATCCCGGTCGGGTTCGACCAGCAGAAGTACGAGGAGTACGTGTCCTCGTCTGGATCAACCTCCCCCCGTAAGTCCAAGAAATTCCAGAAGTTCTCCTCCAGGAGAAAAGTCCGTTGGTGCGAAGAAGTTGAAGCCACCAACGACAACCTCACCCCGATCGACGCCGAAGTTGCGTCGGGTGAAGTCCCATCGGCCTCTAAGCAGGTCAAATCCGCCATCGAAGGCGTGGTGACTCTCTCTAAGAGAGCTCGCCAGAGGCAGCGTCAACGCCTCGCGAAGCAATTCGCCAAGGCCATGGAGTCCGTTGACGGGGTCCGCTACAATGCGGATCTGAAGAACAAACGAGGCAAACAGCCTCAACATCAAGTGAAGAATGGTTCCTCCAAGCCATCAACGATGGAGTGGGTCCGGGTTAAACGGAACCGTACGACGCTGGAGGAGCGTATCCGCAAGCGCCGCGCACTATCGGCGCAAGTACGGGCCAAAGCTGAAGAAGCCCGTCGGAAGCTACAGAAGGAGATGGTCAAGAAACCGCCATCAACTCGTAGGGTTTGGAAGCCGAAGTCTAAAGCAGAGGTTCAGACCAAGGAACAACAACAGCAGCCGTCGAAAGGTCAAACTCCGGCGAGTCAACCAAAGTCGTCGTTAATTCCTATGGCCACTCCGGGAGATCATGCAGAATCATCCCGAAGGAGGAAGCCAGTTTTGGACTTCCCAAAGAACGAGGCAAAGCTCCAGTTCAAGAACGGTTGGGGCCAATGAAGAAGTCCCAAACAATTCAACATGCTGGGGGTTGCCGCAACCCTCAACATTTGGAGAAAATCGTGGCACCCAAGCGCACAACCTTGCGCATCGAAGTGCAGGAGCCCGCTGAAGATTCACACCCACAAAGGCGCGTTTCAAGGCGTGTGACTTTTAAAAGCCCAAAGAAGGCAATCCAACCTCAGATGGGAACATTATCATCTGATGGTGATAGTGTTATACCTTAGAAGTCGTGCCCGCACACGATAGGTTACTCCGACTGTCAAAATGACGAGTTGTACTATCGTGCTGGGGGTACGAATAGAACCAGGAAGAGGAGTCCCCGAGAACAGGAAATTCAATGCCCCTGTTCCAAACTCATCTCCGAATGCAACTGCATCAAGGGGGTCCCCGAAAGAGTTTTAGTTTTTGAAAGACTCAGCATGGAAGCGTCAAAGCCAAGGACTAGACGTTTCCGAAGAAGAAGAACAATGGTCGAAGATGGTGAACGTTCAAGGGTCACCACCAACATGACTAGCAAGGGGACATCGGCACAGGATGATTTTGAGGCGATTCTGAGAGCCTCCCGGCCTAGAACCCGTCTGCAGTCCGGAACCATCGAGAGAGCAACCTATGGTAGGGTTCGGACAAGACGCCCTTCAGAAGATGAAGAAACTGATGCCGGTTCCGCAGTCGCATCAGATAATACGGTATCCAGCGAGGGACAACCCCGCGAGGCGCTTATGATAAGTGCGGAGCAAATTGCCAAGATGATTGAAGACGCTTTGGCTAAACAGCAGGAAACTTTCAGGTTCGAGATGCAGATGACCATGCAGAACATGAGAGAAATGCATGACCAACAAATCCAAGCATTGACGAACCAGCAAGGCGAGCCGAGTCGTGTTCGAAATGCAGATGGCCATGCAGAATATGAGAGAAATGCATGACCAACAAATCCAAGCATTGGCGAACCAGCAAGGCGAGCCGAGTCGTCGCAACCAAGTCCATCAGGAGGACGAGGATACGAATGCTCATAATATCAATGATCCTCCCGTCAATGCAGGGGGTGGTAACGGGAATGCTATTGAAGATACAGGTGAAAGCCTAAAAATTAAAAACCTCGAGAGCAAAATCAATACATTGATTTCCGCTCAAGAGACGAAAAAGACGGGCATTCCTTGTCCATACCCAAGAGAGTGGGAATCAATCCCATATCCGGCGAAGTTCAGTCTAATTAACTTCACGCCGTTTAATGGGATGGGTTCACCCACTCAGCATTTGATTTACTTCAAATCGCACTTGGGAGTCATCTCTGGTAATGAGCCTCTGATGGTGCGGTCATTCGTTGGCACTCTTCGTGGAGCCGCCTTCGATTGGTATCGTCGCCTCAAGCCAGGAAGCATAAACAGCTGGGACGACATGGAGACGAAGTTCCTTACAAATTTCTTCGACGACGACACCGAGATCTCTATCGGATCGTTGCTCGATGAGAAGTAGAAAGACGGGGAGTTAGTCGACACCTTCGTCAAAAGGTTCCGGAACAAGGCGATGAATTGTCGGGACCCGATCACCGAGGAATTCATCCTCCAGACCTACCACAACAACCTTTCGCTAGACGTGTTGGAAGCAATGGGCACAGCACCATCCAAGACATGGAAGGATCTGAAAGTTCGAGGAGAGCAAGCTGAGTGATTCCTCAGGAGAAAGAAGGCGGAGAGAAGCCAACCGGAAACAAATCCTCCGAAACAGAACTTCAACCAAAAAGGAAAAGGTAAAGCTCATGTTAATGCCGTTGATGCTAACCAAACGTTTCAATTGCAACCTCAGCAACAACAGCAGCAACGAGCGCCACAACAATCCCAGCCGCATTGGCAACACCGGCCTCAGAAACAAAAGTCTTCGGAGCCGAGGTTTCCCAAAGTCTACTCCTTCAAGGATGATGAAGTTCCCGGCATCTTCAAATACTTGTTGGAGAACAACAAAATCCAGCTGCCGGCGATCGTGGATCAAGAGGGAGCCAACAAGGTGACGGATCCAAAGTACTGCGCGTACCACAGATCGGTCCATCATCCTACGAGATCATGCTACCACCTCAAGGACAAGATCCAGGCGTTAATCGACGTAGGGGTCATAACCCCGAAACCAGCCAAGAATGTGGGGGCAAACGCAGTATCAATCAGTTTTGGATCGGTGCCTACTACTTGGTTCGAGCCAAAACGCGTCACCAAGGTGGGAATGAAGACGGTAAATGATGACCCACGTGGACAGCGCCAAAAAGGGCTTGTGCCACATACAGCCCCAAACGGCGAAATCCTCTGGGTTCATCCTGATCTGATTGAAGATGAATAATGGGCTGGATCATCATCCAAGAAGAAATCCAAAGAGAAAGGAAAGTCTTGCTGCGGAGTCTCTGCTATCCCCGGAGAAGATGATGAAAGAATCATAGCTTTCCCGCTCTCTGAAGAAGAACAAGAAGTCTTCGCGACCCGGAGTGGAAATGAGTATCACTTCAAGTATCCATCTACTAGTGATCAATTAGCTGAGCAGGGGGTGACAAAACGGGGACCAGCCAAGACTCTCACAGAACTGGGGGTGATTACGGTTCCTAAACCGGTTGAGGAGATTCGACGACAGCCAGTAGATAAACATAAAGAAAAGAGGCCCGGGGAGGTTCAAAATCCGAAGCAATCTCGTTCCAGTCGTCCGATTGGAAAGGATAAACCGGAGAGTTCGAAAACTCCACGCGCCTTCGACATCATGGCTCAGCTAGCTAATATTCCAGTGCGGATAACGCTATATGAGTTGCTGCGACTGTCTAAAGAAACTAGAGAAGCATTGCAAGAGGCCTTGGCTGATTCAGAAGCATTCCTCACTCGGATCAAACCGGCGCCTGAGGAACTAGAACTGTTAGCTCAACAGTGCAATGTGGCAGCTAAGAACATTCCCTGCATCACCTTCACCAAAGAAGACATGCAGACGAAGAACTCAAATCATGATCGGCCCTTGTATTTTGTTGGGTACATTGGCTCCAGCGAGGTCAACCGAATCCAAGTAGATCCGGGTTCCGCTGTGAGCATTATGCCGCTTCGCCTAATGCATAGCCTTGGCATTCCAGTCAGCAAATTGGCGTCTACAGGCACTGTCATTTACGGATTCAACACCAGCGGGTCAAGGCCTTTGGGGAAGATCCGAATAAAATACCAAATGAGCGATCTGAAGACGGAGGTCACGTGTTACGTGATAGATGCTGAGACATCGTATAACTTACTATTGGGTCGGCCTTGGATCCATAGTAATGTTATAGTTCCCTCCACCTTACATCAGTGTCTGAAATATGTCGACACTGATGGAAGGGTCAGGACGGTGGTCGCAGATAAGCAACCATTCAAAGGGTATGAGAATTACTTCACTGATTCTCTCCTTTATGGTAACGAATCTGACATAGAACCATCGATCCAAGACACGGACAGCGGAGAAGAAGCTGATTCCGAGGTCGGATTCGATTACAATGGTGGTTTTGTTTTAAATGACATTGTACCCTTTGTAATCAATCTTGATGATGATGGTGGTTTTGTTTTAAATGACATTGTACCCTTTGTAATCAATCTTGATGATGAACAATCATCAGATGGCGGTTGTAACTGGCAACTTGCCGATATTGAAATAAAAGACGATTTAGAGTACTCCTTGTCTCTTGATAATGTGATAAAAGAGCTGTATGATAACCCCAACTTGTATATGCCGCTTCGATCATCTTATGTAACGAAGGAGCACCTCCAGCATTCTTTCGGAACAACCATGATCATCCCGAACAAGGTAGGAGGTGCAAAAGAAGTAATTTATGGTAAAGGAAAAAGCTCTCCGTTACCAGATCATTTCCTAAGTGAAGACGAAGATGATGACAAACCTGGTCGGCATTTATCTAAATATAGTCCGGAAGCGCGCAAGCTCATGGAAAAGCAGGGGTACGATTTCACACTCGGAGAAGGTTTATACTTCGATCGAGGTCCTCGTAATCCAGCCAAAGCAGTATATGTACCAAAAGGTAAACCTGAGGATTATTATAAATATGGGCGAGGCTTCTATGTTTCCTCATCCGATGATGAATGTGGTTGGCAAATTATCGATCAAATTGCTAACAAAGCTAAGGACGGGTATTTGCCAGATTCTTCAGCTGAGGATTCCGACACAAGTCTGGGAGAAATGTTCAAAACCTTAATGTCAAATATGACTACAGCTGATCCATCTACGTTGGAGGATGACGATCAAATGCCAACGTGGGAAGACCCATGGGTTCATCACCTAAACATGCAGTACGGTGATAGGTTCGAACAGAGAGAACCACCAACCGAAGATGAAGTAGTCCAAATTAATATGGGCGATGAGGCCAATCCAAAACCCATATTCATCAGCGGTAGTCTTCCCCCAGATGAGAAAGAGGAACTAATCGCCCTCATCAGAGAATACATTGATGTCTTCGCCTGGAACTACGAAGATATGCCAGGACTCGACCCTAATGTGGCAATGCACCGCCTTGACATCAAGCCGGATGCTAAACCTGTCAAACAACAGCAAAGACGGTTTCGTCCGCAGATTATGGAAGCCATTGAGGCAGAGGTTAAGAAGTTGATCGAATCAGGATTTATCCGAGAGGAACAACATCCAGACTGGTTAGCCAACATCGTTCCCGTCATGAAGAAGAATGGCAAAATCAGGATTTGCATCGACTTCAGGAACCTGAATGAAGCATGTCCAAAAGACGATTTTCCTCTCCCAATCACGGATGTCATTATCGACAATACATGTGGATTCGAGAGGATGTCCTTCATGGACGGCTTTTCGGGGTATAACCAAATCAAGATGCACCCGGATGACGAGAAGCATACAGCGTTTAGAACACCCCTCGGCGTCTTCTGCTATACGGTGATGCCTTTCGGTCTGAAGAATGCCGGTGCCACATACCAGCGAGCGATGACTAAGATTTTCCAAGAACATCTCAGGAAAACAGTCGAATGCTACGTTGATGATTTGGTTGTGAAAAGCCGCAACAAAGAAGATCACATCAAGGATTTGAAGACGATGTTCGATCTCATGAGGAGTCATCAATTGAAGATGAACCCCACTAAATCATTCCTTGGAATGTCCAGCGGAAAATTTCTTGGGTTCGTCGTCACCACTAAGGGTATACATATCGATCCTGATAAGGTGAAGGCGATACATGAATTGCAGCCCCCGAGGAATCTGAGAGAACTCAGAGGATTGCAAGGGCGTTTAGCTTACATCAGGCGGTTCATCTCAAATCTCTCTGGGAAGTGCCAACCTTTCTCTAAGCTAAACAAGAAGGGTGTATCATTTATTTGGGACGACGCCTGCCAAAAGGCACTCGAGGATATCAAGACATATCTGACAAATCCTCCTGTTCTCGTTGCACCAAAATCAGGTAAACCGTTCTTGATTTACATCAAGGCGATGAACCATTCGATAAGTGCTTTGTTAGCACAAGACGACGATAATGGTCACGAACAGGCAATTTATTATTTAAGTCGGACGTTGTTGGGCGCTGAGTCTCGATATCCGATGATTGAGAAAGAATGTCTCGCGTTGGTGTTTGCAGTGCAAAAGATGCGGCATTACTTAGTGGGACAGACAATTTATGTTATCTCCAATGTTAATCCCGTGCGAGTATTTATGACGCAACCGGGTTCGATGAATTGGCGGTTGGCAAAATGGGCCATCCTCTTGTCCCAGTATGATTTGCATTTCAAACAGCAAAAGTCGGTCAAGGGACAAGCGATTTGTGCTCTTTTGGCGGCAAACCCGACCGCAGATGCGGCAGAAGTATATGATGACTTGCCGGATGAAACCCACGAGGTTAACACTACATCGCACCAGCAAGTATGGCAATTATATTTTGATGGTGCTTCAAGAGCAGTTAATAGGGTAATAACCCCGGGATGTCCCACCGTCTCCTCTGGAGTTGGAGTCGTCTTAATCTCCCCGGGAAAGCATGTAATGCCCCGAGCTTATTCATTGACTGATCCGTGTTCCAATAACGTGGCCGAGTACAATGCACTTCTCATTGGACTCAGTTTCGCCAAGGAGCTGGGGGTCGAATATCTCGAAGCTTTTGGGGATTCTCAATTGATAGTCAACCAAGTCCGTGGAGAGTATGAAGTCAGGAACCAAGACCTGATCCCGTACCACCAGGAGGCCATCAAAATGGCAGATTCTTTTGAAGAATTCTTTATTGAATACATCCCTCGTCTCCAGAACGCTTATGCGGACGCACTGGCGGCACTAGCAGTATCACTGGCACAGCCTCCCGAAGCTGAGCTGTTAGTCACAGTACGGACGCATCAACTCTGCGTACCCATATACAGTAGGGATATTGAAGAGGAAGAAGACGGAAACGTAAACGCCAAGGAGGTGAATTCAACTCAAATTGGGTCTGAGTCCCGAGATTGGCGTTTTCCCATCACTGACTACGTCCAGTATGGTATTCTGCCAGAAGACGTAAAAGAAAGGGAATCAATTCGCCGAAGAGCGCCAAGATTCTTTTATAATGCCGAGACCCATACGTTATACCGTAGGGGATACGATGGTTTATTACTCCGATGCCTTTCGAACAAAGAAGCAGAAGAAGTTCTTAAGGAAGCGCACGAAGGAGAATGTGGTGCGCATCAGCCCGGTCCCAAACTATATGATCGCATCAGGAGGATGGGATATTTCTGGCCAACGATGGTTCGTGACGTAATCGAATACGCACGAGAATGCCACGCTTGTCAGATACATGCAAATTATATGCATCAACCGCCAGAGCAGTTGCACACATCAACCACGTCATGGTCGTTCGAAGTATGGGGCATAGACTGGACATTGTTGGTCCTATTTTTCCTCCTTCAGTCAAAGGTGATCGATTCATTCTGGCGATCACGGATTACTTCTCAAAGTGGGCTGAAGCAATTCCGCTTAAAGAAGTAAAGACGAACAACGTCATCAATTTCATCAAGCATCATGTCATCTACAGACACGGCGCGCCAAGAAGGATCATTCATGACAACGGTCCGCAATTTATAAGCAACGCCTTCATCAGATTTTGTGACAAGTTCAAAATTGAAGACGTTTCATCAACACCTTATTATCCCGCCGCGAATGGATTAACGGAGGCGTTTAATAAGACGATCATTAAGATCCTGTCAAAACTCGTGAAAACCAATAAGCGAGACTGGGACGATAAACTCGGTGAGGCACTCTGGGCTTATCGCACCACCATACGTACGCCCACAGGTGCCACCCCGTATTCGCTGGTGTACGGATGCGAAGCTGTGCTACCGCTGGAAATTCAGATTCCATCAACGATGGTTCGTGACGTAATCGAATACGCACGAGAATGCCACGCTTGTCAGATACATGCAAATTATATGCATCAACCGCCAGAGCAGTTGCACACATCAACCACGTCATGGTCGTTCGAAGTATGGGGCATAGACATTGTTGGTCCTATTTTCCCCCCCTCAGTCAAAGGCGATCGATTCATTCTGGCGGTCACGGATTACTTCTCAAAGTGGGCTGAAGCAATTCCGCTTAAAGAAGTAAAGACGAACAACGTCATCAATTTCATCAAACATCATGTCATCTACAGACACGACGTGCCAAGAAGGATCATTCATGACAACGGTCCGCAATTTATAAGCAACGCCTTCAGTGTACGGATGTGAAGCTGTGCTACCGCTGGAAATTCAGATTCCATCCCTTCGGATCGCCCTCGCAACAGAGATGACGACAGAAGAACAGCATCAGAAGCGTCTCGAAGAGCTTGAGAGGCTGGATGAAAAGCGCTTAGAAGCTCAACAGAAACTTGAGTTTTATCAGGCCAGGATGTCTAGGGCTTTTAACAAAAGAGTCCGACAGAGAAGCTTCAAGGAAGGAGATCTGGTCCTCGCTGCTCGCCGACCAATAATTCTCACCTCCAAGAAGAAAGGTAAATTCGAACCCAAATGGGAAGGACCGTTTGTAATAGACACAGTCTATTCAAACGGCGCATATCGCCTGATTACTCAAGAGGGCGCCAGGCAATTAATGCCAATAAATGGGAAGTTCCTGAAAAAGTACTATCCCTAGTACATTCAGGATAACCCATTTACCGGGAAGTTCCTTGAAGAATATTACACTTAATATTCTAAAGGATAACCCAAAATTATTTTTCTCCACCAAAATCCCTCACTGATCAGTTTCAATTGACAGTGGGTCCATCAAAAATGTCCATCTGGCCCTCTTGACTCTTTCCATAGACAAGAAGGTCCCCTTTCAGATCAGAGTCTCCTTTCGATAAACGAAAGAACTCCTTTCTCTTCTCTTTGGTTAAATCTTCTCACGGTTATAGCCAAAGTTGAAACTTCACTTCGATAAACGAAGAACTCTTTTTCCCAATTTAGATAACCAACCCTATAAAATGCAAGTTTATCTAAAATTTTCCAGATTCTCGGAGTGGAGATCCCACTTCTAGTTTCTTTTGCGCTGGAAATAGAATATAAAATTCTTCCTTTCCAGAATCAGGGAATAGAATATAAAATTCTTTCTTCCTTGTTTTCCGGGTTTGCCTTCACCCTAAAAGAAGACCGGGAAATAGAATATAAAATTCTTCCTTTCCCGCACCGATCTTTCCAAAATTTGTCAATTTAGGATTCATCCTAGGAAGTTTATCCTGAATCCTAAGCAGGGATAAGTCTGTACCTAACACGCGCTGCCGGTTTAGTCTTTCTCCGAAGAAAAAGACACCAGAGTTCGATTCTGGGGTATTCTATCCTGAAACCTAAGCAAGGATAAGTCTGCGCCTAACACGCACTGTCGGTTTAGTCTTTCTCCGAAGAAAAAGACACCAGAGTTTGATTCTGGGGTATTCTATCCTGAAACCTAAGCAATGATAAGTCTGCGCTTAACCCGCGCCGCCGGTTAGTTCTTAACCGTTAAAAAGAACACCCGTTCACATATTCAACATTGTGGCAGGTTGTTATTAATAACACCAAAATCCATGCCTTATACGTATGGGGAATTTCATCCTGAATCCTAAGAAAGGATATGCCGACGCCTAACACGCGCCACTGGTTTAGTCTTTCGCCATAGAAAAAGACACCAGAATACCAGTCTGGGGTATTTTATCCCGAAGCCTAAGTAGGGATAAAGTCAACACCTAACACGTATTGCCGGGTAGCTTATTCCCGTAACAATGGCGAAGTCTACGTATTCGAAGTCGTAGCATCAAGTCTAAGGGATTTCATTCCTTTAGCACAACGTTACATGCGGAACGGATTTAGACAATCCGCATGCTAGCCCGACTCAAACGGTAGTCGGTAAAGGCTAATCAAATCCGTTAAAGGCTGGGGGTTAGCCAAAAATCCTGAAGTCAACACCTAACACGTGTCGCCGGGTAGCCTATTCCCGTAACAATGGCGAAGTTTATGTATTCGACATCATAGCACAAAGTCTCAGAGAATTCAATCTCCGAGCATAACGTTACATGCGGAACGGATTTAGACAATCCGCATGCTAGCCCGACTCAAACGGTAGTCGGTAAAGGCTAATCAAATCCGTTGAAGGCTGAGGGTTTGCCAAAAATCCTATGAGTATTGTGGTCAATCATTTCAAATGGAATGACGAATCATAATAAAGACAAAAGCAAGTTTCACTAAGAGAATCAAAAGTCAAAATGTTCAGCAAACAAAATCATACATCGAGACCATGACCAAAAATCTGCTGACTAATCTTAGAAAGCTTCTCATCATAAGCTTGTCTAAGTTCAGCCCTGATGGACTCCTCGGTGGTGGCTGAAGTCCTCGCAGCAATCTCTTCTGTCTCGGCTAGCTTCTGCTCCAGGGATCTCAACTCATCAGATAAAGTAGTGTGGGTTTGCTGATCTTGTGCTCTCGTCATCTGAAGAATATCCAAAGTCTCCTCTTTTTCACGGAGTGTTCTTCTGAGCTGGTCTATCTCGGTCACATAGGAGGTAATAGAAAGATCGAGCTTGGCAAGCGAAGATGATTTAGTAGCAAGACTCGTCTTGACTCGATCTACTCGGCCCCTCTGCATCTGAATCTCGAGCTCAGCAAGAATCCGAGCCTCGCATGATGACTGTAAGCGAGAATCCAACTCGGCAGCAATGAATGAAGAGGCACTTGCATCCCGGAGCTCGCAAAATATCTGAAGCTCATGCTCTAGGCAGTCAAGGTCATCAACTATAACTCTCGCCAGATCCGGGTATCCTGCATCCCTTATTAAACTTATTTTGGAATCAAGGAATGGTTTAAACTGGCGAAGGGAAAGTCCATCGTGGAGGAGTTTGCCAAGCATGATATTCATAAAGGAGAAGAAAGAGCGGACTTCTACGCAGATGACAATCTTCTCAGGGTCATTGTCCGATAACAACTCCTTCACGAGGACATGAAGCCGAGAGGAAATCCCTGCACAAAAAAGAGAATCTATCAAGAGCCTTGGGGAGGGAATAAATAATATTTCTTAGTAGCTCAATCTATACCTTCCTCCCCTTGAAACACTGGGGGTGGTGGAGGTATAACGGCTGGAGGTGTATCGACTGGTGTAGTTGGTCTCACAGCCGGCTCAACAGGATTGGTCTCGACAAAGACTCCTGTTAAATACAAGTCATTCATCCTGGTCAACTGTGGTCCCTGAAACATCAAACCATAGTCAGTTTCAATATTTCTAGAAGATGGAAGGAAAAGATGAATAGCAAACCTCGCTCGGAAAAGTCTTCATAACCTTCAGGATCTCCGCCTGAAGCCTCGTCTGCGGAATGAAAGGTCTTCTTTCCCTCTTCATCAATCCGACGAGTCTTGTTCCGTGTCCTCTGTGATCGGGCATTTTCCCAAATCCTACGGGAATCAACCTGAGAAGCTTCCTCGGCCTCTAGCTCTGCAATCGGCTTCACGGGGATGGTCTTGTTGGCTGCTAACAACCACTTGCAGCTTAAGAAGGTGAGGTTTAACTGCCGATCAGCACTCGGGAGACTGAATTTAGCACCAGTACAGCCAGTCACGGTCCACAACCACGCACGGAGACCATCTACCAAACCGCCGTGGGCCCGAAGCTGCTGACGAGGATTCCCGATGTAAAGCTGATCGTAGCCAAACTGACGAGCGAATCGACAGGGTAGATATGGCTCTATGAAGCACTGATCCCTCACCCGAAAAGTCAAATAACCTGGCCTAATGTTTACCAGCCAGTTAAAGCACCCGATGTCCAAGTGAGTTCGATACTCTCTCGGCCTCTCCTCATCTGTCAAACTATCGCCGTATCGGCCGGAGAACTGCGGAAAGCAAGTGGAAAATGTCCAACACTTGTGGACCTGCAGCTGCTGCCTGACGTCAGAAAATCCGCGCCCCTCCCACTTGCCGTTCTCAAGCAATTGTAGTAAAGGAACGGAATGATCTGTGGCGCTCGGTACCGAC
This sequence comes from Asparagus officinalis, assembly GCF_001876935.1. NCBI lineage: Eukaryota > Viridiplantae > Streptophyta > Magnoliopsida > Asparagales > Asparagaceae > Asparagus > Asparagus officinalis. The sequence continues at coordinate 72,068,930 of NC_033799.1, read as the reverse complement.
ATCATATCGGGACGGTGAAGGACAAACCAAGCCATCAAGTAAGTGTACGGGAGCTCTGTCTTAAGGGTGGGAATCTGAGTCGGCGATTCCTTTTCCTTCCGTGTAAAGGCACCAGAAAGCTGTCGAAGTCCTCGGTGAATGTTAGCCACCATCACCGGAAGAAGTGAGAGTTCTTTCTTGTAGGCAAGCTGAACTGCTGGATAGAGTACTTCCAAGGGCAGAGCGTCATAAGACTGGTACGAGACCACGCATTTCTTTAACCAAATAGCGAGGAAACTGGCAAGAACGGTCATGGGTCGAATCGGTGCGGTAGCATGCCACAAGAATGATTTGAACTTAGTCCCTGCAGGAAAACCACCCTCAGAACTGCTAGTGGTATAAGAATGAGCGTCAATCTTCTTCATCAGAATGTTCACCCCTGAGGGAGTAAGTGGGGCCAACTCACAAATAGCCTCGCCGGAATTACTCTCCAGATTCTTGAACAAATAATTGGCAAACTGCTTCAGACTCACGAATGTCTTAGTCCTCTTTGCTAAAGGCTCAGACTGCGCCAAAGCTATATGATAGTGACAAGTGAGATCCCATAGAGTCTCGTAGCGATCGGGCATACGATCCTTCAGCAGACTTAATTCATGGTTGGAGGGAAAGTATTCCTGATACAACATCTGTCCCATGGGTAAGCCAGAAATCCTGTGCATCTCGTGAAGAGCCAAGCCCAATTCCCCTTGCCGGGTCAGAAAAGTGTTCGAATCTGAATTATAAAGCTCGAACAAAGCACAAAAATGCCTTGCGCTGACAGGCAAGCCATACATGGTGGCACGAACGGCTGCATATAAACCACAAGCGTGCAACTCCTCGCCCCATCGACTCAAAACATACGTCGTCATTCGGGTCCACCAAAACTTGTCCAAAGAATCGACCCAACCATAAATCCTGTGACGCGTCGCGGGCATCTCCCGTCCTAGAGCAGCGAGGCGATTCCTCAAGGTAGATGCGGTGGCAATGAACTCGTTACGTGGTGGTGCATCCAGCCCCAGTACTCCGGGACGCAATCCGGTGATGTGACTTCTGCTCGAGCCAGGAAACGCCTGATGAGTGATGTAGCCGCAATGGACGCTCTCATGCTCCTCCGTCAAGCGCCACGACATCTCCCGTGTCACGGCCTGACGCCTGAGCTCAGTCAATGAACGACGCCGAGGAATCTTCGGCAAGTATATGAAGCCACTGCCAGTTTTATGAAGCCACTGCTCAGCCTCAATAAACACGGCATCCGGGTCTTCGACAGAGTCGCCAAATAAGAAATCACTCTTCCGAAGAGGCTGAATAGAACTGGCGTCCTTCACAAGAGGTGCATCGGTAATCAATTGTCGAAGAGCTCGGTGCCCACCTTCCTTCACCGCCTGGACAACCTCAGTCGATGTGCCGAAAACGAACTGAGGAGTGACTGGGATAGGGGAAACATCGTCGGAGGTCGAATAATACTCGCCACGACGCCCGTATACTGCGTGAGATGAGAACGCTCCAGAAGGGTATTCAACTGAGGACAAGCAATTAAACGTTTGTTAATTCCAGTTATAAAAGGAAATTGAACTCATCTTACGAAGGGGTAAGATAGAGTCATTGCCTTATAAAGGGTGTGACGTTTTGGCCACGTTGCGCCTTCATAAGATAGGGTATATCGACAATATATCCCTGCCTTATAAGGCACAACGCAGCGACAAAACGCCCCCTTTATTTATTATTTATTATGAGATAGTGTTCTGACCAAGCAAAACATATCTTTGAAGCGTCGATCCTCACCAAGGAGAATCAAGGCTCTTCCCGATTGCCTCACCAAGGAGAACAATGTGGGGTTAAAAAGACCAATTTGCAAATTTTTAGAAAAAAGAGGGTTAATTGGTAAAATTACTATCTTTGAAGCGTCGATCCTCACCAAGGAGAATCAAGGCTCTTCCCGATTGCCTCACCAAGGAGAACAACGTGGGGTTAAAAGGACCAATTTGCAAATTTCCAAGAAAAAATGGACTAATTTGTAAATTTTCAGAAAAAAGTGGCTCACCGGCATAAGAGGGAGGCGTGCCATCAGTCGGCACGGTAGAGGATTGACCCATCGCCATACGGGACATAGAAACCTGCAAGATAAATTGAATGATCAGATCTAGAAAAGGAAAAATCTCATTTTTACCCCAAAAAAAGCAAGTTTGAGGCATCAAATCACACCCTCAACCCTTATATGTGATCCCGCGACTCCATATACTAGATCAAACATGAAATAGATCAAGATGGCGGAGGATTTACCTGAAGAAAAGCCCAAAATCCAATAAAGGCGAGACCTTTAAGGAAACTTGAACCACACGCTCGAGGGGCCTAAGAGAAACTTTTTATTTGGAATTTTTGGGAGATTTCTCAGTCCAAGATCCAAAGGAAAGCTAGATCTAATACAGATCTGAAGTTTGGAGGGAGAAAAGAGGCTTGTGAGAAAAGAAAGAGAGGAAGAAAAAGAAAAAGAAAAAAGAAAAAACCCCTTTTATAGCCTTGAACCAGATCTGGCTGAACCAGATCAGACCAGGGCTGAACCAGACCGAGCCAGAATGAGCCAGAGTGAGCCAGAATGAGCCAAATTGAGTCAGATTGAGCCTGGCTGGACCAGACCAGACCAGAATGAGCCAAATTGAGCCAGATTGAACCAGAATGAGCCAGTCTGAGCCAAATTGAACCAGTTTGAACCAAATTTGAGCCAGAATTCAAATTGGAGCTGAATTAAACATTGGAACGACTTTTGATCAACCTACGGTTCATTCCTTCACCTATTTAACCCCTCTACCATATATTTGGAAGGGTCGGAGAGATTTTTGAACCCAAATACTGCCTTTTTGGCACATTTTTTTGGGCCGGTTCAGATTATTCGAACCTAAAGAACACTCCGAAAAGTATACGAGTATAAACTGCTTCTTAATACTCCAATAAGGTATATGAGTATAAACTATTCCCTATTTTTGGTTTGAGAAGTTCCTGGAGAATATTGTTTATAAATATTCTTAAGGATAACTCAACCACACTACGCCGGACAACGCGTTGTACATAAAGACTCGACGCCACAATCGATGGTCAGCTAAAAATTAGAAATCAGGAATCGACTTCAAAGTTCAAAATTCCGACAAACGGTCAGACAATAAATGCAGCACCGGAACTCTTACAGACTTTCGACAAAGCACCGAAAAGCCTGGAGAATTGAAGGAGTCAAGAACGGGAATCATTCCAAGATCCCATTACACCGACTAAAGGTGGGGGCAATCATATCCAAAGTATTCCAGACTCTTCTATAAAAGAACGAGACTGAAATACTTTGGAGGGGGTATCTGTAGGCATATAAAATTGCTTATAGGTCCCCTAGCATAGCTCGGCACAAACCGACGAACCAACGAGGCGACGAGATCGACAAATCGCACGCGAACAACGGAATGAATCCACCCGCGTGCAGAATCAAGCTAATGAGTTGAGGAATCAACGAGTCATCCAACCGAGAGCGGACTCGGACGAATCACGATCGAATCAAGATCAGTTTCGGACTCGAACTCAGAAGCGGATTTACTGCCAAATCAGGAATCCGACTTACTGCCAAATCAGATCAACCAATCAGAGTCTCAATCGCCGAGCCACCCCAGGGTGGCTCGGCATGAGCCGAGCCACCCTGAGGTGGCCGCCCAGATCTGTGCCAAATGCACAGATCTGGTTGCCTATAAATAGGCGGGGTCATTCATCATTTTGGAGGACTTTTGGAAGAACTTTTGGAGAGCCGAAACTCTGCCGGATTGAGACCTCATCTTGGAGTTTTTGAAGGCTTGAAGACTTGGACGTTCGGATCTGATTCTCAGCGAGCACCCGCACTACAAAAGGCAGGAGTTCGAGGGGATCGAGATCTCAGATCTACGTTGTTACACTCCGGATCAAAGCTTGGTCTTTGATCCCGAGATTCGAGCGATTGTTTCCTTGGTGAAATAATCCCTCCGGCTATTATTTCCTTGGTGACATAATACCCGTTATACTGCGTAGATCTGCTCGGATCTAGATCGCGCGGTGGTCCACGGCAAACAACCCCGGCGCAGGCAAACAACCCACCAAAGCGAGCGACCGCAAAATAGGAGCTCGCGATCTGTTCGACTAAGGAGAAAAAGTTGTAATTTTTGATCTTCTTTATTTTTGATTTTCATTGTAACCGGATCTAAAAAAGACCGGATCTTTTGTAACACAAAAAGTTGTTATTTCAAGATAACAATGGAATCAATAACAAAGAAAGCAACGATTTTCACCGCGAACAACACCGTGCTCCAATAATGTAGCCGAATACAATGCTTTGTTAGTCGGCCTTGATATTGCTAAATAGTTGGGGTGAAACATCTAGAAGCATATTGCGATTCGTAGCTTATTGTTAATTAAATGAAGGGAGAATATGAAGTTAGGAATGAGGATCTCATTCCCTATCATACCGTAGCCATTGCGTTGGCCGATTCCTTTGAAGGCTTCTACATTGACTATGTACCCCCGTCTCAAGAATACCTATGTCGACGCATTGGCATCACTTGCAGCTACATTGGCTTTACCTGAGGGAGCTACCCAGTAAGTCACGGTAACAAGCAAACAATTATTCAAGTTGAAGTATGCATTGCAGATCAACGTGGTTGAAGATGAACCCGCCACGCTGGAATCTAGAGACTGTTATTACCTGAAGCCATTAAGGAAAAAGAATCTATTCGTAGACGAGAACCTAGATTCTACTATGATTCCTAATCCTAGACTTTCTATCGAAGGTCGTATAATGAACTGTTGCTTCATTGTTTGTCAAATAGAGAAGCGAAAGAAGCTCTTAAGGAAGCTTATGATGGCATCTGTGGAGTCTATCAGCCTGGTCCTAAATTATGGGGTCGACTACGCAGATTGGGTTATTATTAGCCCAACATGGTACAAGACGTCATTGCTTATGCCAAACGATGCCACGCCTGTCAGATACATGCTAATTACATGCATCAGCCACCCGAGTATCTTCACCCATCAGCCACTGCATGGCCATTTGAGACATGGGGTATGAACATTGTTGGTCCAATAACTCCACCCTCTTCCAAGGAACATCACTTCATTTTAGCGATAACTGATTATTTCTCTAAATAGGCTGAAGCAATCCTGTTGAGAGAAGTCAAGAAGAGTGGTATTGTTAAGTTCTTAAAACACTACATCGTATAGAGATATGGTGTCCCAAGACGTATCATCCATGACAATAGGCCCTAATTCGTTAGTCAAGCCTTCATCCGATTCTGCGATAAATGTAGGATCAAGAATTTGGCCTCAATAGCTTATAACCCTGCTGCTAACGGTCAAGCAGAAGCTTTCAATAAGACCATCATCAGAATTCTCACGAAAGTAGTCTCGAGGAATAAAAGAAACTGGAACGAGAAGTTAGGTCAAAGCTTGTGGGCTTATCGCACAACGGTTCGTACGACGACGGGTGCGATACCATACTCCTTAGTATATGGATGTGAAGTCGTATTACCATTAGAAATCCAAATTTCATCTTTATGTATTGCACTTGCAACTGGCATGACAACAGAAGAAAATCATTGCCGACGTCTTGAAGAACTGGAGTCATTAGACGAAAGCCGATTACTGGCTCAACAACACATCAAATTTTATCAAGCTCGGATTTCTAGAGCATTTGATAAAAATGTTAGATACCATACATTCAAGGAATGTGACTTGGTTCTCGTTGTCTGATGCCCAATGATTCTGAATTCCAAAAAGAAAGGAAAGTTTGAGCTAAAATGGGAAGGACCATTTGTAGTGAAAACTGTCTACTCAAATGGAGCGTATCGTCCCATCAATCAAGAAAGCGATAAAATCATGATGCTTATCAATGGTAAATTTCTAAAGAAATATTACCCATAGGCTCCTTGGTCAAATGCATCTCATAGTTGGAGGAGAAGCAAATAAAGGTAGTGATTTCCTTGCTTCTTTCCCTCCAAATTTCTCTCGTCAATCCTCTCCAATAAGATGGCGGGTCCATAAAACTATCATATTAATGATTATCTCTGATAGCCAATGTTTAACTCTTGTGTAAAAATATCTTTCCAATAGTAACCTACTATGTGATGTGTTACTGTACATGATCATCCCAATATCATCATTAACCCAAATGACGTACGTTTTTTAATATTGGCTTACCAAGTAATGTGCCTTTGTTTCCAACATCGTCGTTATACTTTTAAATCACTGAACGACATAATACTCCTAACGTCTTCATTAACCCAAATGATGTGCGTTTTCTAGCATTACCCTACCAAGTGATATGCCTTTGTTTTCATCATCGTCATTATAATTTTAAGTCACTGAACGACATGATATTCCTAACGTCATCATTAACCCAAATGACGTGCGTTTTCTAATATTGGCCTATCAAGTGATGTGCCTTTGTTTCCATCATTATTGTTATACTTTTAAGTCACTGAACGACGTGATATTCCTAACATCATCATTAACCCAAATGACGTGTGTTTTCTAATATTAGCCTACCAAGTGATGTGCCTTTGTTTCCATCATCGTCGTTATACTTTTAAGTCACTGAACGACATGATATTCCTAACGTCGTTATTAACCCAAGTGACATGCATTTTCTAACATTAGACTACCAAGTGTTGTGTCTTTGTTTCCATCATTGTTATACTGTTAAGTTACTGAACGACATGATCATCCCAACATCATCATTTTCCCCAAATGACGTGTGTTTTCTAACTTTGGCCTACCAAGTGATGTGCCTTTATTTTCTTTACTGTTTTTGTTCTAAATCTTTGAGTGACTTGATTATCCCAACGTCGTCATTTTTATAAATGGCGTTCATTTTCTCAACGAACCTGCTATGTGTTGAGCTTCGTTCTTAACACTTAGTTATAACATAAACTTTGTTATCATACATCTAATCTAAAGCCTGAAAAGGCTAAGGATAGAAAAGAAATTTTAGTACTTAAGTCTAAAAAAACTCTTTGACAACTCATCATACTGAGGAAAAAAGTATGGCTAGTCCAACTTAAATGGCAGTTGGTAAAGACAAATCAAGTTTGTTGATAGCCAGATGTTTGCTAAAATTCCTAAGTTAAAATTCTTTAATTGCATAAAAGAAGGGAACAATATGTCGATAAAACATTCAATTTTATTCATATAATAGTTGAAAATAGAAATATAGAAAGATGAACTACAATACGAGGTTTGGTTACAAGTTCTTTCGACGACCTTCGAACTACAATACGAGGTTCGGTTACAAGTTTTTTCGACGACCTTCGAACTATAATACGAGGTTCGGTTACAAGTTATTTTGACGACCTTCGAACTAAAATACAAGGTTCAGTTACAAGTCCTTTCGACGACCCTCGAGCTACACTACGAGTTTCGTCTATAACAACATGGTAGTTCTTGTTGTTAAAGTTCCATCTTCCATTTCTTGGCATGAAGTCTTCCCCATGCCCGACTTTTAACTTTGGTGGTTGTAGCACATGCCTACATACTTAGGTAAGTTGAGTGCTAATAGAAACACCATAAGCTCTGTGTGTAGGATCAGCACTTCCCCTATCTTCATAGAACGTGAAGGTAACTCTAACATTATTGCTGACTCTTGCGAAAAGAAGCACTTCACTGAAACTGCCAAGCTGCCACATAGACCGAAGTCCAGATGAAGGATTGCATGCTTGGGGGTGCATGGCATGTCAAAACAGTATGCAAGGTTGAACTTGGAACATCTATTCAGGGTTACGTTCAAAAGTCCAACAAGTTGTCAAAATATATTCTAGCTTCGACTCTAAAAGATTGAGAAATCCCCAAACGAACGAGCCACTACAGAGATCAATGGGTTCAAATTGCATAAAATGAGAACTTGAGGTTTGTTAAATGACTGAACCTCGTCAAGTTTTCAAACAGCAAGAGTAACCATCAGAGCAAGGATCAGCAATGTTAACTAAAGCAGTAGCATCACCAGTTTGGCCTACCTCATCGACAACGACCATTGAAGGCAAGAAATTTTGAAACTTTGCAGGAGATAGAGATGGAAACGTTAAAAGGCAAAGACGCCTCTGAGTCATTTTGGAAACAAGGCAAAGAAGAAGAAGATGGATCTTCTCGAGAAGGCAATTGGCTATTTATAGGCGTAGTGGCTGGGATCCATTACGCGAATCCCTGAGTACCGAACCGCCAAAGGGTGTTAAGAATACTTAACACCAAAAAAATGTGGCTCGAAGCAACGCATTAAGTACCAAAGACTTAATGCTGACAAAACGAAGTGACGGATTTATGTAGATTAACAGCTCAGGAACTGTTGGAGTCCAATTAACCTTATTTAATGAGATTAATTCTTATTCCAAAATAACGAAGGTCACTGTTTCAACCAAGATTTAGTTGGAATCAGTTGAACCTCGTCTCTAAAGTTCAAAACCTCGAAGGTCACTAGCTCGATTGAGTTTGAATTTTGAGACTTAGTTGAAACTAGTTTGAACCTCGAAGATCACAATCTCTATTGAGTTTGAATTTTGAGACTCAGTTGAGACTAGTTTGAATCTCGATGGTCATTATTTCGATCAAAGTCAAATGTCGAGGCTTAATTGACACCACTTTGAACTTCTGTGTAAATAACAAAGGTCGTTGTTTCAACCAAGATGTAGTTGGAATCAGTCGAACCTCGTCTCCAAGGTGTAAAATAACGAAGGTCATTGTTTCAACCAAGATTTAGTTGGAATCAGTTGAACCTCCTCTTCACAGTGTAAAATAACGAAGGACGGCGTTTCAACCAAGATTTGGTTAGAATCAGCCGAACCTCATCTTCAATTTCAAAACAAATGAGGGTCATTACCTCAATCAAGTGCTGGTTGAGATACTTCGAACCTCGTCTAAAAATTTCTAAGATTTGGTTTTTGACAGTTGTCCCGTAGTTTTTGAAATTTTAAAGGCGGAGACTCGTTAAGACGAGTCTTATGTATTGCGTGACTAATGAACTCTATTAACAAAGAACCAAAACACATAAAGGAAAAAGTTGATCGATAAGAGCATAATTGTATTGATGAAATATCATTACAATTGCTCAACAATTTTACAGATTTCCTGAGCAAGTTGGCCTTCAGATTCTCGGTGTGCCGTTTTAACCTCTGCCATCGCTTGCTTGCGAAGTTCATCATTAGAAGATACTTTCACATTTCTTGCGGCATTACTAAGCCTCTCCAAGTCATCAGACTCAGCCTGAAGAAATGTTTGATGTTCTGCCCGTCGGGTTGCCAAAGTTTGCTGCATTTCTGTTACGCTCATCAACTCATTCTCCGCCTCTGCCAACTTAACCTGGATGTCAGCAAGCTCAGCCCTATAAGATTCAACTAAGCATTGTTGATTTCGTTTAGCATCAGACACCTTTTTGTTCTCGCTAGCCAATTTTTCGCTAACTTCCCCGAGTTCTCTGACTTTCTGTCTCTTCTCAAGCACTTGACGTTCGAGCTCAAACACAAAATCATCCATTTACCTTAAGAGTTGCATAGCACGTTCTTCAGCTATGGGGAGGAGGGACAGATTACGACGGTCTTGCCACTTCTTGAAAAGGTTTCAACCTTTGCCAAATGTATCTAATAAGATAGTGTGGATATATCACCAGTCAAGTTTCGTATCAGATGCAAAAGAGGTTCCAACACCACCTTAATCCTAGCAAAATCCCCACCATGATCCAATACATGAGTAGGGGATTACTTTAGAATGGTTACGAAATTATTCCGGACCATCGACACTCTAAATTCTTTTGAAAAGTCAAAAGAAGAAGTGGGTGTAACATGGGAAGACACTGCTTCTGAATGGCTAGAAGACTTTAGTCGTTATTTCTGGTGAAGTGAACACAGCGGTTACTGCAATGGTGGCAAAAGTAGCGACGACAGTTGTAGGAGTCGCAAAAAACACAGTTAACACTGGAGTTGCAATCTCCGTTGAAGTGATAGAGCTGTCAAGTACAACACCTGTAGTCGTTTCAACCTCGGCTCCGAAAACTGCATCCAAAGCAACTCTGGTTTCAACAGTTGTTTTGAAAGCAATGGTTATATCCGTAGCTACTCCAGTCTCAATAGTGGTACTCGGAGCAACCTTAGCTTCAATTAGAGTAACGGGGGCAACACAACGTCTTCAGTAGTCACACTTGGTTCAGGGTGTGATCTCACACGGAGTCGAGGTAGTGGAGCATCATCCTCAGACTCTGACTCTGTGTTAACTCTAATTGGTTTGATGGGAGGAGAGATCATCAATGGAGCTTCTCGCCTTGGCTTCTTAGCAACGCGTTTAACTCTTCACATCACTTCTGGTCTTTTGGACTTCTCCCCCATTTGCCTTGAAGCTTTATCTCCTTAAACTTGTTCTGTAGGAGGAATGTCAGAGGTTAAACATCAACAGAGTGACAACTTAAAGCTTACGATAAGCTAAGACTAGCATACCAGAGGATTCCACAACAAGGTTGGACTCCCTAGGTACAGCTTCAGTGGATTGCCGAGGTGAGAGTCTGCTCTCAGGAATCTCATGATGAAAATGTTCAAATGGCTCAGTAGCATGAACGGGATCCACAAATTCGCCGAATGCATCTTCGGCTCCAAGAGCCTCATCCTCCCTAGTAGCGACGGGTATATTACTCTCGTATTCATCAACTCGCTGAGATTTCGGAAGTGTGCTCTCATCCAGAGCTACATCTACCTCTTCTTGAGTCTCATGAGGACTAGAAGGTCGGGATTCTTCCGCACCGACATTTTCTTCGGCATATAAAAATTCTTTAAGTCTCGGTATATGACTCCTATTAGAAGTGTTCCCGGATCTATAGCGACATCGAATTAAGCATAATCCCGATGAGTTGATGTTGAAGTTAGGGATCATAGCATTCGCCATGCAATGCCATTTGCAATAAGAGAGTGTCGCTCGAAGTTGAGGATTTTGTTGTGGGAGTGAGAAGCGAGCATCGGTACCACCGACGACGGTCCAATACCAAGCCTTTGCTCTAATAACTAGACTACAACCCTCAGATTATAACTGGGTATTGGGGTTACCAATGTATAATTTGTCATAACCGAATTAGCAGGAAAATCGATAAGGTAGGTATGACTCTATTACACATACAGGGCCAAAGCGGTAAATGAGATACCCAGGATGAATGTTTAGGAACTATGTGAAGCAACCAAGTGATAGGGCAGTATAGCCCTGACCATTGGATTCGTCTACTACAGCTTGGCTGCAGCTAGTCCCGGGAAAATGAGGAAAACATCGGTTGAAAGAAAAACTTTTATGGTCCCGAAGAGTACGTCTCACCAAGGCCATATAATGCCTACTCCAATCTGAGTTTTCCAACCTCTGAATGAAAGGAGTAGCTTGTCCCTCTACGTGAGTGGAGGGCGTGCCCATAAGTGTGGGATAGTGCATGAAGAACCATGCTATGAGATAGGCGTAAGGCAATTCTACCTTGGGGTTCTCAGCACCATGAGAAAAAGCATAACATAAACGCCGTAATCCCCAATGGACACGAGTGAGCATGGTAGGTAGAAGAGCATATTGACAATCGTGCGCCAAACAAACGGCCGAAAATACCACCTCTATCGGCAATGCATCAAAGCTTCCAAAAGGAAAAATAATATGTTTGAGCCATAACATGAGATACCCTACCAGTAAGGCCTTGGAAGAAATCGGCTCCCCACATTAGAAAATGTAACTGTCAAATGTTGTGCCTACTGGGTAGCCTTGATCATCTAAAGATGTCATATAAGACAAGGGTAGATTGGCGAGTATAGATTGAGACAATTCGCCTGCCTCACAAGGACCCAGTGGTACTATGGAGTCCTTCTTATGATTCAAATTCTGAAAGAGGTAATACACCCAGATGTTGTGGCTGAGGAGCTTTTCACCTTTCTTATCAGCCCGTCCCTCTACATTTAAATAAATGTAGTAGTGACACATTACATACCAATAAGTTTCAACAAATTGAGGGTGTTTCTTCTCTAGATCGGTTAGCTCCTTGTATCCCGGGACATATTCCTCATAAGGGTATCTTCCATACGGCAACGCGGAGACCTCAGCCATCTCATGAAGAGGAATTCCTAATTCACCATTTGGAGTAAAGAAGATACGAGTGTCGGGATTATATAACTCCAACACCCCGAAGAATTAGTGAGAGTTAGTTCTTAAACCAAGTTGTGTCACCCTGATTGGCGCATAAAGCCCAAATCTCTGCAGGTCCTCCTGATTCTCCTGCAAGATGTATTCGGTGACACGAGACCACCACTGGATAGGACTCCAATGAGACCAACCAGGAGTCCTAAAGTCCTTAGTCGGGAATTGCCCCTTTAAATTGAAGAATGCACGGCCAAAGGTGTTAGCTTCCTCGGCTATTTTATCGACGGGCAATTCTCTCTAAAATAGTCTTGGGTGCAGTCCGATTACGTAGCGATTGTTATTGTCTATCTTGGTGCCACTTCTAGAGAATGGCCACATATCAGCCCATCTTGCATCGGGGTTAAGTCTCAGTCCATCTTCCTTGGAGCAGAAACAATCTTCAAGGGTAGTGAGAGAACAGTCATGTTCCATTTGGGGAAAGAACATATTGTGATTGTTCACAGTCCTAAGTTATCGATAGGTGCCTAATTCTAATAAGACTGGATCCTCTGAAGAGTCTTCATACAGGAAAACAGGCTTCATGATTTGATCACGATTGATTGATTCTAAGGGAGCGTCAGTGATCAAACACCTAAAAGTAGAGATGGAACCCTCGGAAAGCAGTTTAAGTTCTTCTTGTTCTCGATCCCCGAACATAGGGATGCCCTCAAGAGAGGAATAGTGGAAATCATATTCCATCGCTTGGGTATCATCTACTCCGAAAGCACCATGTAGAGAAATTGGAATAGATGGATGCACAACTGCACAAAAGGCGAACAACGTTAGCTCAAAGAATGAGTTATTATCCAAGGACACGAAGGTCACTCTAACAACAAACTTCGTGAAATAGACAAACCTCGTCTAATAACGAACCTTGTTAAATAGACAAACCTCGAACTTCGTTAATAGACGAACTTCGTCTAACAACAAATCTCGAGCCTTGTCAATTGGACTAATTTTTTATGTTAGATGAACCCCGTCAGTGAAGACAAAGTTTGTCAATTTAACGAACATCGTCACTAAAGATGAAGTTCATTGGTCAAACGAAAACTCATTTGACAGACATTGAGGACGAACCTCGTCGGAATAGCCAACATAGTTGGACATATGAAGTTCAATTGACAAGTTTGTTAAGAAAAGACAAAATATGTCAGACAGCGAACGTCATCAGTTCAAAAGATGTCATCTTTCAGAGGGATTTCGTCCTAGAAAGGGAGAAACTGTTCATCTCCTTCAAGAAACCCAAGTCTAAAATAGACAGGGTTCATCTGTGTTAAAATGCAAATCTTGTGTTTAAGTCCATTACCTGAGAAAGCGGATAAAACCGTGAGATCATTTGAAGGAACGGCGATTCCCTTGCCCTTGCCTTTGTTCGCAACGATTTTAGGGGCCATTGGTTTCGAATTGGAAGCTCTCAAAGAAGAAAAATCTTGAAACTTGGAGATAAACGATTTTAACAACTCAAGCGGCCAGAAGAAGAAAGGGTTCTTCGTATGTTGACGCTATATATATAGGCAGGAGAAATCGAATCAAGAACTAAGATCTTCGGTTGAGATTATTGGACGAATCCCCTTCCCATCGAGATCTACAGGTGAGATCTAGGGAGGAGATCTCGAGGCATCAGCCGGCAGACACCTATCAGGCTTAGGAAAAGTGTATAACTGTTACTGATAATAAGACTGAAAGGTGTCATGGGGACGCAGATCTGACAATACTCACATGGCAAGACGAGGGTCAGCCAACCGCCGAGCCTCGTGATGAAGCTTACAGAAGAATTGAATTGTGAACAATGAGGCTAAATCCGTCCAAATAGGATTCAAAGAATTTCAGACTCCATACAACCTAATTCAAGTCTGAAAACTTTAAAGGGGGTTTTGTATGCCTTAAAAATACCAAACTTCAAAATATGAGGAGGGTTATCAAGAAAATGAACCTCGTCTCAATCCAAGACGAGGCTCGTTGCTCAGCAAAGATCCACTTCCCAAATGGAACTCGCCACGCAGCAAAGCTCAATAACAAAAGTGAAGCTCGTCATTAGAAACAAGGTTTGACGTTCATCTTTGGAAGATGAGGTTCGTCAGTGAAGACAAAGCTCATCGTCAGACTTGAAGCTCGTCAGTGAATACAAAGTTCATCTATGGGAAATCCACCAGATTTACTACGCAATCGAACTCAGTCGTTGAAAACAAAGTTCGTTAGTAAATACGAAGTTCGTCAAATGATGTCAGTGAAGAAAAATTCGTCAGAAGAAGTTCATTTACTGCAAAGTTTGCCTTTTAAGACAAACCTCGTTGCGTATCAAGTCTCGTCCAATTTGACGAACTCTGTGTCAATCAAATACGAGGCTCGTCATCCACATGAGATTTAGTTGTAACGGCTCTGAAGACTTAGTCATCCATGTGGGCTAATCTTCAGCAGCACGTTACGACGTGTGCTGATTTAGAGGAGGCACTTACGCCTCTCTATCCATGATCTCAGCACATCGGTTACGTGCTTAAACCCTATAAATAGCCATGTATGGCTACAGAGAAAAGGTTCGGACTTTTAAACTCTTGGCAATTTAGACCATGAGAATCATTAGAGATCAAAGCTCCTGCGTATAGATCTAGAATTTGAACCTCAATTCTGGCATTATAACGAGCATCAGAAGCTTCAGCAATCTTGTTCTGATCGTCAACGGGAGGCAATCTCAACTCAAGCATCGGGGGAAGCATCTTTTCGCCACCAAGAATCCACGTTAAACAAGAAGGAGCTGAATTAATCTTCTCTTTATCTGTAATCGAGAAAGAGTGTGAGTGATTGTAAGGGTTTCATACCAAGTGATCAAACCCAATTTTCTTAAAGCAAGAGAATCAATCAAACATTAATTTTTTGACCCTACACGGGTACGTCCTACAACCTATTATTAGGATAGCCTTGGATTCATGCGAATAGCATTGTTCCGTCTACCTTCCATCAAGTGATGAAATATGCCAATGATGAGGGAGAGGTCAGAACTTTGATAGCCGAGAGGCAACCATTCAAGGGTGTGGAGAACTACCACACTGACTCGGTCTTCTACTTGGATTCCCAAGAACCTGAATAGCCAAAAGATAATCCTGATTGTGGAAATGAAGCAGACATCAAGCCCGAGCCCAAGGAAGAGTGTTTATGGGAGTTAGATTTCAATGTAATGAGCCAGAATGAGCTCAACAATAATAATGTATCTAGTGAGGGTGAGTGGTATATTAATAAAATTTTAACTTGGCTTACTTGTCTGGTGTATCCTTTGAATGTATGAAAACAGGAACTGATATAGATGCAGGTACAGATCTATGGCATACATTGTATGCTAAGGAATCACTTAATATGCCCCTCAAATCATTCTCTGATACATTCGAAGAGATAGAAGACGCGCAGAAAGCCTTCTTCATAGTCCCGGTTAAGACGAAAGGCCAAAAGCCAATATATTTTGGAAAATCAACTCTAAGCCATTAAATCAAAAAAGTTAAGAGGATGACTTTGAATCCCCACAATTCCATCATTATGGGTCTAAGTCCTTTCATATGATGAAGAATATGAGTTATGATTTTAATAAACAGGAAGGTTTAAATTTTGGGAAAGGAAGACGAAAATCAATTTGATCTTTCGTCCCAAAAGGAAAACCTCTTGATTATTATAATAAAACTAGAAGGGGATTAGGATACGTTTCAACACCCCCTTCTTCAGAAAATAAATTCGGTGAATGTCTATATCAAGACCATTCATCCGAAACATCATCATGGGACTCCAATGTTAGCATTGGTGCAGTCTTTAAAAGCATGTCTATGAATATAACTTCGACCAGTCATCCAGATTATGATGACAATGATGATAAGGAGTTGATTGAATTGACCAATGATCCTTGAATCAAACGTCTTAATATTTTATGGGACATGCGCTTCGAACAACGTGAGCCACCCACAGAAGATAAGGTGATCCAAATAAATATGGGGGACGAAACCAATCCAAGCTAATTTTCGTAAGCGAGGGCTTATCACCATCTGAGAAAGAAGATCTTATATCTCTCATCAGAGAATATATAGATGTCTTTGCTTGGAATTATGGAGATATGCTTGGCCTTGATCCAAATGTAGCCAGGCATCGACTTAATATTAATCCGGCTGTGAAACCCATCAAACAACAACAATGATGGTTCCGTCCGGAGATCATGGAAGCAATTAAATTAGAAGTAAAAAATCTTATCGATTCAAGTATCATCAGGGAGGAACAACACGCTGATTGGGTGGCCAACATTGTTCCCGTGCCTAAGAAAAATAGGAAGGTCAAAATTTGCATTGATTTTCGTAACTTAAATACGGCATGTCCAAAAGACGAATTTCCCCTCCTGATCATAGATGTCATGATTGACAATACTTGTGGGTATGAGAGGATGTCTTTTATGGATGAATTCTCAGGATACAACTAGATTAAAATGTACCATGAAGACGAAAAGCATACAGCTTTCAGAACGCTATTGGGGGTGTACTATTATACAGTGATGCTCTTTGGATTGAAGAACGTTAGTGTAACCTATCAACATGCCATGAGTACGATCTTCCATGAACATCTACGCAAGAAGGTATGTTATGTGGATGATATCATGGTGAAAAGCCAAAAGAAAGGCGATCATCTTTCAGATTTGAAGATGATGTTTGATATCATGAGAACACATTAACTAAAGATGAATCCGGTCAAATCTTTCTTAGGGGTAGCTAGCAGTAAATTTGTTGGATTTATAGTCACATCTAAGGGGATTTCTCTTGACCCATAAAAGGTCTGTGTTATCCAAGAACTGCAACCTCCGAAGAATATCAAAGAACTCAGAGGCTTACAAAGTAGATTGGCCTATATCCGAAGATTTATATCAAATTTCTTGGGACGCTACTAGCCCTTTACCAAATTAATGAAGAAAGGAGTCTCATGTATTTGGGATGAAGTCTGCCAAAAGACGTTTGAGGAAATCAAGCGATATTTTAACCGGTCCCCCGTTCTAGTGGCCCCAGTATCAGGAAAACCATTCTTTTCATATGTGAGGGTTATGTATCATTCTCTTGGAGCTTTGTTAGCCTAGAACAATGACCAGGGTCATGAATAGGCAATCTACTACCTTAGCAGAACCATGATTAGAGCTGAACACCAGTACAATCCGGTGAAAAAAGAATGTCTTGCCTTAGTGTTTGCCGCCCAGAAAATGCGACACTACTTGGTCGGGCAATTGATCCACGCCATTTCCAAAGTAACTCCTTTGAGAGTTCTTATGACAAAACCTTCTTCATTGAATTGCCACCTCACAAAATGGGCAATACTTCTATCATAATATATATTGCAATTCATGCGCCAGAAGGCTATTAAGGGTCAAACCCTGATAGATTTCTTAGCTGACCATCCGGTACCAGATTCTTCCAAATTATATAAAGATTTACCAGATGAGATTGCAGAAGCTTGCATGACCCAAGAATTCATGTAAGTATGGAAATTGTTCTTCGACGGTGCGTCTAGAGTAAGAGCTGATGGAAGAATCATAGCTGGCGTGGGGATTGTACTCGTATCTCCAACTGGTCATGTGATCCTAAGAGGATTCTCACTAACAGAGTCATGTACCAACAATGCAGCAGAGTATAACGCTTTGCTGTTAGGGATGCAGATTGCTAAGAACTCAATATCCGACATCTCCAGGCCTATAGTGATTCTCAACTCATCGTGAATCAAGTCCGAGAAGAATATGAAATACCCAATGAAGATTTTCTCCCATACCACTTTGCGGCATTAAAGTTAGCCCAAAATTTTGAAGGCTTCTTTATCGGATACGTTCCACGCCAACAAAATACATATGCAGATGCTTTAACCTCACTGGATATTTCACTAGCATTAACACCGAAGGCAGGAGCAAAAATATTTGCCACAAGTCGTGACTTATATCACCCCAAGTTCCTTCTAGAAGATTACTCAGAAGGGACAACATCAGAGATTGTTTATGAAACTTCTGTTGATCTTGAAATGAGAGACTAGAGATTCTAGTATATCGATTATGTCTTGTACGACATACTTCCCGACGATCCCAAAGAATCGGTTGTCGTCAAATGGAAAGCCCTCATTTCTACTACAATACGACTTCTCGAACGTTATATCAAAAATTGCATGATGAAGTTTTGTTTCGCTGCCTTTCTAGGAAAGAAGCACAAGAAACTCTTAAAGAAGCCCACGATGGAATGTGTGGAGCTCATCAGCCCGAACCCAAATTACGGGACCGACTCCAGAGACTTGGCTATTATTAGCCAAAAATGATAGCAGACGCCGTTGATTATGCTAAACGATGTCATTTATGCCAAATCCATGATGACTTTATCCATCAAGCACCAGGGAATCTGTATCCAACATCTCCGTCTTGGCCATTCGAGATATGGGGAATGGATATAGTTGGACTCATCTCCCCACCAACATCAAAAGAACATCGATTTCTTGGTAATAACCGATTATCTCTCTAACTAGGCTGAAGCAATACCTTTAAAAGAGGTCAAAACTTTGAACGTGATCATATTCATTAAACATCACGTCATTACCGCTTTAACGTACCAAGATGAATAGTTCATGATATTGGTATCCAATTCGTCGGCCATAGTTTCCAGAGATTCTACAACAAGTTTAGAATTCAAAGTGTCGCATCAACGACATATTATCCACCAGCTAACGACCTTGTAAGAGCTTTCAATAAAATCATTATGAAGCTTCTCAAAAAGTTTGTCTCTAAAAGTCGACGTGACTAGGAAGAAAAACTTAGCGAATGTCTATGGGCTTATCACACAACGGTAAGAACCCTAACAAAAGCTACTCCCTTTTTTTTGGTTTACGGTTGTGAAGCTGTAATACCATTAGAAATTCATATCTCATCCCTAAGAGTTGCTCTTGTAACTAGGATGACAGATGAAGAATAACATCGACTACGTCTTCAAGAACTGAAAGCGTTAGACGAAAACGGCTTCAAGCCCAACAATAGATCGAGTTATACTAAGCTTAAATCTCAAATGTGTATAACAAAAAGGTCAAAGAAATGAACTTTAAGAAAGGCGACCTTGTCTTAGTAGTCAACCTATGGTCACGACACATAAGACAAAAGGGAAATTTGATCCCAAATAGGAATGACTCTTTGAAGTAGAATCAGTCTACTTGAATGGAGCTTATCGTCTCATTAATCGGAAAGATGATGGGCTCATGATGCTAATTAATGGAAATTTTCTCAAGAAATATTATCCATAAAATTATGAGACCCTTTTGTCCTCCCTTGCTAAGTCTTAAAAGAAAAATTAAACTCGCTCAAGACTGGGGGTTGGTTACTTGGAATTCACTAGATTAAGAGTAACGAATCTTCTAAGCTGTCATGTTCAACAAAACACCTCTGTTAACTGCAAAAATCTTTCTCATCTAGCTTATCAATCTTCCCTAATAAGATGATAAGGCCGCAACACTATCAAGTTAACAATACACCTCTAATAGTCAAAATCTCTACAGATGATCAAACGGAATCAACTTATCAATCCTCTTTAATAGGATGATAAGTCTACAAAGGTGTTCAAATCACAACACAATCATGTCACGTTAACAATACCTCTGATAATCAACTTGTTAATTCTCTTCAATAGATTAACAAGGCCACAAAACATTGCTCAAATCACAAAATAACTTTTATTTATATCATCAAGTTAATACCACACATCTGATGAGAAAATCAACTTATCAACTATCTTCAATAGAGTGATAAGTCCACAAAAATCATGTTCAAATCACAAGTATAAAAAATCATCAAGTTAATACCACACCTCTGATGATAAAATCAACTTATCAACTCTCCTCAATAGAGTAATAAGTCCACAAAAATATAGTTCAAATCATAAGTACAAAAAATTATCAAGTTAATATTACACCTATGATGATAAAATTAACTTATTAACTCTCCTCAATAGAGTGATAAGTCCATAAAAATCTTGTTCAAATCACAAGTACAAAAAATCATCAAGTTAATACTACACCTCTGATGATAAAATTAATTTATTAATTCTCCTCAATAGAGTGATAAGTCTACAAAAATCTTATTCAAACCATAAGTGCAAAAATCGTGCCAAGTTAACACTACACCTATGGCAGTCTTAACTATTTTCGTTGCTTCAAGTTAAAACATGGCACAAAAAGAAAAAAGAAACAAGGGAAAACCAAAATATTATTACTTTTTATTCAAAATACTAGAGAGTGATACAAAATTACTATTTTGTGCTTATCAAAAAGAACAGTACATAATTAAGCTTCCGGACCCATTAGTCTAGCAGATGCAATGTGAGACTTGACACCGAGAGCTTTTTCTCGTGAATTGCTCGTGTTGTTTCCGCAGCTCATCGTCTAAGCTCCTCTTCACTCGGTAATATAGCAGCAACCTCCTTCTTGATTTCATCGAAAACTTGTACCTCCTTACAGTGTTGTTCAAAGACCTCTGCACTCCAAAGGGAAAGTCCTTTCACAATACCTTCTTCCTAGGAAAGTTGGACTTCTTTCTGAGATAAGGCCCATTGCAGTTGAGAGATGGCTTCTCTTGTCTGAGTAATGAAGTTTTGAGAAGTCTGCATGGCAGCGATGGAAGCAGCCAACTCTGATTGTATTTGATCGTGCTGCTCTTGCAATGATGCAATGTGTGCTTCCTTTTCAGCTAGATTTTTTGAACGACTTCTTGTTAATGAGCTATTTCAACTTGTATGTCAGCGAAAGCTAGTTAAGTTTGTGCCTCAAGGTCAACACGTTCAAGGTCCTACAGAGTTTTTAGATCCTCTTCTAAACGAGAGATGCCTTCTGTACAATGCTCAATACATTGAGCGTTACCCAGACACCTGATGTTGTTCATGTAGTTCATCAAGAAAGGTATAAAATCCTCAAAAGTACCTTGCCCAGCGCTGATAATACTGATGGTCCGCTCCATTGCATGTTCTAATTGCTCAACAAACTCCTTGAGCAAGTCTGGAATAACCACCAAACTCAAAGAAATACCTAGAGATGAACATGGAGTTGTAGAGCTCGATGGAAGATTCATAGACAGTCTTGCTAGAGCTGAGCTTGAAGTGCCTATGTCCTGCACTTGCCTGAGAGAAAGTGGAAGTGGAAGTGGCTGCTCTGGTGGAGGAGTTGTTATCGGCTGCTCTGGTGGAGGAGTTGTTATCACTCTAATCTCTTCAGCTGCCAGTACCGGGGATCCTGCATATGAAAATCATTAGAATATAGGAGAAGAACACATTAAATTTTTAAATAAACAATGCTTACCCACGGAAGAAATAGCGGCATAGGCAGACCCTTTACCAGAAGTTATCATCATTGGTTCATCAGCACTAGCATCGTCATCAGGAAAAGAAATTTTGCATGATGAGCTTTCATCTTCTTGTGATACAGAAGGCTGAGGCGAGCTTATAGTAATCATCAATTTGGGAACTAACCCTGTTGGTGGACTAGGCCCCATGGTTCCTATAAATGGCATCAATGCCGAAGAAGGAGGAGATTGACGTTCTTCAAGATCATTAAGTTCAACCACCATAGGTTCTAACTTAGTAGGCCCAGATTGAAATCTGATGAAGGTACCCATAGCTTCTTTAGCTTGAGTGGATTTAGGCTCTACTTCCTCGGGTATTGCCTCTGTAATTTGTTGTATGACGCCTGTGGTGATTGTGAGCTCAACTTCAGAAGTCGGGCCCGGAGACGTTACATCAAGGGGTTCCATCATTTGTTCATGAGGAGAAGCAAGAGATTCTGCATCCCCGACAATTGATTCATTCTCTCCTTCTATTGGATGATAAGAGGGGGCAGCACCCACTAATGCAGGGCCGGTCAAGAAGAGTCTTCTTTGATGAGAAATACCCACAATAGACTCCTCCTCCTCCTCCTCCTCCTCCTCTATGTGCATAACATGGGCAGGCTTAAAAGCATCCTACAATAATTAGGCACTGTAGGCAATAAAAATTGCCTTTAAATCCTTATCAGAGAAGTTCAAAATAAAACTGCTAAAACATCGTCCGAAATAGCAAAAAGGGGGAAAACACTGATAAAAAGGGGAAAACGCAGATATCTCCCAAACCGTAAAAGGGGGAAAACACTGATAAAAAGGGGAAAACGCAGATATCTCCCAAACCGTAAGGAATTTGGCAAAATGGAGGAAGCGAACCGAAGCCTTTGGCTCGGTTCGGATGGCTCCATCTCGTCGAGATAGGCGATTTTCATATATAAGTCGTCCAATTCCGATTTACGGTTTGAAAGTTACGGCATATTCTTTGATCCATGCTCAAGAGCTCGCCTGCGGCTCGAATTTCGCCTGCACGATCAAGACTCAAGTCTGCCTGCACACCTGAGCTTGCCTGCAGACCCAGTTCGCCTGCAAGCTCGCCTACGGACCCAAGTTTGCCTGCAGTCACAAGCTCGCCTGCAGACTCAGCTCGCCTGCAAGCTCTCGCCTGCAGACTCAGCTCGCTTGCAGACCCAAGCTGCAGACTCGCCAGCTCACTGTCAACTGCCCACTTGGAGTATGGGAACAGTTACATCAGTGGTCAAATCCCACAAATCAAGGGAGAGGGCACAGTACCCTAAGACCGTCAAGCGGCCGCTCACAGTACGAATGATTGGGCAGGTGTCGAGTCGACCTGAACATTCGTAAATGCAGCTCACCTCGGCTGTCTGAGTCAAGAGCCGGATCCGCCAGCACCCGGCGAGCTGTCCAAGACCACTCGAGTACCAGGAACCCGCTTTCCCACCTCTCTCGACCTGAAGAGAGAAGACACGCTACTCCAGGCCCGCCGAATAGCCGCTCACGGTACAAGTGGTCAGACAAATACCAAATCAACCTGCACCCTCATAAATGCGACTCACCTCACTTGTCCAAGCGAAGGCTGAGAGCCGCCGGCGGTCGGTGGTTGGTCAGATCCACTCGAGTATCTGACAACCGTCGTCACACATACGAGGAGGGGCTTTCCCGCTCCTACTTGACGTGATGCCAAACACGACTCCTCGAATGATCGCTCATGGTACAGATGAACAGCAGGATATCTCTGAACAATGTATGGTCACATCCCATGATTCAAGGAGCATCCACGCCATCTCTCCTCTATTTAAGAATCTCGCCCGGCTACAGGAAGGAGGTTCACACATAGTTAACTGAACCACCAGCTCTCGACTCCCAAACGAGTCGACGACAAGCTCTTTGCATAACTCTTGCACTATAGCGTCTTCTCCTAGTTCTAAGCCCTGATCGCCGGTGAACTAGAAGACCCAAACTCCATCGAACCGAGTTTCTACTGTGTATTGAAGCTCCGGCAGCAACTTCGATCGGATCGTCCAAGGGAAGCAGACTCGGCGCGAGCACCGAGCGAGGCGTTCTATCGCCACCAAGGAACCCACGTTAAATAAGGAGGGCATTCCCTCCGCTTCTGTTGTAAACATTTGATTATTAGTTTGTAATAAGCTTTCTTATCAATACAAACGAAGTTCCCTGTTTCCGGGAAATCAAAATTTACACCTACAGGCACCTGCTGAGCTTCATAAGTTGGGGACTCGACCGATAATTTTTGTCGAGTCCGCTTGCTAGGATGACTCATGTCTGCTTTAGAAAGAGCTTGCTTCCCTATTGCCCTCTCTTCTCTAGTTTCTGTTACTTCAGCTTCGTCACCCTTAGTTGTTACATGTTCACAAGATAAAAAATCATTTATCCCCTTCAGGTGAGACATCTTAGAGCCTCTCTTTGATTCAAACATTTTTCTAATCTCCTTCAAACAAGAAGTGTACATTTTATACTTGGGGATCCGAGATGCAGCATGATACCATGTACAAAAGCCCAAAGCAGCATATGTGTTGGGTGTCTTATGAGGCAACTTGAGTGTTGCTCCAGTACAACCCGCCACTGAATAATACCACGCCCTGGCCCCTTCATAAAGATTGACAGTGAATTTGAGCCAAGGGTTGGGATTTCCAATGTATAGCTGGTCATACCCAAATTGCCTGGTAAAATGGAAGGGCTGGTAAGGTTCAATGAAGCAATTCTTACCCTGCCAGAATATAAGGTACCCCGATCGGATATTAAGAAGCCAACGGAAGATGCCTTTGTTTAGAATGCTGAATGGATTGCAGCCCTTCACGTCTTGATATGCCTCTCCATATGCACCTCCATCAAAATTAGGGAAGCAGCGAAAAACAAAATAATTGATGTCCCTCGACGATATTTGTCGGACAAACACTTGGTACCAGCCTACCCACTGGGCAACCACAAGCCATTGGATGAGAGGAATTGAGGTGTCACCAGATGCTGGAGCTATCATTAATGAAGGGCAGTGTAAGAAGAACCATGACACCATATAGGTGTATGGCATTGGCATGTGTGGGTTAGGAGTCTTCAAAGTCTTCTTCCCACCGGAGCCCGTCTCTTTGACTATGAGTGTAGGTTGTCTAAAAATCACAATAGATAGCTGATTCCCCATCAAACACCGATAATGAAAGTTACAATCTGATGACTTCCAGAAAGCTATAATTTGAAGACTTTCACGTAGATCGATAAAGGTTACAATCTGACGACCTTCACAATAACTGATGAAAGCTCTAATCAACAACCTTCACAATCAACGTCGGGAGTTACAATCTGACGACTCTCACATATCAAAGAGCTAAAGTAAAGAATATAAAACGACAATCTTTGCAACGCTCTGACAGAAAGAGACTGCAAATCGACTGTCTCTTCAAACCAAGACGTGAAAATCCTCTCCGCGTACCATCATCAAGACGCAACACCAATTCAATCGCGGATGCAGGTCAAACCTGGCTGCAAACGCATCTCATATTCTGCTCCAAACGCTGCAAACACAGCTCAGATCCAGCTACCAACGCAGCTCATGTTCGGCCGCAAACGCAACCTCCGAAAGCTGCCAACGCAGCTTTCATCCGTTGCCAAACACAGCTTCCAACAAACAGCCAAATGAACTTCTAGTCGCTGCGTCTGAGCTTTCAGACACTGCGTTTAAGCTTCCAGACACTACGTTTGAACGCAGAATTCACACCAGAACGCGGATTTTGCGTTTGACTCATTCAAACACGAGCTGAACGGTTTCAAAACCGTTTCTCACGATCTGAGGGAATCACAACTTCAGTCAGGAGTGATTTAAGGGACGGTTACATCCCATTAGCCCTACTAAGGAGCGAATTAAGAGGGCAGTTACACCCCTTAATCCCTTATAAATAACTAAAAAATTAACTTAGTTCGGATCCTGGATCTTTCATCCTTCTTTTTGGCAGCAAAGAAGAGATCTTTGGGGGGAATTGCTGGAGCTTTGGAGATCAGCAACAGGAGCTTTCTTCATCCTTGGCTTATAGATCGATTTCGATTAAATCGACTCTTTCATAGAGTTTCAAACTCGTTCAGAGTTCTAAAACTTGCCACGCAAGTTCTCCACAACGTCAAATCGTGAGGACAAGATCACATTCCAGTGAAACAAAACGTCAGATCGTCAACGGAGAGCAAACTCGACACGAGCATTCAAGAGAGGCACTCCATCGCCACCATGAAGAACCCAGAATTAAACAAAAGGGAGAATCCAGATCATTCTCCTCTCTTTTGTAATCAGAAAATCCAATTGTAACCAAGATTAAAGGAATACAGATCAATTTTCCTTTATTTTTATTACTACAAATTTTCCACCAAACAATGAGGAAGTCAGAAGTCAACTCTCGTAGGCCGCTCTGTAGGCGACATACTATTACCGAAAGGAGGTTCAGTGGTCTCCCGTGAGCTAGGAGAACAGCAAGATGCACCACTCCAGCTGCAATGGCATCTATTGGCTTGGTAGGCACCACGCAGCGCTTTAGCCACAACATAAGGAATCCGACAAATAAGGCCACATCAGAAATAGGGGTCTGAACCTGGTAATAAAAACTGTCAAACTTAGTGTATGGGGGGAAAATATCCTCCTTATCCTCATTGATATAATGAGCAGTCGTAGCATTAATGCGAGCTTTGATGTCATCGGGAGTGCTCACCGCAATACGGGTCACTTCGACATCTTTCTGATTTAAATTCTAAAAAATATAGTCTGCCTAGGACCCTTGCTTAACACCACCCCCCCGTGCATCTCGGCCACCTGTGCACATATATAGAAGTGACACATTACTTCCCAGTAGATCTCATAGATTACTGGACTGATCATCTTCAAGATGGTGAGTTCTTCAGTTCCTGGGATGAATTACTCATATAGCAATTCCCCAAACGGCAGCCCCGAGACTTCAAACATTTCGTGCAGAGTGAAGCCCAGGTCCTCGACTGGTGTGAAGAAGGTGCATGTCTCTGGATTGTAGCATTCCAACATGGCGAAGAGATTATAATGACTCTATACAATCCTATATCGAGTGGCCAGCACCGGGTTCCCAAGACCAGAGTTGTTAAGGGGCTCTCTAACCTCTTCCATGACAAAATTGACCATGTGGGACCACCCCCTGGTGGAATGCATCCATCCCGAAGCTCTAAAATCTTGTACGGGGAACTCGCCCTTCACCGCTATAAAGTTTCTGACGAAGATGTTCGCCAAATTGGCAGCCTCGCCAGCTGGATATCCCTTTTTGATCAAGCCGTGTCTCAAAGCTGTCAACTGCCGACTATAACCGATTGGATGAACACCTCGATGGGTGAGGAATCCGATAGCTACTCTATCTTGTTCTTTGACAAGATCCCAATTCATAGATCTCGGGATGGAAGCACATTGGAAGTAGGATATCGGGTACATCTGCTCCATGTTTGGCATGAAGACGAAACGGTCGCCTATCTTCCTCAGCCATTTGTAATTCCTGTCATACATCAACTCCGGATCAATGTTGACGGAGTCTCCGAACAAGAAGGCTGGCTTCTCTAATATCCTTCTATCCATAGTCTCGAACTTAGCGTCCGTGACGAGGGCCCTTAGAGTCATCGGACCTGGCTGGGTGATGCACTCTGCGCGATCCCTATCATGGCTATGAAAGATGGGAAGCTCTTGACACAGGCTAAAAATCACAGTGGTGTTTGCACCTCCTTCATGACCGAAGTGATGGTGGAAGGAGAGAGACTCACTGGAATAACGCACTACACAGAGGAAGACAACAGTTAGAATCTGGAAAAAAACAGATGAGTTAAAAAGTCTAAAAGACTTAGTCAAAAATGCAAGGGTCACCCACGCGTTTTAAAAGCAAAACGCGAGGGTCACCCCCACGTTTTAAAAGCAAGACATGAGGGTCACCCCCGCGTTTCAAAGGAAAAATGCGACCCTCGCATTCAACGCGACCGTCGTGTTTCACGCGACGATCATCGTTTGAAATGCAAGCCTCGCGTTAGAGAGAAAAAATTTGTTAAACAAGTTTGAGGCTGAAGCCCTTACCGCTAATAAGCAAGGTGTCGGCCGGCTACTCACTCGAAGAGGTTGTGGTGGCCTTCTTTGGTCTGGAAGAACCCTTAGGGGGTGCCATTGATAGTTTGTTGACGACGAAGAAAGAAAAACCCGAAGGTTGAGGGCTGATGTCGTCGGAAATTGAAAGAGGCAGTTTGACTCATGATTAGCACAGGATTCAAGACGAGAATCCCACCCAAATGCGATCCTCACGTTCATCAAAGTCGGTTCGACTTCAGTATCAAAATGTGAGAGTCACCCCCGCATTCTAAAAGCTACAACGCGAGGGTCACTCCCGCGTTCCTAAGGTTAAATATGACCCTCGCATTTGCAAAACCAGAATTTGAGTCTTGCGTGTCAAATCTCTTCAACCAAATTCGTGGTGCCTTCGAGACAGATAAAGTGACCAATTCCACTGTTCCATGATCAAACTAAATCGAGATCCAAAGTATTTCAAAAATTCATTTCAGTCAATCGTGAACTTTCAAAAAAATTTGGAGGGAGTTTTATAGGTTGTCTAAAAATTATTGCAGATAACTGGTCCCCGCAAAACATTGACGATGAAAGTTTCAATCTGACGACTTTCACGACAACATACGAGAGTTGCAAATCCATACTCTTACATTTCTAAGAGTCAAATGTAAGGATTATAAGCTAACGATCCTTGCAGAATAAAAAAAGATATTATAATTAACGATCTCTTTAAGGCCAAACACGAGGGGTCCATCCTCACGTTCCAAACCTCAAACACGAGGGTCACCCCCGCATTTCACAAAGCCAAATGCGCAGCTCACTCCAGAACGTGAACCTCACGTTTAATTGTTTGAATGGTTTAAAACCGTTTTCCACATAATGAGGGTCATTAAACCCCCATTATGGAGAGATTTATGGGGTCGGTTACACCTCTAAAATTCTATAAATAGATGAAATTTTAGCTAGATGAGGGCTCTCGAATTGGAGGCTTGGAAATTGGATTTTGGGGAATTCTCTTTATCTTGAATTCTAAAGATCGAGAGATCGGCTTTTTGGCTTAAAGGATCGATTTCCTTTGCTAAAATTAACTCTTTCTAAGAGTTCTTAACTCGATCGGAGTTCAAAACTTGCTTAGCAAGTTCTTTCCGATGTAAAAGTCAGAAGTGAAGATTGAAATTCCACGAAGCAAAGTGTGCGGGTTGTCAACGGGATACAAGAATCAAACTCCTGTCGACACCGCGAAGAACCACGCATTAAACAAAAGGAAATATATTCATTGTTTCTTCTCTCTTTTGTAAATCGGGAAACTGATAGATAAGAAAGTTATAATTTCTTTTTCTAAGTCAGTTAGAGAGAGATTACTTTAAGAGATTGTAATTACTCTTTTCCTAAGTCAGTTAGGGAGATTAATACTAATCTATTTCTTAGTTTTCTTACAATTTTTCTAGCAAACAGATATAGAAAGGCTAAAGCTAGCCATTCCTAAACCTCATGAAAACGATGTTTATAGGAAAACGGGTACTTAAACACAAAATTCCTGAATAAATATTATTATAGTTTTGATAGTGTCGATGCAAACATCGAATTACATGGAGAAAATAGCTCTAAAAGTTTTCCACTCCTAAATCAAAGAAAAATAAATAAATTAAGAAAAAAAATATAAAGATATGTAATACGAAAAAATATAAAGATATGTAATACGTTCATCTTGGGCTTATACAAGTTAAAATTACTGGAAAATTCAAGTTAAGTATTAATGCTCCTATTAAGGTCCTTCGCACGGATGAAAGAATTATCTCTAATCCATTACATACCATAATAGGAGGATGTAAATCCAATTTAGCAAACAGAATCCTAGGTGTCAATATTCACCCAGATTACTCTTTTGCTCTTGACGACCCTCATTTGTGTGATGCGGTAAAATTAAGCATCAATCTCAAAGGAATTGAGATGAAACCAGGTAGTGGAGTTTTTAGAATGTATTGTAAATTTGTAGTAGCACTAAGTCAAACATCTACATTCTTAGCAAAAAATCTAGAGAAGTAATCAGTCTTTTCTAGGCACAAACTAAAACGGTAATACAACATTGTATTGTAAGTTTAAATGATCTTAAAATTGATCCTGGCCTAGAAAATCAATTTAACTCATTTAAACAAACAAAAAATAATGCAAATGCATGAAGAAATATTTTTTTTTCTAGTAATACTATCATAACTACGTAGATAGCTAGAGAAAACTAAGAAAAAGTCTTTCTCTCTCTCTCTCCTCTCTCTCTCTCTCTCTCTCTCTCTCTCTCTCTCTCTCTCTCTCTCTCTCCATAAAGACAATAGATCTAGTTCATCCTCTAAAGAGCCTAAAGAAATCTTGAATCCACAAAGAAGTATTCAACTCCATGTGGAAAAATCAAGGTGTCTAGTTATAACTGTTGAGGTGTCACGAAAGAATTTTGTGTTCCTTCTCTAAACCTAGACAAGCAAAAGAAAGTCAATCATTTTACAAGTATCACAGTTGCATATCTAGAATATAAGTGCTTTACGCTTCACACACTAATAGATATTAGAGCCAATATTAGCCTTATTCTAGGGGAGGTTTTTCCTTCACATTATAGAAGGCAATGCAAAAAATCCTCAAATAATTATGTCCTTAAATGCTAAGGCAACTACAACATCCTTATTGCTTTTGAAACAATAGTAGGAAAGAAATTTCTTTAACTATTTCTACCTATATTATAGAAAGAGACCATATGAAAGATATTATTATAGGCAACAATAATATAAATTGTTGATTTCTTATTATCATCGATAACTATGTCATCAAATTCAAATTTCTTCCTGATTAGAAGAAATTTCATATTCTAAAAATCTTGTTTATGCTTCTCATAAGCAAAGGATTTCCCCTTACACCTACAACACAGGATGGTGAGTTGTAAATAGTGATAACACCAATCAAAGTAGTCAAGCAACATAATTATAGCATACCAGTTATTAATGATTTTGAAAAAAATATTCATACAATGTTATCACCTTTATATAGTGATAATCCATTATTTATATTTCGATAAAATCCTTAGATACTGTATCGTCCAATTAAAAGACAAGTACAAAGGGAAAAAAATTTAGGTCCTATAGCGACTAATATTGAAGACAGAAAAAAGTTTGAAACCAAGATATCTGAGCTATTTAAAATCAAATTGATTCAAAAAAACTGAATCAAACCATTATTCCCCATCCTTCACGGTAAGAAACCATGTTGAACAAAAGAGTAGAATAGTCATTAACTACAACAAAGTTAATGAATCAATCAAAAGTGGCGTTCTCCCAAACAGTGAACTGTTACTACATATAATCCAAGATGAAAAATAGTTTAATAAATCCAATGCAAATTTTGGATGTTAGTAGGCTAAAATACACTATGAAGAAAGTAAAAGGCTAACAACATTCAGCTATTATAATGGAGGATAGTATGAATGGAATGATATGACATTTGTCCTAAAAAATGCTCCTAAAATATTCTAAAAATAGATGAATAGCACTTTTGGGCATCTCCACTTCATTGTTGTCTATATAGAAGACATTTCAGTATTCTCAAAAAAAAGAACACAAAGAACATTGATGGTCATAGCTTAGTTATTGTTCAATCATAGAGTCATTCTATCTCCTAAAAATGTTAAATTATCGAAAGAAGGTATCAAATTTTCAGGCAAAAGAATTAAATATGGTTATGTCGAATTAAAAAAAACATATCATTACAAAGATCAAAGAGTTTCAAGAAAAGTTCAAAACTCTAAAAGATTTGCAAAGCTTTTTTAAGCTTACTAAATTATGGGAGAAAGTATGTATCTAATCTCTCATAATAATCTCTCCATTTCAAAAAAAAAAACTTACTAAAGAGCCAAAAAATGAAAAAAATGAAAAAAAAGAAAAAAAACAAAGTCATAAATAATAAGAGTATAACTCAATGGAATACTGATAAACTCAGAGTAACCTCAATGATAAACAATTAAATGAAATTTTCAACATCAAAAATAAAATAAGAGAACAAAAAATTCTTTATCAAATAGAATCTGGAGACACATTAGTAATTCAAATTGATGTTGTAGATACACATTAAGCTAGAATTTTATTTGCAATTCCTCCACAAAATATCCCTACAGAAAATTGGTATTAGAGTCTGGTTCAATGGCAAAAATAAACCAATTAGATCCCAGAATAAATACATATTGCTGTTAAAAATTTAAAGGACCAGATAAAAAATATATTATTTATAACAAAGAATTATTAGCTATCAAGAATACTCTTACGACTTTGAAAACATGTTTATTACTATTTGAAGTCATTATGCAAATAGATAATCGAAATGTAGCAAAATTTCTCAAAAAGAAAACGAATTCTTTAATTAAGAAAAACGTGCAAAGAATAAGATGGTCCATGAAATTAGAAAATTATATTTATATTATTCAATATATTGTCGAATTCACTAATATTGGTGCCCGATAAATGCAAAGCACCTCTTCCACTTCATTCAGAAAAAAAAGGAAACATGTAAGGATGAGATATTTCCAATATCTCAAATAAAGATCTCAAACTTCTTGATAAGAAAAAAGATAATGTGTGAACGTGTGCCAGCCTGGCATCTCAAATCACGTGAACGGGTAAAAGAAGAGTCCAGCGGGTAAATTTGCGCAGATAGCCAAGGTCCAGCGGGTTTCTTCACCGGCCCATCAAACTATTATAAATATGCATGTTTACCTAGGTTTTTTAGTGTGTGGGAACAACGACTTGGGAAAAGTCTGCGGAAAGAGAAAAAGGCAGAGAGGGTTTTTTTTTGTTTCTTTTGGCGGCTGAGCATAGGTAATTGGGGCAGTTGTTGAGAGAGAGAAAGAGAGATTCAAAGGAGAGAAAAAAGAGAGATTTTACAAAAGAGAGGTTAATTTCTTTTGGGTAAAAATCAGATCCCTTTTCTTTTAGACGAGCTTGTGGATTGTACAAGTCGTCGGTGTTCTCCTTATAGTGGAATCTCCCCTCACCCCTCCCGTGGATGTAGGCAATTTTGCCGAACCACGTAAATCTCGTATATTTATTGTTTTCTGGTGGTTGACTATTGCTTGTAGGTTCCCTCAATATTCGGTCTTAGAGTTGATGAGAGGAAGAGTGTATATTTCACTTTGATAAAATATATCACTTTCGATTCTTGTTTCCTTTGAGAAATAAGAATTTCACTATCTATTCTCGTTTCCTTTGAGAAACAAGAATATAAAGGTTGACTTGTGCTTTTGTGACAACAAAAGCCAGGGCTCTCTCTCAGGTGATATCGCTTCCGCGGCGGTGGGCGTGACTCTGCGCCCAAAAATTGGTATCAGAGCTGTTAATCAGATTGGGAGTGGTGTAGCTTCTGGTTTGAGGCGGTAATTTTTTCTGAGAGAAGCGGTTTACTAATACAAGCGGAGGATGGCGTCAACAAGTAAAACAGTTAAAGTTGGAAAATACGAGATTGAAAAATTCAATGGGAAGAATGATTTTTCCTATTGGAGGATGCAGATGAAGAACACGTTGATTTCGCAGAAATTGCACAAAGCTTTGGCGGGAAAAGAGAAGAAGCACAAGGATATGTCGGATGAGGATTGGGAAGAGCTGGATCTGGAAGCACGGGCGTTGATTATCCTTTGCCTTAAAAGGGATGTAGCTTTCTTGGTAGATGGAGAGGAAACGGCTGCGGGTGTGTGGTCGAAGTTAGAAAGAACCTTCATGACGAAGAGTCTAACGAACCGGATCTATTTAAAATCCAAATTGTATACTTACAAGATGGAGGAGGGCTCATCAATCCGGGAATACATCAACAAGTTTGATAGGATTATATCGGACCTGAAGGACATCGATGTGACTGTAGATCTATTACGTCTATCTCTGCCGAAGTCTTATGAGAACCTGGTGCAAACACTGATGCTTGTGGGAGACAATTTGACGATGGATGAGACTAGAACGGCGCTTCTAGCGGATGACCTTCGGAAGATTGCAACCAGTGACATGACTACTGGTGGTAACAAAGAACAAACACAGGGATTGTTTGCTAGAGGAAGGAGCAATGAGCGAGGAAAAGGCAAGGGAGGAAAGTCTAGATCTAAATCGAGACCTCTTGCGGGAAAACAAGAGAGTAGGTGGGAAAAAGAACAACAACAAGACCGAGAGAAGAGAAGGCAAGGAAGAGGCGAGTTACGCATCGGAGGAAGGGAGCGATAAAGAATGCTATATTGTTACGGATGGCGAAAATATCTCCGGTAAGTGGATACTTGATTCGGGTTGCTCTTACCACATGTGCCCAAACAGGAAGTGGTTTACTACCTATAGAAGCATTGATGGTGGAACCGTATTGATGGGGAATAACCATGCTTGTAA
The DNA here is from genome assembly GCF_001876935.1 of Asparagus officinalis. NCBI lineage: Eukaryota > Viridiplantae > Streptophyta > Magnoliopsida > Asparagales > Asparagaceae > Asparagus > Asparagus officinalis. The sequence continues at coordinate 72,034,948 of NC_033799.1, read as the reverse complement.
AACGGTGGGGCTCGGTGATATAAAAATATAGATGCATGATGGAGTGGTCAGAACCCTAACGGACATGCGGCACGTTCCCGACTTGCGGAAGAATTTTATCTCAGTGGGTGCATTGGACTCCGGTGGCTGCAAGATTGTTACAGAGAACGGAGTGAAGAAGGTTGTTCGAGGTTCCCTAACAGTGATGAAGGGTGTTCGTCATGGTAATCTATATATATACTCTCTCGGGTATGATGGTGACAGGAGATGCAGTGGTTGGAACTGAAGGAAGTGGTGGAGACCCATGTGAGCACACACGGTTATGGCATAGGCGGCTTGGGCACATGTCAGAGAAGGGTCTAGTTCTGCTTGGTAAGGAGGGTTTGCTGAAGAATCTGAAGAAACCTTGCATGGATTTTTATAAGGATTGTGTGTATGGAAAGGCGCACATGGTCCAATTCTTGAAAAGCAATCACAAGAGCAGAGGTATATTAGATTATGTACACACGGATGTTTGGGGTCCGGCTCAGACAACTTCCAAGGGTGGTTCCAGGTATTTTATCTCGTTCATAGATGATCATTTGAGATATGCTTGGATTTATTTTCTTAAGCATAAGAATGAGGTATTCGAGACATTCAAGAAGTGGAAAGCAATGGTTGAGAACAGAACGGGTAAAAAATTAAAGACACTAAGATCTGACAATGGTACAGAGTACACAGATGGTGCTTTCAAGAAGTTCTGTGATCAGGAGGGCATTGTTCGACACTGGACAGTCAAGTCAACACCACAGCAGAACGGGATCGTGGAGAGACTGAACCAAACATTGCGGGAGAAGGCAATGAGTATGCGATCTTATGCCAGATTGGGCAACGAATGGTGGGCAGAAGCGGTGGCTATAGCATGTTACATTATGAACCGTTCTCCACATTCTACACTAGATGGTGATACACCCTATAGGATGTAGTCAGGGGAACATGCAGATTATGAGAGGCTCAGAATTTTCGGATGTACCGCTTATTATCACGTCAACGAGGGAAAACTTGACGCGAGGGCCAAGAAGGCGATATTCTTAGGGTATGCAACGGGCGTAAAAGGCTACCGCCTTTGGTGTACAGAAGATTCGAAGTTTGTGATCAGCAAGGACGTTACCTTTGATGAGAAATCCATGATTGCCAGGGCGCCTAAGGATGATGGTGTTGGGACTGTTGGGACTTCAAAGTTCCAGGTTATTGAGATAGAACCTAAAGACCAACCAGGTTCTAGTCATGTTCAAGTAGAAAATCAGGTAGATGATGAGTCAGCAGGAGAATACACAAGCACTACAACAACAGCAGTTCGAGGATACTTTGGCTTCCACTAGGCCAAAGTGAGCATACAAGCAAGTACAGAAGCTAGGGGCTGATCAACCCCTGAAGCACTATGGGCAGGTTAATTTGGTTAAATATGCACTCTCGGTGGAGTAAGATGAGCCGGTCTCCCTCAAGAAAGCTATTCGGGATAAAGATAGTAAGAGTTGGTTGGCTGCGATAGAGGAGGAGATGGAATCTCTTCGGAAGAACCAAACATGGGAGGTGGTCCCATTACCCGTAGGAAGAAAAGCTATTGGTTGTAAGTGGGTGTATAAGAGAAAGGAAGATCCTTCAGAGCTCAGTGGTACAAGGTACAAGGCGAGGCTAGTGGCTAAAGGGTTTGCACAAAGAGAGGGTATGGATTACAATGAGATCTTTTCTTCGGTGGTGAAACACACTTCTATTCGGGTGCTATTGAGTATTGTTACTCATGGTGATCTTGAGCTGGAACAATTCGATGTTAAAACGGCCTTCTTGCACGGAGACTTGGATGAAGAGATCTACATGCATCAACCTGAGGGCTACAAGGTTGAGGATAAGGATCATCATGTATGTCACTTGAGGAAGTCACTCTATAGACTAAAGCAATCTTCTCGGCAGTGGTACAAGCGATTTGACTCCTTCATGCTGAAGCATGGATTTTCCCGAAGCGATTACGATTGCTGTGTTTACATTCGGAAGCTTCGTAGAGGTGATTATATCTATCTCCTTTTGTATGTGGATGACATGCTTATTGCTTTAAAGAGCAGGGTGGAGATAGATAGGTTAAAATCTCAACTTGGTAAATAGTTTGAGATGAAGGACATGGGCGCTGCTAGGAAAATATTGGGTATAGAGATTAGAAGAGAGCGGGTGAATCGGCGATTGTTCTTGAGTCAGAAGGGCTACATAGAGCGGGTGATCGTGAGGTTCGGGATGCAAAGTGCTAAGTCGGTGACGACTCCATTGACTTCACACTTCAGGCTTTCAGGTAAACAATCTCCCACTACAGCGGAAGATAAGGCACACATGGAGCGTGTTCCTTATGCTAGTGCAGTTGGCAGTTTGATGTACGCCATGGTGTGTACACGTCCAGATATTTCACAGGCGGTTAGTATGGTCAGCAGGTTCATGGAGAATCCGGGAAAAACGCACTGGGAAGTGGTGAAATGGGTCCTAAAGTACTTGAAAGGTACCGCGGATATGGGTCTGTGTTTTGGTGGAGATACATGTCAGATTGACGGTTTTGTTGACTCTGGTTATGCGGGAGATCTAGATAGACAACGATCTACTACTGGTTATGTATTCAGGATACATGGAGCTTCAGTTAGTTGGCGATCGATGTTGCAGGCTACAGTGGCACTTTCTACTACAGAGGCCGAGTACATGGCCATGGCGGAGGGAGTGAAGGAAGCATTGTGGTTGTGGGGTCTTCTAGACGATTTGGGGATTGAGCAGGAGAACGTGAACTTGTGGTGCGACAGTCAGAGTGCGATTCACTTGGCGAAGAATCAAGTTCATCATGCTCGTACCAAGCATATCGATGTCAGGTATCATTTTGTACGGGATGTCATAGAGGAATGTGATATTTCTTTCATGAAGGTGCACACGAATGAGAATCCAGCAAACATGTTGACCAAGGTGGTCACAAGTAGCAAGTTTAAGCATTGCTTGGACTTGTTTCATATTAGCCCGTGTTGATTTGCCCAAGAGGGCATGGCCCTTCGGGGCGGTGATGGGGTGAGGTGGATACTATATGGAGAACAAATTCTGAACTACGGTTAGCTTGATCCCGGTGGAGGGTACGTAGACAGCCGCGGTAAAGTGGCACAGCTGGTTTGACCTGGTTTGGCCGATTTCTGATCTCTAGTGATATTCACGGTGTTCTTCTGGTGTTCGTCCAAAATTTGAGGTTTATCAAATGATGTACGAGGTGGAGAATTATGAACGTGTGCCAGCCTGGCATCTCAAACCTAGAATCTCAAATCACGTGAACAGGTAAAAGAAGAGTCCAGCGGGTAAATTTGCGCAGATAGCCAAGGTCCAGCGGGTTTCTTCACCGGCCCATCAAACTATTATAAATATGCATGTTTACCTAGGTTTTTTAGTGTGTGGGAACAACGACTTGGGAAAAGTCTGCGGAAAGAGAAAAAGGCAGAGAGGGTTTTTTTGTTTCTTTTGGCGGCTGAGCATAGGTAATTGGGGCAGTTGTTGAGAGAGAAAAAGAGAGATTCAGAGGAGAGAGAAAAAGAGAGATTTTACAAAAGAGATGTTAATTTCTTTTGGGTAAAAATCAGATCCCTTTTCTTTTAGACGAACTTATGGATTGTACAAGTCGTCGGTGTTCTCCTTATAGTGGAATCTCCCCTCACCCCTCCCGTGGACGTAGGCAATTTTGCCGAACCACGTAAATCTTGTGTATTTATTGTTTTCTAGTTGTTGACTATTGCTTGTAGGTTCCCTCAATATTCGGTCTTAGAGCTGATGAGAGAAAGAGTATATATTTCATTTTGATGAAATATATCACTTTCGATTCTTGTTTCCTTTGAGAAATAAGAATTTCACTATCTATTCCCGTTTCCTTTGAGAAACAAGAATATAGAGGTTGACTTGTGCTTTTGTGATAACAAAAGTCAGGGCTCTCTCTCAGGTGATATCGCTTCCGCGGCGGTGAGCGTGACTCTGCACCCAACATAATGAGATAATACTTGAATTTCTTACCTCCCCAAATGAAATTGTACTAGTGGCTATAACGAAGTAATGAAATAGCTTACTTTTATAATAAAAATTAACGATGAGCCTGCAGAAAGAAAGTATACTCATCAATTAGCTGACAACACCATAATAATTACTACACCTGGCAATATCCATGATTCCTTATTGTATCAGGTGCTTCAAATATGCAAGAGAACCACAGAGAAAATAAAGACGCAACTGAAGGACAGTTTGTTACCATAAAAGGTAAAATTGAATAAGAAACAAAAGAAAAAAATTCTCAGAGTACGAAGCCCAATCACTAGTAGAAAAACGATCAATCTAGACGGAACAATCTAGACGGAAAAAATTTCCGTCTAGGTTGAATCAAACTAGAAGGAAATTTTCCGTCTAGATTGATCCGTCTAGTTTGGATCAAACTAGACGGACAATTCCGTCTAGTTTGCCAAACGAGACGGAAATTTCCGTCTAGTTTGATCCAAGCGAGACGGAAAGGTCAACCTAGACGAAATTCCGTCTAAGTTGACATTGCAATCTAGACGAAAATTTCGTCTAGGTTGAGGCAACCTAGACGGAATTTCCGTCTAGGTTGCTAGGGCAAATTACGGAAATTCCGTCTAGGTTGAGGCAACCTAGACGGAATTTCCGTCTAGGTTGCCTAGGGTACTAGACGAAATTCCGTCTAAGTTGACATTGCAATCTAGACGAAAATTTCGTCTAGGTTGAGGCAACCTAGACGGAATTTCCGTCTAGGTTGCTAGGGCAAATTA
>NC_033799.1:71997503-72023017 GCF_001876935.1 Asparagus officinalis | reverse complement strand
TATCAAACTAGACGGAATTTCCGTCTAGGTTGCCGTAACCTAGATAGAAATCCATCTAGGTTGGTTTTACTACAACCTAGACGGAAAACTGTCTAGGTTGCTCCAACCTAGATGGTTTTCCGTCTAGGTTGCACCAACCTAGACAGAAAACCGTCTAGGTTGAACCAGCCTAGACGGAATTCCGTCTAGGTTGAATCAACCTAGACGGAATTCCGTCTAGGTTGGCAATCTAGATGGAATTCCGTCTAGGTTGGCAACCTAGACAGAAATTACATAACCGTCTAGGTTGCTTTCCGTCTAGATTGGCAACCTAGACGAAATTCCGTCTAGTTTGCGTCAATCTAGACGGAAATATTCTAGACGGCCCAAACTAGACGGATTTTCGTCTAGGTAAACCAATCTAGACGGAACATAGAGCAACCTAGACAGAAATTGCACAACCGTCTAGGTTGCTTTCCGTCTAGATTGGCAACCTAGACGAAATTCCGTCTAGTTTGCGTCAATCTAGACGGAAATATTCTAGACGGCCCAAACTAGACGGATTTTCGTCTAGGTAAACCAATCTAGACGGAACATAGAGCAACCTAGACGGAAATTTCCGTCTAGGTTGCTCATTTTTCTACTAGTGAATATTCCTCAAGGTCATTGGAACAAACCTCTTCAATTTAAAGATGTTGTGATAAAAATTTGCTATAATACCAATTTATCAAAGATTATATAGCAATTAATAACCTATGGAAGAAACTCCATCAAGTGATGGTTTTCACTCTAGACGCCAATACTTGTCTTTCAGCATTTGAAAAAATTATCAAAGAAAAGAATCAAAAGGCTCAGAACCTTGAAAAGGGATATCAGAAATGCATGGTATTGTTGAAAACCTCATTGATCAATCATCATTGACTATGTTAAAGGCAACCAAGACTCAAAAAGAACAGATAAAAAATTCTTTGGGTCCTAACTTGAAGGATTTAAGAACTATCCTTGAAGAAATCTAAATCAATGATTTAGTAATGACCAAATTTTGTCCTTTTATCTAACTAATACACTACATTAAGTTTGATATATCAAAATATCAGGCATAACGAGAATTGAATCAAATATTCGGTAGCTACCAGAGGACCTGATTAATGATCAGGCAATCCTCTCCTTCTTCCAGAAGCTAAAAAATTATGGTGTAATATCTCTTTTCAAATCAACTTCACAGGTCACACTAAATCAATATGAGCATCTCCAACAGCTTCCCCATTTCTTAATTTTGGAGAATTTAGTTAGGTTTTTGGCCCAACAGATTCCCCATCTCATTCCCCAAAATAGGGATGGAGGAGAAAAAATGGGGAAACTTCCCCAAATCTGCAGCATTCTCCAAATTTTTGGAGGAAAAAATAGATTCTTCAAAATGGGGAAGCTGTTGGAGTTGGTGTAAAAATTAGTTGGAGAATATGACTTTTGCTTCCCCATTTTAAAGAAAATTTTGGAGAAGCTGTTGGAGACCGCAGATTTTAGCTCATATCCTCCCAGAAAGAACATATTCAAAAGGGACTGGTTCACATATTTACATGTTGATAAAACTAGACCTAAAGAATATAAATCCTTCATTCCTACAATTTATAGTCAAACACTTGAAGTGACAGGAAATTTTTATAGAGTCTTCGATTTCATCATATATATGGTCCATATAGAAAGAGAACAACCTATTTGTATTGACCATATCAAGCATGGATTTTAAACACATTAACAGGAGAACCTCTCTTTAATAACATCGATCCCTTTTAATGAACCAGAATACACCATTAAAGAAGAAAATTAAATAGCAACAGGTCTTCATTATAAATATGAAAAAATAACTATCCAACATCATATTATTTTGTCTCCCAAAATTAACTTTCAAAGAAAAAGATTTGCGTGAAGAATTCGAGGAAAATATGGTTTTAGATCCATGTACCTAAAGAGCCCAGGATTAATATGAAATTATGATAAGCACAAGGGATCCCACCTCACTACGAAGATCTTTTGACTAAGAGACTTCTTCGAAAACTGACTAGAAGAAAGGTGGGCTCAAAAACTCTCTCAACTTTGGCGACATAAATAGCGGCGACATAGAGCATTGAGAAAGGGTGAAGACATCTATCCTTTATCACTCTCAAATCTTTAACAAGCTTGAAAGGTGTTCTCTGCTACTTTTAGAAAATATATTGTGTAAGAGCATCTCCAACAGCTTCCCCATCTTCTTGAAATACTCAAATTTGAAGAATATAGAGCTTTTTTTTTTTGTCCAACAGATTCCCCATCCCATTCCCCAAAATAGGGAAGGAGGAGAAAAAATAGGGAGCCTTCCCCAAATCTGCAGCATTCTCCAAATTTTTGGGGAGAGCTTTATTATTGTAATAAATACGATTTTTCAAAATGGGGAAGCTGTTGGAGTTGGAGCAAAAATAATTTGGAGAATATGACTTTTGTTTCTCCATTTTGGAGAAAATTTTGGGGAAGCTGTTGGAGATGCTCTAATAAGTCCAAATGTCTGAACTCAGGAAGAAATCTATATAAAGGGTCTAGAATCTTTTATGAAGGGCATAAATTTTAGAAGAGAGTTGTAAAATCAAAAGAAGTGTGAGTTCTTTTTGGTTTGTTAGTTTGTAAAAAGTTTGGTATCAGGGCCTTGTCAAGTCTAGAGTGTTGAAGAATGATTCAAAGTTGACTTAGTCTTTAGTTATTATTTTGTTAGTGGAGTAGTGGCTAATAAATCTGAAAATAGTTTAGATTTTTATGGTGATTAAGTTGTTTTGTAAGCCTATATAAAGGCACATTTAGTTGATGAATAATAGAGAAAAAACAATTATCTCCTCATCTCCTCTCTAATTCCCAACATGGTATCAGAGCTCCAAGTTTCTTGGGTTTGTGAGGATTTAAAAAAATATATAGAGTGATGTCCTCTTCAAAAACGAGGAGAGGGGGGACAAAAACCCTAGCCCTAAAATCAATGCCGGAGGCAATGATCAGGAGCAAGGCAGCGGCTTTAACCGTCGCCGAGAGATGCAGAAGCATTTTGGGTGCAAATTCCCAAGCTCACCTCAACACCATCAAAGTCGACTCCAAAGGCAGCAAGAGTGAGATTCACACTTCGAAGGTGCACTATATTTTCAAGAGGGGAAAGCCTTACCTCTGGGTTCATGAAGGAGACTTGCATAATACCAACATAATCATTGATGAGCGAGGTTCTCTTTCTGTCAGCAATGTCGTTCCAGGTCCACTTACGGGTTTGCTCAAATCTATAAGAAAGCTGCCAGCTTGTGCTGCTTTAGCGAGTGACGTTATACCTCTTAAAAAATAAATTTTATTCTAGGAATCATGGTGAGATGTGCGCCATGGAGAGATTGAGAGAAGTGCTTCTTTAAGAAATATTGGTGATTATGTACGTCAACAAGATTAAGATGAGAAGTGTATCACAAAGTGAAGAGAAGTGCTTTTCAAGATTATGGAGAGAAGTGCTCTATGAAGATTCAAAAGGAATGACAAGAAACTTTGAATCAAGGGGGAGTGTTGAAGAATGATTCAAAGTTGACTTAGTCTTTAGTTGTTATTTTGTTAGTGGAGTAGTGGCTAATAAATCTGAAATTAGTTTAGATTTTTATGGTGATTAAGTTGTTTTGTAAGCCTATATAAAGGCACATTTAGTTGATGAATAATAGAGAAAAAATAATTATCTCCTCATCTCCTCTCTAATTCCCAACATGGTATCAGAGCTCCAAATTTCTTGGGTTTGTGAGGATTTAAAAAAATATATAGAGTGATGTCCTCTTCAAAAACGAGGAGAGGGGGGATAAAAACCCTAGCCCTAAAATCAATGTCGGAGGCGATGATGAAGAGCAAGGTAACGACTTTAACCGTCGCCAAGAGATGCAGAAGCATTTTGGGTGCAAATTCCCAAGCTCACTTCAACACCATCAAAGTCGACTCCAAAGGCAGCAAGAGTGAGATTCACACTTCGAAGGTGCACTATATTTTCAAGAGGGGAAAGCCTTACCTCTGGGTTCATGAAGGAGACTTGCATAATACCAACATAATCATTGATGAGCGAGGTTCTCTTTCTGTCAGCAATGTCGTTCCAGGTCCACTTACGGGTTTGCTCAAATCTATAAGAAAGCTGCCAGCTTGTGCTGCTTTAGCGAGTGACGTTATACCTCTTAAAAAATAAATTTTATTCTAGGAATCATGGTGAGATGTGCGCCATGGAGAGATTGAGAGAAGTGCTTCTTTAAGAAATATTGGTGATTATGTACGTCAACAAGATTAAGATGAGAAGTGTATATCACAAAGTGAAGAGAAGTGCTTTACAAGATTATGGAGAGAAGTGCTCTATGAAGATTCAAAAGGAATGACAAGAAACTTTGAATCAAGGGGGAGTGTTGAAGAATGATTCAAAGTTGACTTAGTCTTTAGTTGTTATTTTGTTAGTGGAGTAGTGGCTAATAAATCTGAAATTAGTTTAGATTTTTATGGTGATTAAGTTGTTTTGTAAGCCTATATAAAGGCACATTTAGTTGATGAATAATAGAGAAAAAACAATTATCTCCTCATCTCCTCTCTAATTCCCAACATGGTATCAGAGCTCCAAGTTTCTTGGGTTTGTGAGGATTTAAAAAAATATATAGAGTGATGTCCTCTTCAAAAACGAGGAGAGGGGGGATAAAAACCCTAGCCCTAAAATCAATGCCGGAGGCGATGATGAAGAGCAAGGCAGCGGCTTTAACCGTCGCCGAGAGATGCAGAAGCATTTTGGGTGCAAATTCCCAAGCTCACCTCAACACCATCAAAGTCGACTCCAAAGGCAGCAAGAGTGAGATTCACACTTCGAAGGTGCACTATATTTTCAAGAGGGGAAAGCCTTACCTCTGGGTTCATGAAGGAGACTTGCATAATACCAACATAATCATTGATGAGCGAGGTTCTCTTTCTGTCAGCAATGTCGTTCCAGGTCCACTTACGGGTTTGCTCAAATCTATAAGAAAGCTGCCAGCTTGTGCTGCTTTAGCGAGTGACGTTATACCTCTTAAAAAATAAATTTTATTCTAGGAATCATGGTGAGATGTGCGCCATGGAGAGATTGAGAGAAGTGCTTCTTTAAGAAATATTGGTGATTATGTACGTCAACAAGATTGAGATGAGAAGTGTATCACAAAGTGAAGAGAAGTGCTTTACAAGATTATGGAGAGAAGTGCTCTATGAAGATTCAAAAGGAATGACAAGAAACTTTGAATCAAGGGGGAGTGTTGAAGAATGATTCAAAGTTGACTTAGTCTTTAGTTGTTATTTTGTTAGTGGAGTAGTGGCTAATAAATCTGAAATTAGTTTAGATTTTTATGGTGATTAAGTTGTTTTGTAAGCCTATATAAAGGCACATTTAGTTGATGAATAATAGAGAAAAAACAATTATCTCCTCATCTCCTCTCTAATTCCCAACATAGAGTCCTGCACTATAGTTTCTTGGGTTTGTGAGGATTTAAAAAAATATATAGAGTGATGTCCTCTTCAAAAACGAGGAGAGGGGGGATAAAAACCCTAGCCCTAAAATCAATGCCGGAGGCGATGATGAAGAGCAAGGCAGCGGCTTTAACCGTCGCCGAGAGATGCAGAAGCATTTTGGGTGCAAATTCCCAAGCTCACCTCAACACCATCAAAGTCGACTCCAAAGGCAGCAAGAGTGAGATTCACACTTCGAAGGTGCACTATATTTTCAAGAGGGGAAAGCCTTACCTCTGGGTTCATGAAGGAGACTTGCATAATACCAACATAATCATTGATGAGCGAGGTTCTCTTTCTGTCAGCAATGTCGTTCCAGGTCCACTTACGGGTTTGCTCAAATCTATAAGAAAGCTGCCAGCTTGTGCTGCTTTAGCGAGTGACGTTATACCTCTTAAAAAATAAATTTTATTCTAGGAATCATGGTGAGATGTGCGCCATGGAGAGATTGAGAGAAGTGCTTCTTTAAGAAATATTGGTGATTATGTACGTCAACAAGATTGAGATGAGAAGTGCATCACAAAGTGGAGAGAAGTGCTCTATGAAGATTCAAGAGGAATGACAAGAAATTTTGAATCAAGGGGGAATGTTGAATAACTGATTCAAATTTGTTATTAGGTTGTTATTTTGTTAGTGGAGTTGTTGCTAATTAGTTTAGATTTTTATGGGATTAAGTTGTTTTGTAAGCCTATATAAAGGCACATTTAGTTGATGAATAATAGAGAAAAAACAATTATCTCCTCATCTCCTCTCTAATTCCCAACATGGTATCAGAGCTCCAAGTTTCTTGGGTTTGTGAGGATTTAAAAAAATATATAGAGTGATGTCCTCTTCAAAAACGAGGAGAGGGGGGATAAAAACCCTAGCCCTAAAATCAATGCCGGAGGCGATGATGAAGAGCAAGGCAGCGGCTTTAACCGTCGCCGAGAGATGCAGAAGCATTTTGGGTGCAAATTCCCAAGCTCACCTCAACACCATCAAAGTCGACTCCAAAGGCAGCAAGAGTGAGATTCACACTTCGAAGGTGCACTATATTTTCAAGAGGGGAAAGCCTTACCACTGGGTTCATGAAGGAGACTTGCATAATACCAACATAATCATTGATGAGCGAGGTTCTCTTTATGTCAGCAATGTCGTTCCAGGTCCACTTACGGGTTTGCTCAAATCTATAAGAAAGCTGCCAGCTTGTGCTGCTTTAGCGAGTGACGTTATACCTCTTAAAAAATAAATTTTATTCTAGGAATCATGGTGAGATGTGCGCCATGGAGAGATTGAGAGAAGTGCTTCTTTAAGAAATATTGGTGATTATGTACGTCAACAAGATTGAGATGAGAAGTGTATCACAAAGTGAAGAGAAGTGCTTTACAAGATTATGGAGAGAAGTGCTCTATGAAGATTCAAAAGGAATGACAAGAAACTTTGAATCAAGGGGGAGTGTTGAAGAATGATTCAAAGTTGACTTAGTCTTTAGTTGTTATTTTGTTAGTGGAGTAGTGGCTAATAAATCTGAAATTAGTTTAGATTTTTATGGTGATTAAGTTGTTTTGTAAGCCTATATAAAGGCACATTTAGTTGATGAATAATAGAGAAAAAACAATTATCTCCTCATCTCCTCTCTAATTCCCAACATAGAGTCCTGCACTATAATACTATCTCTGTATGTTTTTATTTAATTACGGAGTAATTTTCTTTCTCCAATCTTTATTTTCATTATTTATTTTATTTCTTGCTGTTATAATCTATATTTTTTTGTTAATCTAGCTACTCCTAGAGGTAGAAAACAAAACTAGGTTGTGCTTTCTCTTTCTAAAGCCGCATGTTAGGATGTCGGTAACCCTTATAGGTTGTTGGCTTTGATTCCTTAGTATGAAGAAAAAGTTGCGGTCAGATAGTATGCGATTAGCTAGAAAGAAAAGGGTCAAACACTTGATTAACAAATAAAATATAAAAAAGTTTATTAAGAATTAAGACATATAAGAAGAGATAGAGCAAGGAGAAAGGTTAGATACAATCATGTCTTGATTTATATGAGAAACATGTGGGATTAGTGCTGAACTTAGGAGTTACATGCACTTATTCATCTTTCTAAAGACTCTATAGAGTCACCATCTAACTAAGACTTAGCACCAATGATAAAGTTGGTAATAGATATCATATATCCAATAGAGATATCAAGGCAAATATTGTAAATCTTTAAAAATACATTGAAGAAATAAAAATTAAACCAAAAATTAAACCCACATCACTGAAATTTCTACTCGTATGTGGCACTGGTCAAATCAGCTAAATATAATGATGAAAACAAAGAGTTTTATTGATGTCCTCCAACCTGAAACCTATAATCTTTCAAATATAATATAAATACAAACCTTAGTACAATAGGTAAAAGGCCCACTATAGGCATTCAAAAAATATAGACCGTTCGAGATGAATTATACCTGAAGATAAATCGCCAGATCTAGTTGGTCATACTAAACTAACCTAACAAATTAATGATGCATGTAAGTTGAGGCTCATAGTCACGAGGCAATGCACTACTGAACCCAACATATTGTTTAAATTGCTCACGCTGAGCTAGATGGTCGCAATACAGTGTATTGATTGGACGGAAGTAACGATGATGATCGGGGACTTCTCGCCCACTACATGAGGATGGGAAGACATGCCGCTTTTAATGTGAGATGGCTGGAGAGACGACGACTATAATGACGAACAGGACCCTTGAGATCTCGCGCTCGCGATGTATTTAATGAAAATCCTGCAAAGTAATGGATGTCATAGATTGGCAGCATTGTTAACGCATGGGTGTGAACCCAACTGCACATAGACGAACTCCTCGCACAATTCAACATGAATAACATAGCAGCCAGAATGTTGGTTAAAACCGTCACCCATTGAGATTGGCTATGTCGTTTATGAGTCTTACTTACTCAGGGGACCCCCAAGTGAGCACTAAGGAGCTCCAAGGCACTGACAGAGTGCTCATGCTGAGCTACACTCAAGGACCCTATTGTTGCTTATAAAACCAAGTCTCTATCGAAGGCTAAGTGGAAGTCACCTTGAAGTGTTGAGAGCTTGACCTTTGAACATGACGGAACCACACACTAGCCAACCCAGTGCTCAAAGCCAAAGTTGGTACCCGCAGATTCCGAAGAATGCACAGATACCCAACTCGGCCCGAACACATTACTAGTCTCCATGGAATGTCAAGTAAGCTGAAGGCAAGTTCTTCTCGGGTTGCCTTCAAAACCGATGCAATAGAAATTTTCAAGTATTATGGAGATGTGTGGTTGTTGTTGTAAAGTTAAGCAATATTTGCAGAGAATGATTTTTGATATGTTTAACTCAACAATAAACTGGCCATTATATAGGCTTTACAATAACAAACTTAAACTGAAAAATAGGAAATGCTAGTACTTAGTGGATAATCATGGGCCATGATTTACTCCACCAAATATTAACTAAATACTCTGACTTCTAACTTCTAAGTAGTCCTAAGATGCTACTTTATTTTAGGAGATTAAACTACCACTAAGGCACTAACAACTAACCACTTAGTCGACTAATTTTGGGGCATTAACAAACACACTCCCTTGCCCTCAAAATCAGTCACTCCCATTTTGGACCTGAAGTACCCATGCTTGCCAACAGACAAGGACTTTGTCAGAACATCAGCTACTTGTTCCTTAGTTCCACAATGCTTCAGTACAATTAACTCTTTTGCAACAAGATCTCGAATGAAATGACAACGTATATCAATATGCTTTGTTCTGCTATGGAATGCCGGATTCTTCGCCATAGCAATTGCTGCTTTGTTGTCACAATAAATCTCAGTTGAACCAAGTTGCTCTTGTTGGAAGTCTGCAAATAACTTCCTTAACCATATTGCTTGACATGCTGCTGCAGTTGTTGCAACATACTCAGCCTCTGATGATGACAGAGCCATCGTTTCTTGCTTCTTCGAGCTCCACGTAATAGCACCGGAACCCAAACTGAAAACACAACCAGATGTGCTTTTTTCTGCTATCGAGATCTCCTGCCCAGTCACTATCTGTATAGCCAACCAGCCTGCAGTTTGATACTTGTGAGTACCAAATTTCGTAACCAAGAGTTCCTGCCACATATCTGATAATCCTTTTCGCTGCTCCGAGATTATGCATAGTTGGATTATGCATGAACCTGGAAATAACACTGACAGAATATGTTATATCCGGTCTTGTATGAGACAAGTAATTCAATCCGCCAACCATACTTCTAAAATACAGTGCATTTTCCAAGCCCGTACCATCATTTGCTATGAGGGACTCATTTGGATTCATTGGAGTTGGAGCTATACTGCAGTTTTCCATATTGAACCTTTTGAGCAGGTCATTTGCATATTTTCGTTGAGAAATGAAAATCCCTTTAGCACATTGATTTACTTCAATCCCAAGAAAATAATGCAACAACCCCAAATCCGACATTTCAAAAGTTTTCATCATAGAGGACTTAAATTCAGCAACAAGTGATTCACAAGAACCCATATATATCATATCATCGACATAAAGACAAACTAACAATAAGTCAGTTTTACCTCGTTTCTTCACATAAAGAGTAGGCTCGTTTTTGCTTCTTTCGAACCCATTCTCCAAAAAGTATGAATCAATCTTGCTATATCATGCCCTCGGTGCCTGCTTCAAGCCATACAAAGCCTTCCTTAGCCGATAAACTTTGTCTTCTTCACCTCTCACAGCGAACCCTTCAGGTTGTGTGACATATACTTCCTCTTCTAGATCCCCATTTAGGAACGCAGACTTCACATCGAACTGCTACACAGGCCAATGTAATTGAGCAGCAAGAGCCAAGAACGTTCTCACCGTCTCAAAGCGAGCTACTGGAGAAAACGTCTCTTCAAAGTCGATTCCTTGTTGTTGAGCATACCCTTTAACAACTAGACGAGCTTTGTGCCTGTCTATACTGCCATCAGCATGGTATTTGGTTCTGAATACCCATTTAAGCCCGATTGGACTCTTGTTTTGAGGAAGATCGACCAGCTCCCATGTAAGGTTCTTCTCGATGCAATTTATTTCTTCCTTCATTGCATTCTCCCACACTTGCTCTCCTGCAGCATCTGCATAAGAAACAGGATCTGACACATACAAAGCAAAGTTACATGTATCATATATTTCTCTCAGGGATCTTGTTTTTCTTGGAGGTGACCCGGACAGTGAGTTTGATGATGATCCAGAATGAGGACTTTGGTTTCCATAGGAACCATTGTTGCTTGGTGAGGAAGGACCCGAACTGCTGCTTGAGGTTGTGGATGAAGAGACGAAGCTTGGCTCGGGACTTGCATGTGTTGCTATCTCACCAGGTGGGAGATCAAAGTCTTCTGAAGCTCCAGTTAATGTTGATGTTTCTGCCCCTTCATGAACCAGACTCCAATCCCAGCTTTCTCCTTCATTAAACTCAACATTTCTACTGACAAACACTTTACCACTTAACGGATTATACAAGCGATATGCCTTGGATTGTGCACAGTAGCCAATAAAAATACACTTAACAGACTTTTCATCAAGCTTAGAGCGAATGTTGACTAATGCATATGCTAAACATCCAAAAACTTTTAAGTGGCTTACCCGAGGTGCTCTGCCTTTCCACGCTTCATAAGGGGTCTGATTGAGGACTGTCTTTGTTGGAGAGATATTGAGAAGATATACGGTTGTTGCTACCGCTTCTCCCCAGAACTGATTTGGAAGCTTCTTCTCTTTCAACATGCATCTTGTCATTTCGACTACAGTGCGATTCTTTCTCTCTGCCACACCATTCTGCTCTGGCGAGTATGGTGCTGTGAGTTCTCTACGAATGCCATTCTCATCACAGAAATCAGAAAACTCATCAAGCAAAAATTCTCCACCATGATCAGTTCGTAGACACTTAATATAGCAGCCGCTCTCTTTTTCCACCAAGGCCTTAAATTTCTTGAAACACTCAAAGGATTCAGATTTGAGTTTTAAGAAATAAACCCAACTTACACGACTGTAATCATCTGTAAAGGGCAAAAAATATTTACTCCCTCCTAGAGATTCTGTTTTCATCGGACCACACAAATCAGCATGCACTAACTCGAGCACATCAGAAGCTCTCCAGGACTTACCACTCGGAAAAGATTTTTTACTTTGTTTGCCAAGCACACAACTTTCACAAAAATCAATGGCACTAATCTTTGGCAATCCAATAGCCATATGCTTCTGACACAACAATTTTAGCCCATTGATATGAAGATGACCATAGCGTAAATGCCACAATTTTGCTTCATTATTACCCTTAGCAACTAATGCACATCCTGTAACATTTGACACTGCTAAAGAAAACATTCTGTTTTGAGACATGTGAACATTAACTATGGACTGTCCACTTTTCTTATCTTGAATAACACAATTCATATCATCAAACACAACAAAATATCCAGAACTCATAAGTTGACCAACACTTAACAAATTATGAGCTAGACTAGGAACGTATTGCACATCAGTAAGAAGCTTTACGTTACCCTGAGTTGTTTTGATGGCAATTGTACCCTTTCCTTCAACCCGAATCTGCTTGTCATCACCAAGTCGAACCTCACTTTTCTTATCCTCGTCAAGATCTTGAAACAAAGACTTTGTGCCCGTCATATGATTTGAGCACCCACTGTCTATAAACCAGACATCATCTAAAACATCACCAATAGAGGAATGTGCCATAAACAACTTACTTTCTTCTTCAACCTTCTCTGTGAAATTGGCATGCTTCTGCTCATGTCGTTGTTTAGACCAACATTCAACCTCCTTATGCCCGTACTTCTTGCAATAGTGGCATTCTCCAGCAAATTTACCTCCAGCAACTTTACCTCCAGAAAATTGACCACGTCCTCCTCTTCCACGGCCACGACCTCGACCACGAAAGCCACCTCTTCCACTTTCGCGACCTCCATTGTTATCGGACCTCCATTTGTTCGAGGGATCCCCTCTCACCTGAAAAGCCTTCTCTTCCACATTTTCCTCGTTTCTCTTGAATCTATCTTCATTAGCTAGCAGGGAACCCATTAATTCATCAAAGGAATAGGTTGACATGTTTTTTGATTCCTCAATGGCAGCAACAACGTGATTAAAATCTTTTGTTAAACTCCGCAATACTTTACTGACTACAGTTAAATCAGTAATATTTTCACCATATGATTTCATTTGATTCACAATTTCAGACACTTTACTGACTACAGTTAAATCAGTAATATTTTCACCATATGATTTCATTTGATTCACAATTTCAGACACTCTAGACAAATAACTTTGCACAGATTCTTTGCTATGCATACCTAGTTCTTCGAAATTCCCACGTAAGGTTTGCAATTTAACAGAAATTACCTTACTATCACCATGATACTCCTTTTTGAGAATTTCTCATGCCTCTTTGGAAGAACTAGCTGCTGAAATTCTTGGGAAAATTGAGTCATCCAGTGCTCCTTGGATGTTCCCTTTTCTCTCTTTTTTTAATTTTTGTTATTTGAGGACCCAACCTAACTTAGAGAAAAAGAGCTGCACGTGTCTTCTTTCTCTAATGCTCTCATACCAAATTTGTTGTAAAGTTAAGCAATATTTGCAGAGAATGATTTTTTGATATATTTAACTCAACAATAAACTAGCCATTATATAGGCTTTACAATAACAAACTTAAACTGAAAAATAGGAAATGCTAGTACTTAGTGGATAATCATGGGCCACGGTTTACTCCACCAAATATTAACTAAATACTCTGACTTCTAACTTCTAAGTAGTCCTAAGATGCTACTTTATTTTAGGAGATTAAACTGCCACTAAGGCACTAACAACTAACCACTTAGTCCACTAATTTTGGGGCATTAACAAACAGTTGTCACGAACAATCCCTTCTGTGCTTTAAGATGAAAAATAGCATGTTGTAACTTCATGATGTGTGACAAGAAGGGCTCGTCAGAGGGCTAAAATGAATGAATAAACCAAGGCCACCCTTACACCATCTGGAATCAAAATCTGTGAGCGGTTAGTGCGAAGGAAAAGAAGATAGCCCGCCCGAAAAGTGGTGAAGAGCTCGGAATCGATCACTAGTTTTCAGAGCTACGTGAGGACGAAGCATCCGTGTTCTCCTCTTAACGGTTGGAAGTTAACAGTCTACCTGCAATCACTAAACACTATATTTTATTGCACTGTTGCACTCTTATTATCTATTTTATCGCATAAGTATACATGCTAATATTGTGTATTTTATGAATTTGCAGGAAATAAAGAATTATTGAATAAAAGATTAAAGAATCCCAAAAGACCTCTTCTTGAAGCTTAAAGGAATTTCACAAAGCCCAAAAGGTCAAGAGGAGATGAGTCGACAAGCCAACGATGGTCACTGACGTGGTGGAACACACAAAGCGATGCCCTGTTTATCGACATCATGCCAACTTCATCCATCAAGCCCTAGAATATCCACATCTAATCGTGTACTCATGGCCATTTGAGACATGAGGAATGTATATTATTGGTCCAATCAGCCTACTATTTACCAGAGAATATTAGTTCATCTCATCTTAGCCATAACTGACTTCTCAAAAATGGTCTAAAGTAGTGCCAATGAAGGAGATCAAGACTAAGAACATGGTCAATTTCCTCGGACACCATGTCATACACCATTTTGGCGTAACAAAATGGATGGTCCATAACAATGGTCCTCATTTCATTAGTCATGCATATGGATAATTTTGCATCAGATTCCTAATCGAAGGTGTGGCCTCTAGACCATACAATTCCATAGCTAAGAGATTGGTTGAAGCTTTCAACAAGATCATCATCAAATAATGAAGAAGTTTTTCACGGAGAACAAGCGTTATTGGAATGAAAAGTTTGGTGAATGTCTGTGGGCCTACCGTACCACAATACTAAACCTAGTGGGAAACACTCTATTCTCTTTGGTCTATGGATGTGAGGCCGTTGTCCCATTAGAACTCTAAATTACATCACCTCACACTGCCTTGATGATGTAAATGACTTTCGAGGATAATGTTGACCTCCGCCTTCAAGAATTGGAAGCCTTAGATGAAAAGTGCCTGGCCGCTCAGCAACACATTGAGCTTTACCAAGCATAACTTTCCAGAGCATCCAATAAAAATGTCAAGAAAAGGCTATTCCAGAAGGGAGATAGGATCCTGACCGTGCAAAGAATCATTATTCCCAAAGCATAGTTCATGAAGGAAATTCAATGAGAAAGGATAAGGATCATCATAGTAGAGTTAGTCTATTCGAACAACGCCTATTGTCTCGTCGATGAGAAGGAAAATTTACAATTGTTCCCGATCATTAGCCAACACTTGAATAAGCACTACCCATGATCGTCTGTGCTACAGGAACCCTTTAGGTGTTAGGTATTTTGTCAAATTTGTGAATTAAAGGGATGTTTTTTTTTTTTTTTTTTTCTTTTGTCTGACCCGGGGGTTTTTTGTTGTAAAAAGTTTGAATCCGATGAAATATCTGATCAAATATTGTAAGAAACAATAAACAAACAACTGTTATGCCACAACAAACACAAATGTTTCATTAATAAACATTATAACCAAAGTTAGATCATGATATACTACCGCATAAGCTACAAACTCATCTTGAATGTCCCCAAGTGTAGCGATCACTACTTCAGAGTAGGATGCGACCTCAAAGCTGCTCAAGCAACCGTCTAAGATGCGAAGCAAGTCCTTTGTTCAAAGGAGGTCCTCTTGACCTCAATCGTGAGACACCGCCTAGCTCCTACGATGGTAGAAGGCATCAATCAAGTCAGCCACGAATTGGTGGCCTCCTTCTTCATGCCCACCCAGTGTGCGTCTATGAACACTCTGCTGACTTGCCCATTAGTAGTCCTTCAATTCCTTGTAGCAACTATCTCTGCTGACTTCCCATAGTTTAGGTCCGGCACTCTCACCATGCTATACCAATTGAAATCTAGATATGAGGTGATGATGTGAGACATTTGCCTCGAAAGAGTAAACGAAACTACGATGCTGATATGAAGTGATGACATGCACTGGCACCATTAACCAAACTCCCCTCATGTCTCAATTTTGAGTTAGGGCTACCGATGTACATCTGATCATTGCCGAATTGCTGGGCAAAGTGACGAGATAAATAAGGTTCCAGATAATAAATATTGTTCACTTTTAGAAGATGCAAACCTAAAGAAAATTCTGAAAAAGTGATAGATCTAGTGAGCTATCCAACTCTTTACATTAAGAGAACTAGAACAATATTGCTAGCTATCAAAGGCCTATAAGCAAACTGCGACTTAAAGATAGTAAGGTTGGGCAATCCTGTTATGACAAAATATAAGGATACACTTTAGAGTATGGTTGTAAACAACCGAAGGGGGAAAATACTATAAAAGGGAATTTTAAAAGCCATGTAAATTTAGAAAGAGAAAATTTTCTCAACGAAAAAATTCACAAAATGGAAAATCTCAAGAAAGAAAATCTAAATACACTATTAAACCCGAATTTCAAAAAAAAAAAAAGCAAATGTTTATATGTCAAGAAGTTAGCCACCATGCAAATAAATATCCTAAAGAGAAAATTACAAATAAAATAATTATAGATGAAGACAAATGCAAATATGGATTGGAGCTTATAGAGATAAACCAAATCCAAAGAGATTCTCAAAACTTATATTACAATAGAAAGTGAAGAGGATTATGAAGATCCTAATAGTTACATGATGAAAAGGATGAGGATAATATATCAAGATATAAAATATATGAAGATCCTAACAGTTAAATGCATGACCTGCAGGGAGAAAGATTCTCAGATTCATATGAGGATATAGAAAGGCTAAAGCCAACCATTCCTAAACCTCATAAAACGATTTTAATATGAAAATGGATATTTTTAATACCAAATTCCTCAATAAATATTACTATATTTTTTATCGTGTCA
Source organism: Asparagus officinalis (assembly GCF_001876935.1). Classification (NCBI taxonomy): domain Eukaryota; kingdom Viridiplantae; phylum Streptophyta; class Magnoliopsida; order Asparagales; family Asparagaceae; genus Asparagus; species Asparagus officinalis. The sequence goes on along the minus strand of NC_033799.1, from coordinate 72,006,543 downwards.
ATGGAAACATTTAAAAGATAAATATCTTCATCTTTTAAATGAGAAGGTAACTTTAAAAGCATTCCACTCCTAAATCAAAGAAAAATAAATAAATTAAAGGAAAAATATAAAGATATGAAATATCTTCATCATGGGCTTGTACAAGTCAAAATTACTAGACAATTCTAGTTCGGTATTAATGCTCCTGTTATGGTACTCCGTATGGAGGAAAGAATTAACTCTACTCCATTAGATGCTTTAATAGGAGGACATAAATCCAACCTAGCAATCAAAAAAAAAAGAAAAACTTAGGTATCAATATTCACATGGATAACTTTGCCGCTCTCGATGACCCTCATATATGTGAGATGTAGCAAATTAAGCATCAATCTTAAAGGAATTGAGATGAAACCACGCAGTAGAGTGCTTAGAATACAGCGGGAACCTGTAGTAGCACTCAATCAAGCATCTACCTCCTTTAGCAAAAAATTATAGATGGTAGTTCATTATCATATGAAGATTCTCCATGTTGCATTGTATTAATGACGAAGGGTAATCGTATTCACTAATTTCAATTGACAACTCATCATCATCTGAATAATAATTTAAAATTTTTTTTGTTAGTATCAAAAAGTTCATTTGCTTACTGTGAAGCTGTAAATTCTGTTTGTAGGTCTTGTACCTGTTGTGTTAATATTTATCTTTGTTGTCTTAACACTATCCTATTTGAAGGTTTATAGATTACAGGTTGAGGGATAACAGTAAGGTATTGGATCATCTTAACATGAAGTTTCTAAGAGCATCTCCAACAGCTTCCCCAAAAATTTCTCCAAAATGGGGAATCAAATGTCATATTCTCCAAATTATTTTTGCTCCAACTCCAACAGCTTCCTCATTTTGAAGAATCATGCATTTATTACAATAATAAAAATATTCTACATCTTTAACTAATAAATAATAAATTATTTATTATTTTGAAGAATCCCCATTTTGACCAAATTATTTATTATTATAATGAGGAGATGGAGTTGTTTTTTGTGGGTTGAGTCTAGAAGAACGTGAAAAAGTGCTTCCCCAAATATTTGCAGAATGCTGTAGATTTGGGGAAGGCTCTCTATTTTTTCTCTCCTATCCCCATTTTGGGGAATGAGATGGGGAATCTGTTGGACCAAAAAAAAGCTCAAAATTCTCCAAATTTTAGAATACCAAGAAGATGGGGAAGCTGTTGGAGATGCTCTAAGGTATTGGATTCTTATCAGATCTGAAACAAAAAGCTCATGCATTTGCAATTATTACTAAAGTAAGTGAAAAAAGGGGGGTTCAACTGGAGAGGGCTGGACAAAATCATCCAACAAGAACAGCATTAAAGCAAACCCTTAAAACAAAAAGTTAACCATTAATTTGTACCAATCCAATCATGCTAAGGCAACTGCTTTATTTTTGCTAGAATAATATGTGCGGAGGCTAACTCAGCTTTCGAAGCATCATACGCGCAAATATCCATGAGCTTGAGTGGTCTTCAGTCATTCTTCACTTCACCTTTACTACAATAGCTCCAAAATCGAAGAGAAAATTATGCAAAAAAGAGAGGAGAGAAAATAATCGGAAACTTTTTATATGGTTCCCAGGAGAGACAATTGGAAACCAAACGGCAACTCAGCTCTCCCAAACATAGGAAAGAATAAAACCTTACAACACATACATATACGTGCCTACTATCAGAGCACATCAATGATATTTCACCATCAAAATATTATAAGAATACATTAGTCTTCCTCTAGACTGTTATTGCAACGTTCTCATCTGTCAATGACTGGGTCAATCAACAGCTCACCAACAACTCCCCAAGCTAAAGCAGAACATAATGAATAATTCTAGTTGAAAGTGAACTGCAGGCAGGTGTTTGGTAGATAGAACTAACAAGACCAATAAATTAATATGAATAATATTTGTCTGTCGGGTGCTGATCAAATTTTTACAACTCACGAAAGCAAGAGGAATGAGTGAAAGCGTTCATAAAACAGGTAAGGTCGTTAACAGTGTATACAACATGGTGACGTGGAAACGCCTAGATTAGAAGAATTTGTTGTACTGGCTAGTAAGAGAATCCTTGAGGTTTGAATATAAACCAAAGAGAGAGTACTGCCTCAGGTTTGATACCTCATACCATGAGTTGAGAGCTACATCATGTTTGTCTGTACCCGAGAAAGCCGTCTGGATTCCAATGCTGCAGTCTACTGATCCGCCCTGGCCTTTACAGCTGGGGGTTTTGATGGCACAGTTCTGTTTATTGAGACAGACGAAGTTCGATTTCCCAGAACAAGTAGCACAGCCATCTCGCTTCCAGTATAAGTTTTGAAGAGTGCCCTTGTGGAACTCGAGTACCTTGGATGAGCAGAAAAAGAGGCGATGAAGAGATTAGGAATCATTTCGATGCTTTTCAGGATAAATTTCAAACAGCCCCCTTAAAACTTTGGGTGTTTTGCACAAAATCTTAATGAACGTTATAATTTGGAAAAGATCTCTAGAGCTCCTCTCGAAGTAGCATGATTTATGTCTTCAGTTTAAGGTATCACGTGCTTCACATGTCACATGTCTTAGGCAATTTTGTCCCTCTGTATTTTCTAAATTTACTGAATAGTTTTCTGGATTAGGTGTAAGACTGTAGGTTCATAAAGCTTATACCATTTGCCCTTCATGCTATCACCGTTTATCACAATTTCCTATAGTCCAGGGTGATTTTTTATAAATTTGAATGTTTAGGAGGGTTTTCTCTAATTTATAGAAGTCTAATGATGTCTCGGGCCGAATACCCCAGAGTTTGGGGTTTTTGTGAAATTTCAAGTTTTCTTTTTGCAGATAAGAGATCTTCGACTTACCAGAGTAAAGCTCGTGACGGAGTAAGAACTGTTACCAACAAAGGCAGGGAGAGATCTTGCTGCATACTTCCTTCCAGCGAATGCTACCATGAAACCACCGCTGGTGACCTGGAAAAACCAAAAACTTCTAAGATTAAAGAACTGCAGAATCTAATGCAACAATGTGCATATACTTAATAAGATTTATCTGTCTTTGTTTTTTTTTTAAGTTTAAAGAAATAAAAAATGTGTGCATACCAAAATAGCATTGCTAAGATTGCCTGTGTATGGTTAAAAACTTTCAGCTTCCATAGACAATGCTGCAGTAAAGTAATTTGCTTACAATTTTGGTGGAATATATCTTCAATGATAAGATGAACAAGCTCTACAAGCTTTGTTTGCATGGAAAATAAATCTTTCAGCATAATCACAAGAAAAATAACAAGGATATACAAGCAAAGTCTATCTCAAGGTGCTTGAAAGCATGAAACATGTGGGAGATGCAGTTTGGGTGTACTATATTTACTTAACACAATTTTTGAAGAAGACTTATCTATAGTACAGCTTCCAAGTTTATCGTCCTCTTCCTATTCTTAGAAGATCACTGAAAGTTCCCGATGCTCAAAGCTTAACCTTGTGATTATGAATACATGACACATACTTGCCCCGGAACATCAATATAAATTTTTATGGACAGCTCACTATCAGATGGTTTGCTTGCAATGTCATCTAACATACTATTTTTATAGCATTTCAAAGGCAGAGTACGCCTACTTCGACTTATGGTATCCCCTCGTTCAATTCTATGGGGGCATGCAAAGTGCATAAATTGAATTATATTTTCAGTTATGGTACTGCAAGTTCTGCAGAACACAAGCACTTCGTGCATAGTTGTATGATGTCTTTGAATATAGGTCAATCTATATCTATACAAGAATACAGATGTGCTCAAGTGGATGCGTAACCATTGGACATATACTGGTTCTTTTCAATGACATTGCTGCACTGAGATAAACTCAATTCTCAAGGGAGTACACTATCATTTAGGTGGAAATGCCTTCTATCGCTAATTATCACCGACATGTATCATAATCATAACACAAAGTTCAGTGTGTTTCTGTAAATAGAAAGAAGGCCAACCATTGTGGTGTTCTTGTTTCCCATGAATCAACCAATGGGAATCTCACTGTTCCTCAGCCCAAAACTTGGTGGTTTTGTTTCTCCCATACAATAGCCACTGAATGATCTGATTAAACCTCAACCACGAGCAATTAATTTAAATTTTGTTTGACTAAAATGAAATCTACATCTAGAATGCAAACAAACAATATAAGTGTATAAATATGAAGATAGTTCATATCTAAGAAAACATCATAACAAATGCGATAAGATGTATAGCTAATTTAGGATTGACTTCATTATTTATCTCTACATAACGGTGTGAGTAGAAATTTATGATTCTATGTCACTGACTCCAACAAATATCTATCAATGGACAAATCTATTCATATCACTTGGATGTCCCCAGTTTCTTGAAAAATAATCTGATCAATGGTATTTATTATGACACTACTGAGATACATGAGAGCCCACGTTACCCGGGTACTTCTATCACGAAGCTGTACCCGTATCCGACATGAATCCGACACATTCCCGTACCCAAACTTCATGAACACTCGTACCCAAACTTCACGGACACTCCTTGGATATATATGTTAATTTAAAATACTTGTCTTCAGCCTTATTGAGGCGCGAGGCGCGAGGCGCAACGCAGGGCACAAGGTCTCCTTATGCACACAGGCCCATAGTGCATTATAATGATTATACTATATATGCAACTATCTGTTATGGCATTCCAGTATTTACCACATATCCTTAATATTTCTCCAATATCCACAATTCGATATGAATTATAGTCATTCGATATTTCCCCGATATTCGATATTAAAAACCCTGTTGCCTACTAAAAATCCATGCAAGCCTTAATTATGACCTCGATCAAATTATGAATATCAACCTACTGTTTAAGAACTTCACTTGCAAATTAGAAGCATCAGGAATAAATGACAAAATTATTTACGTCACAGGCTGATCTTCAAGATAAACTAACATGAAGGGGTATTCCTTAGAATATTTGCTATAACATTCTAGCATCATTGGTGGGCCTACTAATATTGTATCAAACGTTGTGGCCTCTATATTTATAGAGTTCATAACTAAGAAAGCATTTGTAGTTGTACTATAAATTTTAGACTATGTTTCCTCAGTGAACAACTGAACATAATGTAGCTAGTGAAGACCTTAGTTGCACGTGTACGGGTGCGAATGTCGGTATGGGTACGGGTGCAGGTACAAGACACGACAAATTTGTAAAAGATAGGGTACGAGGACAGGGCTAAAACTCATGGGTTATAATCATAATTTTGAGCTATTTATGTAAACGAACTCGACTTTATCTGACAATTTACAAAACTGAATGTGTACAATATATGTCCAAGAAATCTGTGATGAGTGTTTTAAATGAAACATGCATTGTATAAATGAGTATATGTCTGAATAAATATATGCTGTCTAGAAAACCGCTCCAATTTCCGCTTTAGCAACAACAATGACTCTATCAGCAGTGAATATGAACAAAAGCAACATGTATATTGCAGGAGTTAATGAAAACATGAGAGCTCAATCGTTGAATGCAGTTGATTTTGTTGAGGGTAGTTTGCCTGTCAAGTTTCTTGGGGTTCCTTTGTCTAATGTCAGGGCAACTCATGGCAATTTTCAGGGGCTATTGAATAAGATTGAAGCCAAATTAAAGGTGTGGGGATCATACAAGCTTTCTTGTGTAGGGAGTGTGGAGCTTGTGAGATCAGTGCTTTTTGGTATGCATGTATATTGGACTGGAGTATATATGCTACCAAAGAAGACTCTCAAGTTAATTGACAGTCATTGTAGCAGATTCATTTGGGTAACTATGGAAGGTACACATAAGTTTCACTAGGTTTCATGGGATAAAATGTGTTTGTTGAAATCTCAAGGTAGATTAGAACTTGTACATTCTGGTAATTGACATCTTGTATCCGTGATCAAATTGCTATGGCAATACATCTCAAGAAAGATATTATGTGGATTAAATGGCTCCATAGCCATTATTTAAAGCATCACTCTATTTAGAGAATTCAAGCTAGAGGTGTTGATTATTGATTTTGGAGCAGACTTTTAAGGGTAAGAGATTGGCTGCTTGAGAGATAATATACTGAAAAACGTGTGATATGCAGCATAAGGAGTTAGCAATGAAATGAAAGCATTAGCTTATCTTGTGCTTATAGAGAAATTTTCTGTTCCTCACCAAAGATTAATTGGTGTAGTACAGTTTGGAGTGGTTTCTCTATTCCAAGACATGTATTTGTTGTGGTTAGCTGTAACGGGGAGGTTGTTAACTCAAGAGAGATTGATGCATTTTGGTGTCTTGCATACAAGTGCTTGTGTCTTTTGTAGCCAAACTGGTGAAGATGTTGGGCACTTGTTTTCTTGAGCCCATACTCTGATCTGATATGGAAGAAAATTCTAGTGAGGATGGGACAACTGAGAGATCCAATAATGTTGAGTAAGCTCGAGTGGTTTCAGAAACAAAACAGGGGAAATGCAGTCAAAAAGAAAGCGCTTCGTGCCTCTTTTGCAGCAGCAGTCTCTCATCAGGATGTGAGAAATATTAAAGTTGATGCAATAGTTAGAGCGTGTAGTTTTGATATTTCACCTCACTTCAGATTTTGGATTGAGAATTTGCAAGTAATGAGCTATATACTATAGTGTTCTTGAGGATTGATTGTATTGTCCAGGTATGCCTGGGTATAAAGTATGTATATAACGCTCATTTGGGAATGAGAATTATTTTCATTTACCTGTGTGTACACACACACACATATATATATGTGTGTGTGTACACACACATATATATATATATAATGCTTCGTAGTGAGATGGCTCATTCTCATCCATTTGTTTAAGGAGGGACCACATTCGCATGGCTACACATGGGCTGAATAACTGAATCAGTGGATCAAAAGTTGTCACCTCACTACCAAGCACCGAATTTGGTGTTGGTAATGCTTCGAAGTGATGTGGCTCATTCTCATCCACTTGTTTCAAGGGGGGGCCACATTCACATGGGTGCACATGGATTGAATAATTGAATGAGTGGATAAGAAGTTGTCACCTCACTACTAAGCACCGAATTTGGTGCTTGGTAAGCATACCCTATCAGAAGTACACCCAGGCTATGTTACTTGGGTACTTTTATCATGAAGCCATACCCGTACCCGACACATTCTCATACCCAAACTTCATGGACACTTCTTGGATATATGCATATGTTTATTCAGATGTGTACACGATTATATGATATACGTTTTCATTTAAAACACTTGTCATACACTTCTTGGACATATATCCTATACTTCATATCCATTTTTGCAACTCATTAGATAGTGGGTAGGATTTGTTTCAGCCTATATTCAAGGTCAATACTAGGATTTAAAAGGATCGTCTAGAGTGTCAGTGTCCAGTTCAAAAATGAGTCGCTTCCAATTTATAATAATCAACATAATAAAAGAACCTTAAAATGTGATGAGAATTTTAATTCTAATAATACACAAATTGAAAATAATAGTGATCTCATGTAAGATTATTAATGTCAATACATATGCAGTCGTGTCCTCATACCCTACATTTTACAAATTTATTGTGTCTCGAACCCGCACCTGCACCCATACCAGTACCCATACGTGTTTCTATGCAACTTAGTACCCAGGTAACATAGGTGAAGACCAATATATACAGTATTTATAAGAAAGCAATCGAAACCAATAGAAAACTAAAATGGCTCTTTGTTAGTCTAACAATGTAAACTATCCTGTCTCAACAGATCATGTAATAACTTGAGGTAATTGAGCCTTTCATAACAAAAGGTTCCTGTTCGGTTTTCCAAACTGGAAACTAAAGAAATAAGTCACATGGATTTAGTGATTATAACCTATTTCTTCATGAAAAAGGTATGAAGAAAAAAAAAGATTAAGAATATCTACAATAGTCATCTTAAAACAGTACAAAGACAATGTTTATCAGTTTGAATAGCCCGCTTATATGCATATCTTCTTCTATTGTTAATGCATAAATTTTAAAGTTATTTGAGCTTTCCACATTAGATAAATAGGCTGAGATCGATATTTGGTCGATCTGGAGAGAGTGAGTCGTCATTTTCATAATATTCAATGAGCTATGATAGAACTGGAAGGGATATTTTTAGTACAACCCGATGGATCACAAACTCCTTCAAAGATTCTTAAACAATCCAAAGTTCGTCAAAGCCTTATCTTTGTCTATATTATTAAATTTAGAATTTAACTAATTAATCCCTATATTCTCAGGATTGTGTTGGAGCAATAGATGAAACACATATCCAAGTAAAGGTTTCTCCTACAAACGCTCTAAAATATCATATCAGAAAAGACCAAATACAAAATGTATTTGCCACATGCATCTTTGCCTTAAAATTCACTTGTCTTACCTGGATGGGAAGGAACTGCAGCTGACTCTAGAGAGAGTGCGTGATAGACAATAAGGTAGACAATGAGCGATATTCGAAGCAATAGAACGAGAGGTAGACAATGAGCCCAAGCGAGAGAGATACCGTGTGATAGACAATATAAAGAGCTACACACCGAAGAAGGAATCGACGAAACCGAGGTCAGAGGTAATCGGAAAGCGCGTGCGAAGTCGACACAAAGCTGCAGTTTTCTGCGAACTGCCTGCCATCCAGTGATGTTTAGGATGATACCGAGAGAGATAGAGTGAGTTAAGAACGTGATACAAATTGAAGGTGATAAACATATAGGACTACTCAGCGGAGAATACGATGACGAAAACGGAGACCGGAGGTGGTCGAAAATTACATGCGGCCGAAAATTGCATGCGAAATCGACACAAGGCTACCGAAATCTGTTTGCTACTCGGTCGTTGTTTGGGCTTGCTCCTCGCTGTTCGGAGCCTTTCCCCGTTGTCCGGGCTTATCGGAGGTGGGAGGAGGTTGTCGGGAGAGGCTGATGGCTGAGGGGGCAGCGAGAGGGAGGAGCAGAGGAGGGCGTGAGCGGGGTTGAGGGCGACGAAGGCGACGACGAACTGGAGTAGGAGAGGAGGGGGTGGTTGTCGGG
>NC_033799.1:71986619-71996508 GCF_001876935.1 Asparagus officinalis | reverse complement strand
GGAGGGAGGCAGAGGTGAAGGCGGAGAGCGGTGGAGTGAGGCGAGCAGGTGGATGGCGTTCTCTTGGGGAGGGAGGAGAGAGATGAAGAGAGGAGAGAGAGGGTGTTCTTTTGAGGAGAGAGATGTAGCGGGGGAAACACGAGGGAGGGGGTTTGGGAAACGAGGAAAATAAGAAAGTGGGATAGGGAGGAGAGATGAGAGATTAGAAAGAGAGAGAGGCAGAGTGGTTAAAGGTGAGAGAGGAAAACACAAGAAAAAACTACTCTTTTCAAAAAATAATAATTTAATATTTAAAATACCAAAAAATTATTCAAATCAATATCGAAAATGTTATGGTCATTACATTCTACCCCCCTTAAAATAAATTCTATCCTCAGAATTAAAATAGGGGTGATGCACAAAGAACCTAAGAACAGAAATATAGAATGAAAGACTATAGAGAATGATTCAAAATAAACTGCATGTCCATAAGCAAATGGGAATGTAATACAAAAACGATACAAGATAAGATATAAGATGTAACAACTAAGATTCAGGAAACAGATGAGAGTATCGCTGTCGCATCTCAGACTCAGTCTCCTAAGTCGACTCGTCAGGAGAATCTAGGTGCCACATCACACGAACAAGTGTGACAGTCTTATTCCGGAGAGTCTTCTCTCTTCGGTCCAGAATCGCCACAGGCTGCTTCTCGTATGCCAAATTTGATTGCACCTCAATCTTCGAGAAATCTATGACATGACTCGGATCTCTGACATATCTCCGTAACTGAGAAATGTGAAATACGTCATACACTCCAGCCAATGCGGGTGGTAATACAAGTCGATACCCCACTTCTCCAACTCTCTCTAATACGTCAAAAGGTCCCACATATCGCGGACTCAACTTCTCACGTCTTCCAAAGCGAATGGTGCCTCGGTTGGGGGAAATATTCAGGAAGACATGATCACCTAGATGAAACTCCAAGTGTCGACGCTTCGCATCCGCCCAATGCTTAAATCGGTCTTGCGCTATGCGAAGTCACTCTCGTATGATCCTGACAGCATCAATTAACTTGGCAATCAATTCGGTCCCAAAAATCTCTCGATCACCAACGTCGTCCCAACTCAAATGTGAGTGGCACTTCCTCTCATACAATGCCGCGAAAGGAGTCATTCCAACACTAGTCTGGAAACTATTGTATGCAAACTCCACCTGATACAAATGATTTTCCCAAGATCCGTGAAAGTCAAGTATACAAGCTCTAAGCATATCCTCCAAAATCTGAATGGTCCTTTCCGATTGTCCATCAGTCTGAGGATGATAAGTTGTGCTAAAATTAAGGCTGGTCCCAGGACTCGCCTGCAAACTCTTCCAGAACTCAGAAGTAAGTCGGGTATCGCGGTCCAAGACGATGCACACTGGAACTCCGTGCAATCGCATGATCTCCTCCATGTATCTCTGAGCAAGATGTTCCGTCGATTGCCCCATTCGGAATGGAATGAAGTGAGCCGATTTGGTTAATCGATCTACGATCACACAAACAGCATCATTCTGTCTAGTGCTCCGAGGTAAACCAGTAACGAAGTCCATGGTGATGTGTTGCCACTTCCACTACGGAATAGGCAACGTTTGTAGTATGTCTGCGATGCGCTGATGCTCTGCCTTCACCTGCTAACAAACAAAGCACTGTGTGGTATGAAGAGAGGCATTGCTCGCAGTTTGGCGAAATGCCTTGACTGTCAGTAAGTTAAGGCAGAGCATCAGCGCATCGCAGGCCTACTGCAGTCGTTGCCTATTCCGGAGTAAAAGTAGCAACACGTCACAATAGACTTCGTTATTGGTTTACCTCGGAGCACTAGACAGAATGATGCTGTTTGGGTGATCGTAGATCGATTGACCAAATCAGCTCATTTTTCATTCCATTCCGAGTAGGACAGTCGATGTAACATCTTGTTCAGAGATACATGGAGGAGATAGTGTGATTGCACGGAGTTCCAGTGTACATCGTCTCGAACCACGATACCCGATTTACTTCTGAGTTCTAGAAGAGTTTGCAAGCGAGTCTTGGGACCAGTCTTAGTTTTAGCACAGCTTATCACCCTCAGACCGATGGACAATCAGAAATGACCATTCAGATTTTGGAGGATATGCTTAGAGCTTGTATGCTTGACTTTCACGGATCCTGAGAAAATCATCTGCATCGGGTGGAGTTTGCTTACAACAGTTTCTAAGGTAGCATTGGAATGGCCCCTTTCGCAGAATTGTATGGGAGGAAGTGTCGCTCCTTTGAGTTGGGACGACATTGGTGAGCGAGAGATTTTTGGGACCGAATTGATTACCAAGTCAATTGATGTTGTCAGGATCATACGGGAGCGACTTCGCATAGCACAAGACCGATTTAAGCATTGGGCGGATGTGAAGCGTCGACTCATGGAGTATTAGCCATGTGATCATGTGTTCCTGAAGATCTCCCCTAATCGAGGCACCATTCGCTATGGAAGGCGTGGGAAGTTGAGTCTGCAATATGTGGGACCTTTTGACGTATTAGAGAGAGTTGGAGAAGTGGCGTATGGACTGGCATTACCACCCGTATTGGCTGGAGTGCATGACATATTCCACATTTCTCAGTTGCGAAGATATGTCGGAGATCCGAGTCATGTCATAAATTTCTCGGAGATTAAGGTGCAACCAAATTTGGCATACGAGAAACAGTCTGTGGCGATTCTGGACCGAAGAGAGAAGACTCTCTGGAACAAGACCGTCACGCTTGTTCGTGTGATGTGATACCCAGATTCTCCTGATGAGTCAACTTGGGAGACTGAGTCTGAAATGCGACAGTGATACTCTCATCTGTTTCATGAATCTTAGTTGTCATATCTTGTATCTTATCTTGTATCGTTCTTGTATTACATTCCCCTTTGCTTATGAACATGCAGTTTATTTTGAATCATTCTCTATATGAGTTGAATTGAGTCTCTCGTTTATATTTCTGTTCTTGGGTTCTTTCTGCATAACCTTTTTTTAATTCCGAGTACGAAAATTATTTTAAGGAGGGTAGAATATAATGACCATAAATTTTTCGATATTGATTCGATTATTTTTTTAGTATTTTAAATATTAAATTATTATTTTTGAAAATAGTTTTTTTCCTGTGTTTTCCTCTCACCTTTAACTACTCTACCTCTCTCTCTACTCTCTCTCCTCCCTACCAAACTTATTTTCCTCCTCATTTCCCACACACCCCCTCCCTCATGTTTCCCTCTGCTACATCTCTCTCCTCAAAAGAACCCCCTCTCTCCCCTCTTCGTCTCTCTCCTCCCTCCCCAAGAGAACGCCATCCACCCGCTCGCCTCACTCCACCGCCCTCCGCCTTCACCTCCCTCCTTCACCTGCTCGTCGTCCTCCCCCCGTCGGCTCTCCGCTCCGCCTTCCAACTGCCACACTCCGTACTCCTCCGCCAGACCTCGGCTGCGGACCTCCTCCGCGACCCACCCTTCCCCTGGTCATCCGCTCTAAATCCTCTCCTTTATCTGCCGCCACTAGTCACCCTCAAGCCACACCCGCTCCCTCAGACCCGACTGGGTCACCCCTCCTCCTCAATACTCCCTCCAGCCCGTCATCAGTCGTCGTCCGGTCCGTCGCCGCTCAACCCGGCCGCTCACAGCCCTCCTCGGATGGCTCGTGCTCCTCCCTTGAGCGCTACCCCTCAGCCGTCAGCCTCTTCCCATCTCCGACAAGCCGGGACAGCAGGGAAAGGCTCTGAACAGCGAAGAACGAGCCCGAATAGCGAGCAGATTTCGACAGCCTTATGCCGACTTCGCATGCAATTTCCGACCACATCCGGTCTCCGTTTCCGCCACTGTCTTCTCCGATGAGTAGCCCTATATGTTGTTTATCATCTTCAATTTGTATTACACTCTAACTCACTCTCTATCTCTCTCGGTATCATCCTAAACATCGTTGGACGACAAACAGTTCGCAGGAAACTGTAGCTTTGTGCCGACTTCGCACGCACTTTCCGATCACCTCCGACCTCCGTTTACGTCGATTCCTTCGCCAGTGTGTAGCCCTTTATATTGTCTATCACACGGTATCTCTCTCGCTTGGACTCATTGTCTATCTCTCGTTATATCGCTTCGAATATCGCTCATCGTTACTAACACCTCTCTTTTGTATTCTAACTGATTGACCTTCTGACGAGCCCGCGGAACCCGTTGTGATCGCGCAGCCACCCCGACGACCTCCGCTGCCCCTCTACGACACCCTCGACGTCCTCGAGGTAAGATCCTTATCTCATTGACTCGTCATTACAATTTTTTTGATCTGCTGTGAATTAATTATGTGCATAATCAGGTTGTACTATGATTATGTTGTAGGGTATATTGTGATAATCTGCGTGGGTTTGTTAATGAATGATATTAAATAATAATAATGTGATAAATAATACTGCTGTAGTTATATCTGTGAAGTGATAAGCATGATATGTATTTTTAAGCTCCTCCTTTCTCAGCAATTATAACAGATCCAGGTAATAGGTTCGAAGATGCAATCTTGTCATAAGCATTCACTCACAATCCCATCCCAATTTCTACTTAAAACTAATTGCATATTCATCAATCAACGAAACCCTAGACGGACCACATCCAAACAAATCAATCAACCAAAACCCTAGAAAGTCAAGACTCAACAAGATCCAGGACTTACGGAAGACGATCAATCAGTCACAATCCAATCCAAAATCCTACCTTTAAAAACAAGAATCCAAATCCACCAGTCAAAAAGCACGACTTCAACGGAATCAAACTAACCAAAAACCCTAGAGAACTCACCGAAGGCGAAGTGGTGGAATTGATCGTGAGCAGCGAGATCTCATCGACTTTGGGCCTGAACACAGCGATCTGAGCGCCATTGGAGCTCAAAGAGAGCCTTTTATCGCAAGGGGAGAGCTGAGTCTGACCGGAGAAGAACGAGTCCTTGGAAGCAAAGGCGATTCCGAAGGTGAACCCGTCGAATCTCTGGACCTTTGCGTCCGCGCACGGCTAGAGGGGGGGGTACGGGCTGGGTTTTTACGAAAACAAAGTCAAATAGTTGGACTTACCGGTAATTGAAAATTTTTAACCACAACAACAAATCATCGTTAACTTTTGAAAACGGTTATTTAGATATTTGCCCGTAAAATCTTCCATGATCCCAAAGTAGTACCTCGCATCTTTGAACTTTCTCGTACGTCTGTCAAATCTTAAGGGGTCTTAAAAAAAACCCATAATTAAATCTATAAATTATGGTGGCATTAACGCTAACCAAATACTGTGGGTGACTTTGACAATTGAGAACTTCCAATGACTCTCACGGTCCCGGATTTAATTTTGGGCTAGATTGTTAATAAATAAATAAATAAATAGCACACATAAATGCACCACAGAAATCAAAATTGTTTCTCAACCCCAAACGCGTGCTTATTAACATAAATTATTATAACTTAATACTATTCAAGTACACAGCTTTTTTACATGGAGATGCTGGTGGCCACTCAACAACTGATGAAGTCTGAAATACAATGAAACCCCCAAAAACCCCAAACCGAAAGAGAACAAATAGGGACCGGGTAACTTTTACAACAAATTATACAACAACAGTACTGGCTCTTATAATGTTATCAGGAAAGCAACCAGTAATGGTTCCGTCGGTCCTCTCGCTATGACTTTCTGGTGTAAAACATGACATTATGTACATACAATGCGTGTCGTCTTCACAAGATTAACCATTAGATTCTTAGGTGAAGCAATCCATTCCAATGGCAAAATCCTGGTTCTCGTGTTTGGAGTTCAACTCTTTGCTTCTTGTTTGGTCTTTTCTTTGATGGACTTATGGGCATTAAATGACCTGTTTGCCGAGTTCCTGTATGCCGAGTTCCTGTATGCAGAGTGCTTACCTGCTGCCACACCTGTTTGACATCAAGCAAATAGTTGTCGATGTAAATTCAAACTCAACTATTATGAGATAAATGGATTTTAATAGAAATAGATAACAGATGATGTACAAGGAATGTGAAAACACATAACAAATAAGTTAAAAGGGTAAATTTCACAAAAGTACCATGAACTCGCCATAAGAGATTTTTTTTAACAGAAAGCTAATCATGAACTCTTTCTACTTATCTACCATGCCTAACTTACAGTTAGGATTAATTGTTCTGAAAATTTTTGCCCTTACGTACTTTATCTATCTAATATATTAATTAATCCTCTCCCCCTCTCCTATTCTCAAGGGTGGTCTAAACCATTTATCCAATCTGCCGTTAGCAACAGTTTCCAGTAACTCATGGTATTTTTCTAATGTTTTGAAAGTTCAAGAGTCTTCTCTAATAATAAGTTGATGGTAGCATTATGCAAAACCCGTAGTTTGGTGAAGTTCGCCCAATTTTAAAAAAGTTAAAGCAGTTGAAGGTAACTATTCTTACTTCTGGATAGCTCAGAAAAGCACGTCAGTGTATCATCTCAATGCAGCAGCATTAGGAGGATTAAACAGAACACGTTCTTCCTGCTGCATTCCATCTCGTCTAACTTTACCCTATCTTAACCGTTAAATATTGACCTAGACTTCTGGCAAAACTAAACCTGACCTGTAAGTTTGATTGCTCGTTACTACCAAGCTATAGGAACCGACTTAGGAAGTAGTTACTGAGATGAAAGCAAGAAAAAAACAGAGTTTGTATTTAGTACGTCAAATGCAAGATTCTCATCAGAGTAGCTATTGCGCCAATGTCCAACTAGTATCTTCCAGAGGTAAGAAAAAACTGTTGGCCTACATTATGTAATTATATTATATTTGTTTTACTACAGATATCTCCCTCCCTCCCTCCCTCCCTCTGATCAGTGATCACACCATTTTTCCAGCATAATATGAGATCGGAGAGCAAAAGGAAGTTCTACACACATCACATATGCAATTCAACAAAGGAAACTCTTCAAAATAACATTAGTTTGAAGAATATGGATTTCGGGTGGATTTCATTAAGTTCCATATTGTAACCAAGCAATTCAGGTTGTGAAGCATGAAGAATATCATGGGTACATTGCAGAAGAATAACATTTAATTTACTCTTAGAATTTTATCTTTAAATATTCGGTTGGCTTGTTATTTTCCATCTCAATAAATAATAAAGCCGATCATAAGCCCGTAAGCGCAGGGTCCTGTGGTATCTGTCCAAACGAGGGTTGGTCTGAACTTTAAGATCTGAAAATATTTGGAGCCAAGGGCTAGGCTTTTCCAAGGCCCAACCTATCCCCGGCTTATTATCATCCCTCTGTGGACACCATTTTAACACAACCTAGACACCTTCCCAACATGAGGCGCCAGCATGTTTTCTTATTATGTTGTAGCAGATTGGATCATTGTCTATCTTTCCAGGGTTAAGGCAGGAAATCATATGTTTCTCACTAAGGTTCTGTTTCGTTTCTCTTTCTGCTTTTTATCAGAACAGTGTTAACTAAAATTGTTACGCCTCATGTATGCATCTTATAGCACCCAACACGAATGTGCATAGCCATTTGACCAGGCCCCTACTTTTGAAGAATATATTGTGTTATGTCTCCGTGTAAGAATGCTGTTACTCCTATTCCCTTTCGTGTATTACAATGAAGTCCAAATTTCATTAGTTGTCAAGTGTCACACATTTGTACTTATTTGCAGGAATCTAATTAACAAACATCAAATATATGGCAACATTGCATAACCTTATTTGATACAATTTGGACATACTTAAGAAAATAGAGTTCCTGTAACTGGCATGTTAAACAGATCCTCAACAATAATTTTCTCAATTAAGGATACTTTGATGCAAGGAAAAAGAGAGGATGAGACTAATGGTCATGAAGACGGTGCTCGCGGAATCAACAAAGAGACAATGGTGATGGTGGTCGCAGTTATGGAAGTGCTGTTGAATGACAATAGTAGTAACAAAAGTGGTGGTGGTAGTAATAGTTGTAGCAGAGAAGAAAATATATCTAGAGGCGGTGGTGGAAAGGGAAGGAAAGATGCAAAGAATTGGGCTCTTCTGGAAACAAAATTTTTGTGAGCACGTAGAAAATCCAGGTACCGGATAACCAGAACATGGAGAAATGTAACTTTGTTGGTTATTCAAAATCCATGCATAACTGGAGTTATGCTTATCAGAAACGAGGAATCTGCATATAAATTATAGATTCTCAAGCAAATCCCTGCACACCAAAATAACCCAGGTGTATATGAATGTGAAAGAGAGAACACCACACCAAAGAAACCAAGGTATATATGAATGTCAAAGAGTGTATGAATGTGAAAGAGAGAACATCAGTTTGTTTCTCCCAACTTATTTCAGTCACCGCTTAAACTTCCTGCGTAGCTAAAGACAGTTGAAGACTGTCCTGGCCACATCACGAAATTAAATTCCTAAGACCATGGAGGCAATAGACAACACTTGTGCAATATAATTTGATAAGATAGTCAAGAAATACAAAATTTGTAAGACAAAAACATTCATAAAGACTGAATAAACATACCATTCCCTTGTAATGACAGCCTCTTCTTAGGTTGGGAATTTATCTGTGCTGGCCTCTCCTTCGGCAAGCTATCGGAACGAGGACCAATACCAGAGGGTTTAGAGGTTGCTTCTCCAGTTGCCTCCTCATATGATGCCTTTGGCTTGGATTTACCTGATGAAGAACCACTTCCCTCGGATTGAGATGGGCCTCTTCTATGATTTGAGATGTTCGAAGGAATTGCAGAAATGGGCTTTTTGACAGTGGATATGATCTGAGGCTTGATTCCAACCTTCCCTTCTGCTGACTCATTCTCAGAAGTCGTCATCCCATCTTTGACATAAGTGTCGAGAAACCGGTTCTCCCATGGACGAGCAGCCATCCATCTATCCAACCACTTCCAGCCCCAGTTGTTTTTGTCCGGTTCAAACCCTTCAGGGACTGCTCGCTGCTTTGAACCAGCTTGCCACTGCAACATAAAATACGAGAAGAAAGCACCTTGATTAATTATAGATATAGAACTATGTGCAAATTGCACCAGAGCAATGGAGAAGGAAAGAGAATGAATGCTAACTTAGTAGTGCAGAGAAAGGGCATCTTGCTACAGATAAAAAGATTCATAAATAAATGAAAATTGTGTTTCTTCATCACCCTAAGTCAATATGGTGCTTAAGAATCTGCTTCTTAACAATAAATGGATCCAACCCTTCTATTCCACAGATATAGTAACAAGTGTAGAATACTAAACCAGTGCAAAATATGGCCTCAGATAGCGGACAATTAAATAAAATATAGTATTGCTTTACACGTGTGGAGTAGATTGCATAACTCTATAGAAAAATAAAGTTAATTATTAGTGAGCTATGGTTATCGACATAGTAGTAGAGCCATACGTATATAACTTTTCTCTGGAGTGGATAACCAATAAACATATACAGCATGAAGCTAGCATGAGAGAACTGTGGAGCTCACTGAAAATCAGTACTTTAAAGGAATAGCACCCAAAATGGAACTTTACAAATGGTTAAATTTGTTGCCACTGCAGATCAACACATCATACAAATGTTCAAATATAACAAAAGAAAACAACCAATCAAATATAGTCAATAAGCTTTAATCTGCGCTCAACTCCAAAATGTTATACAACTTAGAAACATATTCATTCATCATAAGTAAACTGGAGTAAGAAATTCAGTAATAGCAGTTAGCAATGCCACTAAGATAGCATCCACTAAATGGTTACGGATCCCCTTCTGTGTCTGGCAACTTCTTCCAATCTTTAACTTAAAGAAAATATTTATCTTTATTACTAATCACACTAAGTTTCATATCATTACATGAACATTGCAGCTGAAATTAGTTTTGATCTGCACTGGAGATTGTCTGGTAGA
>NC_033799.1:71949188-71986609 GCF_001876935.1 Asparagus officinalis | reverse complement strand
GTGTAAGCTCAGATACAGACATCATATATTAGTTCCAACAGAAGGGCAAGACCAGACACTGTCTAGGTACTGACTACATCTATTACTATATTTAAGAGAAGCCAGGTGTTTGGGGCTGTGAGCTTCATTTTCAAAAACCCAATAATACCCTCAAAATTTATATACAACTTGAAAGTTAGTTCTAGGGCAAACTTAGAAGGAAAAAAAGCCTAATAAAAATTCTCCCACTCTCGTAACTAACCCACTTATCCTCCAACTTCAAAAACCAAATGCAGTAAAATACAAAACTCCCTTAAACTGTTCAACACCACAAAAATCTTGAGTGTAAGGAAGAGAAGAAGAGAAGCAAACGGGAATTTTTCGAATTTATGAGTTCTTTAATTCCCTTCATTTAAATTATATAAATAATTTATCTCTGTCCATTGATATTGGAGATCTCACAAGTTGTATAAGGAATTAGGGTTTTTTATTATGTGCAAGTGTACTATATCATGCATGCATCGTGTGCACCAGAATACTTTCAAAATAAAAGAAAGTCACCATGCTTTGCTTCCGTGGTAAAAGCTTCAACTATTTCCCAAGTATGTTGTAGTTTGAAAATATTTAATAATCTTAGATAATGATAACACCGGAGACAGGCTACTTTATAGTACTACCTGGTGGGTTAGGGCATATGCCATAGCTCTCTCCCTCTTGACTGCAGCTTCTTGCCTCTTTAACAGCTTTGCTTGAACATCTTCTACAGATCCAACACCGTCACACCAGCCTTCCTACATTTAAACAAACACATGAAAACTTACAGTTATCAATGTTATCAACTCATCTGGATAGACCCCCTGTAGTTCTATTGTTGCAGATAGACCCTCCGAGTGAAATGTTTTTTACTATTTTACCCTCAGGAGGTCTATTTTTTATAAAAACAAGATTCTCTTACTCTGAGGGTAAAGGAGAAACAATTTCAGTAATAGTAGATCTATAGGGGTCTATCTGCAAATGGGCGATAGTACAGGGGGTCTATGCCAATTAGTCATACTTTTAATCACTGATATACAAGCAAATAAGTACACTGAATAAGCATTAGCTTTTAATAGATGCAGGCAAATATGGCGCACAGATGAAAAATATAGCAGAATAATATACGTTCGTAAGTACTGCCATAACAAAAAAATATTGTTGGCATGCTACATAACAGCCAGAGGTTTTTTTTTTTTTTTTTTTTTGAAGTAGTTACTAGCATGATACTGGGAACACCAGAAATCACCCAGAAGGAATGTACTATAAACAAGCAAATTCTTTTCGCAATGCATACTGTTTATTTGCATGCCTTGTATGGAAACCTCGAATTCTCTCTTCCTTGAAATTGAAAGGAGGGATGTCAAAATTGGCAACAATAACATCTTAATCTTTGGGAAAACAGGTTACTGTAATGTTTTAATCCATATTTGCTAATTAAAACTATGTCATATTTAGGACTAGAAACAACCAATGATGAGTGCAATATTACAGGAGAATGGATGTGGACAGTGATGCATAAAAAATCAGTTCTGAGTTAGTAGCCAGAACAGAAGAAAAATTAGTACAAAAGCATAAGCCCTAATCACATTTGTTCTTATATCAAACATGCCCTGAAAGTTCCTTCAGGGATCTTGTTTGAGAAGTTAATTAAGTTGAATGATCACTTCTTGAGAGGAAACATAAGTCCCTTCCCTGAAATAAAATGAAAATTAACTTCATAAAACTAATTAAAAAAAGAGATCGAGTACCTACTTGCAAAGCAGATTTTACTTCCCCTGTGAATATAATTCAAATAAGAACTTCAAAATAAATTTTGGTCACTAAGTTTGCATCATCTAGTAATTATAGCTCACCTCTATTTCTCGGACACGAGCTCCCAGTACAAGGTGCTGCTGTCCTATTTGATTTTCCAATGTCATCCGGACTCGTCTTGCTCTCACACGAGCCTGAACTCTTACCAACGCTTGCATACAGTGGAGAGTTATTGCAGCTTGTTTTCTCACAGCATGACCTCGAACAAGGGCCTGAAGTCGAACCAATCCCTTTAGAGCTCGCAGCGCTTGTCTGGCCTGGAAAGACAAGATAGATGTTTTAACTTTATACAAAAACATATGCAATATTCTTTTTAAATCTATTTTTAAGAACTGATTCGGGATAGTAAACACCAAGCTTTGACAATAAAGATGAGATCAACAGAAGATGTGACGCATGTGAATCTGAAGGAGGCAAGATAATGGCAATGGGAGATAAATGAGGAACTTTTCAGCAGTCAACAGGCACATCATAATGATGGATGAGGACATTCAAGTGCACGAATTGTTTAAACCCAAAGAGCCAAGCATTCAATAGAGTTATTATAGGATAACAGCAACATATTACAAGTGTAAAAGGATCCTTGGCTTGTTTGCTGAAGGGAGGAAGATTGGTAAACTTCAATCCTCTTTCATATAACTTCAGTTACTGATTAGAAAGGTAAAACAGAGCAAGGAAGTCATACTAAAACTTAAAACATATTAAACATATTCAGCGTAGAACATCAAGTGCAACCTCAAATTCTCTCAGATCAACTATTCTCAAAGAATCTTGCGGTACAGAAAATTGAATGGAGTATTAATAGCTTAAATAATAACGTTGGACTGGCAGTCAGTGAAAGAGACAGTATATATACCAGGAAAGCTCGAAAAGCAGTTTGAATAACTGTGGCGGCCCATTCCTCTTTCAAAGATTGTTCAGTTTGATAAGAGATTTGCACATGCTGTGAGGTGGAGGATGCAGAACTTGATCTTGATTGAATGTCGAGGTCTCCCGTTTGAGCAGTTCCAACAACTTCCTCTTCGTTTATGGCATCATCTAGATCAACAGACTGTCTCCTTCGATGCCGAAAATGACTGGTAGCTACACTTTTCTGCAGTAGTATCAACAAACAAGCCAAGTGACAAAGAGTCTGAAAACAGTTTCCAAATGTACACTCGCATATAAATTGTCCCTGATTTGATTGCTTTTGTAAGAACTAGACACGAAAGTAAAATAAAAGAAAATCGTTTTGTAAAGTAGTGCTAGGGGATAAACATACAACAGCCATAGTGCTATCTTCTATAAAGACGAAATTTGTCATGGCTTTGTCCTGCCGATGCTGTTTGATCATAAAGTGGCTAAAATTTTTCTAAAGAGAAAAGGATAAGTCTGTAAAGAATTTCATATGGAAATAGATCAACAAAAAGCTACTTAACCCCTATGAACATGGGGTCGGGTCACTATTACTTGTTTACTTTCTAGTCCCGCTTTTCATGTTTGATTTAACATCTAAACTATTGATATTATTGCTCTATAAGCTATCATACCAAGTAATGTGCCTAAAGAAAAAAGACAAGTAACAGCTTCTCCCGAAGCCTTCTATTTTACAAAATAAAAATTAAAAATTAAAAAATCTTGGCCATACATGAGATCTCCTTAATGGAAAAGGGTTGATGAGCAAACAAGCAACAAGGAGACTAGAAGAGAGAATTAGGGATAAATTCAGTGAGAATGACCTGGAACCTCTGAAGACAAGTTATGCATAAACAGTCATTGCACTGTCAGCATCAGCATTTAACTAACAGGAACCCCAACTAAAGGTCCTCATTTCTCTTAACTCAATAACCTTAAAAAACTTTAAGAGGCAATTTTGAAAAGGAAAAAAAACTACTGTTCTTAAAAAGGGGGTTTTGCCTTTAACTCAAAGTATTACCCCATTTATTTTTAAACCCAAGTACGTTTATTAACATCTATAGACCAAAAGTACTTTCAGAATTTGCCTTAAAACCCATTCTATCAAATTCTCAATCTGGATATGGTATTTGAGGAAAAAAACTTCATATACTACCCTTCCCCTACTTATAACCCCTCTTCAATACAGATCTCCATCTATATCTAACCCACGTCATCCATTTCTATGAGTTCCGCCAAGCCATAGCAGATCTCTGACACCTGTTTCGATGCTGCAGAGTTCCTCTGACCACCGCATAGATCCCCAGGCTGCTGCTAAGTCCTAGCAGAGGTTGATTCGTACATCTGTGAAGGAGATCCAAGCTAACCTCTGCCGTCAATTTCAAGGCAAAATCCTCCTCTCCAAGCCCTAGCTGACCTTGATGCGAACCTCTGTGAACAAGAGCCCAACACTGGTGGAAGAATTTGAGGCGGGATTTGGGATTTTAAATTTCTCTTGTCATAGAGGAGGTGAAAGTAGGAGGAGATCAAAGAGGGGGTGGTGGTGGTCGGGAGGCAGAGGCGGTGGAGGCTGAAGAAGAGGGGGCAGAGGAGAGAGGAGAGAGGAGAGCCCCCATAGTTTTTTTTCTCATGGTTACAGATAGAAGAAAGAAGGCTAGTTTTGGAAGAAAAAAAAAGATTTAAGAGAGTAAGTTGAAGTATATGTTGTATTTGCACTTTTTGGGCTTAAAGATAAATATCAAAAGTTTCCTGGGTTAATAGTTACAAACGGATCCACAAGGGTTTTTTTTAATAAATCATGGTAAAACTTCAGGGTTTAAAGGAAAAACTCCCCCTTAAAAGTCATTTAAGATAAGGGAAGAGGGTTGACCATGGTGTACTGATGTAACCAATAATCTCTATGAATGGATTGTGTACTAGTAGCAGTTTGACATGAAAACTAAATGTGCCATGAATAATGTGCAAACAACATCAAGCTTGGGAGAAAACAGTGGAGGTTTCTGTTAATTTTTTTCGTGAGCATAAGATAATAGTATTTCAAAAGATTGGGTGAATTTAAAATAATAATAATAATCACAAGGATGGTGAAAATTAAATAAGTGAATGTTTATCTTCCAGAAAACTTACACATATTGTGAGGCTGTTAACTACTTTGTAAGGGTGATATAAGCACTATCCTAGAGACAAATCTCATGTATACTAAAGGAGTGCAAACCATGCTGCACGGATAACCTGGTATTTGGAGGTACTTGTATTTGATACGTATCTAATCTTGCATACTTTGTGGATATTCATATCATATGTTTGAATCTTTTAATATTATAATGCGTTCCAAACATATAAAAGGCATAAGAAACATATCCTACACTTATATATATATATATGCCGTGACAAATGTGCAAACCACATCAAGCTTGGAAGAAAACAATGGATGTATCTGTTTTTTTTTTTTTTTGTGAGCGTAAGATAATAGTATTTCAAAAGTTTGCGTGAATTTAAAAGAATAATAATAACCACAATAATGGTGAATACTAAATAAATGGATGTTTGTATTCCAGAAAGATTACATATATTGTGATGATGACTTGCATTTAGCCTTTAACTACTCTTTAAGGATGAGATAAGCACTATCCTGAAGACCATACTCATGTAAACTAAAGGAGTGCAACCCATGTTGCACAAGGAGCGTAACCCATGTTGCACAGATAACCTGGTATTGGGAGGTAATTGTATTTAATATGTATCTACTCTTGGATACTTGATGACTATTCATATCATATGTTTGAACTGCTGAATATTATAATGTGTTCCAAATATAAACAAGGCATAAAAACATATCCAAGACTTAAGTAAATGAAATAATATAGTTTCCTTTTTTCATTTGACTAGTAGATGTATTTACATTTTTATCCACATTTTTAACTTAGAATTCTGATTGCTTTAATATCTCTTGAAAGAATTATTACATAATATGAAATCTTTTGTATCACTTGAATTCTTGTTTCTTTAAGCATTGTAGCTTTAGAAATCTATGTTACAGCTAACAAATTAATTCGCAACAAGATATGTATCATTGTTCTATCCTAGAAGTATCGGTGCCACATTTTGGGGTTTTCCATATCTGCATATGCATATTGTACCATATTTGCACATTGTGAAGTATCAATGTGATCTGGATTGCAAATATTTTAATGGTGTATCCTATTTTCCAATTTAGATTAGGATGGGTATAGATGTTTATTCAATTTCGCTTAAGTTTGAAGAAAGGCTCGTTGCATAAACTGTCACTAATGTTATGAAGTAGGCTACAGATAAGCAGGAAAGAAAGAACGTCTATAGGTTGATGAGAGGAGAGACCAGTGTTACCAGAATTATGTATGTTATCAGTCAGAAGTACGAGTAGATATAAGATACGCTACTCCGAACAGTACGAGGTAAAAGACAGGATAGACTTAATTAAATAGGTATTTGGGGTATAGTAAGTCTGGGATCATTGCTATAGTCAGATGAATGCAGTATTTGTGTACATGTGGAGAGAGAAATTATACATTTGGATGTGTAATAACTAAAAATGATAACATACTACCAAAGACAAAGAAGCAAACTACTTTAGTTAAAAGAATGTGATTATGATTCAAATTGTCTCACATAACCAAAGTTTGAAATCCAAACTTTGAAGATGTACTAAATGACTATGTCTCGGAAAGAAAAATTAAGCCAAACAAGGAGAAGCTACAAATAGTGCAACTAAATCAAAAGAGCTCAATGGTTATTGAAGAATTAATCATCATTCCCTTCTTTTGTTTGAATCATCAATTTTGGCAATCTGCACAAACTGGATCGCATTTCAAGGCATTTGGAGTGAATTAGGTTACACAGGGTGAGACTGTAAGATTCCCTCACTTGGTATGCCAAGGGCTTTCTTTTCTGTAAGACTGTATCAATATGTATATCATATTTGACTGACATTCATAAGCACATTCTTCAAGCTATCTCCAAACTACCTAGACTATTTATTCATTCATGAGAATAGAATTGCAAAACATCTTAGTTTTGAACTTGCTATAAATTGACATGTTATGACAAATGTGAGGCATTTAATCTTTTACAGTGCACCAAGCATGTTGGCAGTGTTTAACTTAAATTAACCAAATAAGTACTGTATGGTAGTTTAACTTTGTTTTGGGTCCTTTGGCTTCCTCTAATTCCAATTACATTCTAGATATTCTTTTAGAAATCACTGAATAGTAGGTTGGTAGTAAACTTTCATTCTTAAAAGACTTTTTTCCAAAATTTGAGTTACTTCCTTTTTAAGATATTGCCCACAGTTTTGGTCTATCCGAATATATCCTTTTCTCAACCTTGGTGCTAGGTTCAGACTTTCAATCTTGAATTCCTTTTATCAAAATCAGAACTAGATTTCTTTCTATGATAATATGCCAATAGTTATCAACAATCCTAGTATAATCTTTTCTCCCATTAACAAATGACAACTCACTTTTCTTGGGCATGTGTATTCTTTCAAACTACATAATCCTAGCTGCATTGTTTCAAGGACTAGTCAAGCTTGAGTTACAGAGATCTGCTACTTCCTCTATATTATGGCCCAAGTCATGACGTGGGATACTTTCTGCTGGAGACTCAATTGGTTTTGACATCAACATAATGAAACAAGAAGGCTTATCAGAACTATGTGATCATTCAGTGTTTCCAACCAATGCTCAAACACAAAGAAGATGGAGTTGCATTAAGCAAATAGACCGGGCATAAGAAAATTCTGAATCATTCTGCAACAAGAAGAACAAGAATTCCACTCACATTTGCGTCGTCATTAGAATTCCGTGATTTCTCTTGCTTTTTAATTCCAACCAATGATTTGAGCCACTTTGAAGAAATACCCATGATGTTGCTAATTGAACTTTAGATGATTATGACCTACCAAGCAAGAGAAAATTGTTCAGGATCCGACTTTCAATTGTCATCTGTACCCTGGTAGGGCAGATTAAGTAGTGAATAGCTAATAGCACAGGTCTACAGCTATCAACATACATGTTGTCCTTGTTAGAAACAAACAGGTGAAACTTGGTCAAGAAATAAACTAATGACGTAAAACTATTTACAGGGAGCTCCACAGCAAACATGCATATTTGAGGTAAATATACAAATAGAGTAGATTTTGTGGTTGTATAAGAAAACCCCCAATTACAATTTACCAGGGCAATAATTCAATCATGAACAATTCAATCCACGCTTCATAGTCAATAACATTATAAGAATCATAATCAGATCCGGTTTGTTTACAGATTTTACTGACGCGATGAAGTGAAGGAGTTCCTGGTACAGAAACTAGATTTCCATTGCTGCCCTAGCAATTTATTTGCTAAATCGCCCATCAACTCTTGAACTTTACACAAACTCCATTACGAAATTGATAATAAAAGCTAATTATTTCCCCTCTAAACAAACAAATTGTGGTTCTTGTACTCCTAAAGATCTAAATGGACAGAATTTACTTTCCAGACCGATGAGGGCATCGCTAATTAAAACCACAATAGTGAATCTTTCACAAAAATACCAAAAGAAAAAGATTTAGATCTAATTTTGACGATTCATATAAAAATTAGGCGAAATGCCGACAACAGACGATCAACCAAACAATTTCCCCAAATTACAAAGAAATTGACGGAGAATTTCTGCTCTACTCCCAGTTTCACACTCCAAGCTCAGATTTAAGCATCAAAAACTTAAAGTGCATCAAAAAATTTCAAAAAAAAAATCTGAAACCAAATTAACCTCAGAGAGCTCCCAAGATCTAACATTTGCGACCCCTCACCTTCACCTGGGATCGAATCTTGTGGTGAGGGGTTTTGGCGAGAACCGACGCTTGCCATCTCTCTCACTCTCTAGTCTCTTTCTCTCTCTTGAGTTTTTACGTTTGAGGGCTCGGCGCACCGGTTAATTAATTGTTAGTTCAATTTGGACTTGGACGTAATTTGACACGTGCTTCAGGTGTCTGCAGTAATGATTGAGGTGGGCCAGAGCGGGAAACGGTGGCGGTAACTGTTGATGGTGTTTTTTTTTGGGAAAATTACTCGGGGGAACTAAATTAAATTGGGTTATTCATCCCCACCCCAAGCCCAAAAAGCATAACCAAAAAGCCCTTTTATAAAAATATAAGTGCAACAAACCCCTAAACACTGTATAATCCCACTATCCAATGAACTCATTCCCAAATTACCCTTCCCTTCCCAATTTAAAACCAACAAAAAATACTCCACAATCCCTTTCCTCCTTTAGCAATTATTTTTGGTTCCTCCAACCAATTTTCCCTAAAAAATAATGTCGACCTCCGACTCCGATACCGAACCCGACCCGTCGCCGGTCCCCCAATCAATTATCGACACCCTCTCAGTCGCCACTGTCGCCGACCCCTCCCTCCTCTGCGTCGTCTGCACCGACGCCCTCCCCCTCGTGTCCCCCGCCAAATCCCTCCCTTGCGGTCACGTGTTCCACACATGCTGTATCGAGCCCTAGCTCCTCCGCCGCAACTCCTGCCCCCTCTACCGCTCCCCACTCCCTTGATTTCACCGGAGGCGACGGCAGCAGGGGGAGGACACCGAGGCGGCGAGGGTGGTTGAGGTGGGTCGGGTCCTTTCGGGGATCTCGTCGAGGGCCGCAGAGACGATGCTCTCGGCTCAGGTCATTTTGGCGGTGGTTAGAGCGATGACGATTGAAGAGAGCGGGAGATAGGGAGGTAATGATTTTTTATTCGGTTTTTTAAAAAAAAAATTAGTTAAAGCATTGAATTGTTGCATGATCGTCGTTTATGGAATCGAGATGGGTAAAAATTGTTTCTTTCTGAATAGATGTGTAATTAGGATGCAAATGGATGTTTTATGTTGGGGAAACAAAGGGATATTTGGTTTCGAGATGGTTTAAAATTGTTTCTTTTTGTAGAAATATTCGGTTGTGATGCAATTGCATGGGTTGCTAATTGTATCCATTTAATTTTGTTACAGTGACAGGGCTTTTTGAGGAATTTATTGATTAGAAGGGGCAATATTTATTTCATCCTTTCTATATCACAAAGTTATTGCAGATTCCATGATTGTGATAAAAAAAATTGTTGCTTTTAGGATCACTGTAGAGTTCAGCCAATAATAAGGATGCCATTGGATGTTGAAATTGGAAAGAAACATAATTTTCGCGTTTCACATGTTTGTAGTTTCAAAATTAGAGCAGAAGATAAAGAGTCCTTATGGATGAATTGTTAAATTTAAGAGGTATGATTGTTTATATCCTTTTCATACACATGATTCTTATATGATGTTTAGGTACGAGGAGGAGATTGAGAAGGCAATGAGGCAGATGTGTGGGCTGGAATAATGCAGATTCACTCAAGCCCGTCCGATCAGAATCTTCATAGTTCTTGGGGCTCTGCTGTTGATAATGATGATGAGAAGGAGAACAAAAGATGGTTAAATGGGAATGTTGTTATGTTTTTAGTTATTCAAGGTTAAATGGGGAAATGAGGGAACATATATGTATCACAGTTAACCGTAAATGTGACAAATAAACATATCATGTGATATTTCAATGTTATATGTGACAAGTCAATCTTACATGTGACAGTTCTACCTTATATGTGATATTTAGATATGATTTGTGATATTTGGGTGTTGTATGTGATATTTGAGTGTTGCTTGTGACATTTGTTATTTATACGTGATATTTGGGTGTTGTATGTGATATTTGGGTGTTGTATGTGATATTTGGGTGCTGCTTGTGACATTTGTTGTTTATACGTGATATTTGGGTGTTGTATGTGATATTTGGGTGTTGCTTGTGACATTTGTTGTTTATACGTGACATTTGGGTGTTGTATGTGATATTTGGGTGTTGTATGTGATATTTGGGTTGTAACGGCTTGATCTGAAGAAGTTAAAATTGAACGCAGGCTAGGGTTATAACGGCTTTGGATAAAATTAAACATAGACCAGGGTCATAACGGCTTCTCGGATCAATTTTAACGGCTTCGGATCAGGGTCCTGTTACGGCTTCGATCTCATCTTCAAGAACCACTCGGTGTCGATGACCTCCTCGTCGGGGTCGTCGGATCCGACGTCGGCAGAGCCGATGATGAGGGAGTTGAATTACAGGGGATTTTCTAGATTTGTAAATGTTAACGATAACAATGGGGCGACACATTGCATCTAGCGACGATGCAAAGATGATTTTTGTTTTTTTTAATTTGTTTGCTTTAAATTTGAGTTTTGAGTTCATTGTTTGTACTGCACATTGCTATAGAATGGTTCTACGAAGGAAATGGGATGATGGGTTGAGATTGTAACTTAGTTATTCAAGGTTAAATGGGATGTTTGGTAAGTTTCATTTGAGTCTTTCTAATGTAAGCAACACCCAAATATCACATACAATACTCAAATGTCACATATAAACAACAAATATCACAAGCAACACCCAAATATCACATACAACACCCAAATGTCACGTATAAATAACAAATGCCACAAGCAATACCCAAATATCACATACAACACCCAAATGTCACGTATAAATAACAAATGTCACAAGTAACACTTAAATATCACATACAACACCCAAATATCACATACAACACCCAAATGTCACGTATAAACAACAAATGTCACAAGTAATACCCAAATATCGCATATAACACCCAAAAGTCACGTATAAACACCCAAATATTTACATACATTTGTTGTATGTGATATTTGGGTGTTGCTTGAAAGTTACCAAATATCTCATTTAACCTTGAATAACTAAGTTATAATCTCAACCCATCATCCCATTTCCTTCGTAGAACCAATCTATAGCAATGTGCATTACAAACAATGAACTCAAAACTCAAATTTAAAGCAAACAAATTAAAAAAACAAAAATCATCTTTGCCTCGCCGCTAGATGCAATGTGTCGCCCCATTGTTATCGTTAACATTTACAAATTTAGAAAATCCCCTGTAATTCAACTCCCTCATCATCGGCCCCGCCGATGTCGGATCCGACGACCCCGACGAGGAGGTCACCGACATCGAGTGGTTCTTGAAGATGAGATCGAAGCCGTAGCAAGACCCTGATCCGAAGCCATTAAAATTGATCCGAGAAGCCGTTATGACCCTGGTCTATGTTTAATTTTATCCGAAGTTGTTATGACCCTAGCATGCGTTCAATTTTAACTTCTTCGGATCAAGGCGTTACAACCCAAATATCACATACAACACCCAAATATCACATACAATACCTAAATGTCACGTATAAACAACAATTGTCACAAGCAACACCCAAATATCACATACAACACCCAAATATCATAAGCAACACCCAAATATCACATACAACACCCAAATATCACGTATAAATAACAAATATCACAAGCAACACCCAAAAATCACATACAACAACCAAATATCACAAATCATATCTAAATATCACATATAAGGTAGAACTATCAGATGTAAGATTGAATAGTCACATATAACATTGAAATATCACATGATATGCTTATTTATCACATTTACGGTTAACTGTGATACATATATGTTCCCTCATTTTCCCATTTAACCTTGAATAACTAAGAAACATAACAACACTCCCATTTAACCATCTTTTGTTCTCCTTCTCATCATCATTATCAACAGCAGAGCCCCAAGAACTGTGAAGATTCTGATCGGACGGGCTTGAGTAAATCTGCATCATTCCAGCCCAGACATCTGCCTCATTGCCTTCTCAACCTCCTCCTCGTACCTAAACATCATATAAGAATCATGTGTATGAAAAGGATATAAACAATCATACCTCTTAAATTTAACAATTTATCAAAAAACCTTTTTATCTTCTGCTCTAATTTTGAAACTACAAACATGTGAAACACGAAAATTATGTTTCTTTCCAATTTAAACATCCAATGGCATCCTTATTGTTGGCTGAACTCTACAGTGATCCTAAAAGCAACAATTTTCTTTGTATCACAATAATGTAATCTGTAACAGCTTTGTGATATAGAAAGGATGAAATCAATATCGCCCCTTCTAATCAACAAATTCGTCAAAAAGCCCTGCCACTGTAACAAAATTAAATGGATACAATCAGCAACCCATGCAATTGCATCACAACCGAATATTTATACAAAAAGAAACAATTTTGAACCATCTCGAAACCAAATCTCCCTTTGTTTCCCCAACATAAAACATCCAATTGCGTCCTAATTACACATCTATTCAGAAAGAAACAATTTTTACCCATCTCGATTCCATAAACGACGATCATGCAACAATTCAATGCTTTAACTAATTTTTTAAAAAAAAATCGGATAAATAAATCATTACCTCCCTATCTCCCGCTCTCTTCAATCGCCATCGCTCTGACCGCAGCCAAAATGACCTGAGCCGAGAGCACCGTCTCTGCAGCCCTCGACGAGATCCCCGAAAGCACTCAGCCCACCTCAACCGCCCTCGCCGCCTCGGCGTCCTCCCTCTATTGCCGCCCCTTCGGTGAAATCAAGGGAGTGGGGAGCGGCATCGGGGGCAGGAATTGCGGCGGAGGAGCCAGGGCTCGATGCAACATTTGTGAACAGCATGACTCACGGCGAGGGATCTGGGCGGGACACAGGAGGTGTGCGGTTTCCACGATGACTGCAGAGGAGGAGGTCGGTGACGGTGGAGACTCGAGGATGGCTCAATGATATATTGGGACGGGTGGGGCGGGTTGGTATCGGGAGTCGGAGGTCGACATATTTTTTTAGGGAAAATTGGTTGGAGGAACCAAAAATAATTGCTGGAGGAGGAAAGGGATTGTGGAGTATTTTTTTTGGTTTTAAATTGGGAAGGGAATGGTAATTTGGGAATAAGTTCATTGGATAGTGGGATTATACAGTGTTTAGGTGTTTGTTGCACTTATATTTTTATAAAAGAGCTTTTTGGTTATGCTTTTTGGGTTTAGGGTGGGGATGAATGACCCAATTTAATTTAGTTCCCCAAAGCAATTTTCCCTTTTTTTTTAATGTAGTTTCATAGTTTTAGCTTTAGATACCGTGATAACGATTTGATTCCGAG
Source organism: Asparagus officinalis (assembly GCF_001876935.1). Taxonomy (NCBI): domain Eukaryota; kingdom Viridiplantae; phylum Streptophyta; class Magnoliopsida; order Asparagales; family Asparagaceae; genus Asparagus; species Asparagus officinalis. The sequence continues at coordinate 71,972,799 of NC_033799.1, read as the reverse complement.
CGCTCTTAAACAAATGGACAAAATTTCAAAACCAACATGAAATTTAATTATAAAAACCGATCTATTTCCAAATTAATTACTAAAATCGATACAGTTTCAGTTAGTTAGCTGAAACTAGGTCGATTTTGGCGAAAAAAATTACAGAAGTTCTGAAGTTCTGTGAAGTTTAAGTGTGTTGTAACTATCCTGATTAAGAGGACCAAAAGTACAAAACTTCACGGGACTTCAAGTCACATGAAGTTTTATAGCAACACTTTAGGCACAAATATCTAATCTTTGTTAATCCAATTCTTCCAGAATTCAATGCAACTAAGAGCAGAAAAGCAAAGAGAAATACCTCAACGAGAGGAAACGCAATGGCAATGAGGGTTCCCTGCAGAGTCTTCACAGATCGTGCTGGGACGACATAAGGCGACACGGCCACCACAAGGAGGAGCGCCATGGAGCAGCAGCACAGCTGCAGGTGCTCCCTCAAAAGATCTGCCATCTCAGCCCACCCCACCGCCTTGGCAAACCCTAGCACCGCCTTCTGGGCTCCATTCAACTCCCCATCGTGGCCATGTACAAAACTCTCTGGAAATTCCGCCTGAAACTTCACGGGACTTGAAGTCCCGTGAAGTTTCGATCCTCTTAATCAGGTTAGTTACAACGTGCTTAAACTTCACGGGACTTGAAGTCCCGTGAAGTTTTTTTATTTGTTTGCCAAAACCTACCCAGTTTCAACCAACTGGCTAAAACTGGGTCGATTTTGGTAATTAGTTTGAAAATATGTCGGTTTTTGCAATCAAGTTTCTAAACAGGTTGGTTTTGAGAATTTGTCCTAAACAAATTAACATTAACTTTGTTCAAGAATATCTAATGTAGAAAAGTGAATGAGAAACAAATTGTTTTGTCAAATTTCACCTTTTTGAGTTTGGGAAAGTTAGGAACAAAATTTTGGCCTTGAGGCATCAAATTGTCAAAATGAACTTCAAATTGACAATTTTGAAATATCAAATTATCAAAATAGAATCAAAAATATCAAAGTTAGAAAAAGGTGATATTTGATTACAAATAAGCCTTTTATGCATTTATTTACAGCTCTAAATAAATAAATTCTGTTCAAGCAAGACACGTGCTACAAATACATGTATGTATATATTTGCGCATTTGAAAGGAAGTAAGAACAATTCACTTATTAAACAGAAAGTTAAGATATATACTTCTTTATTGTTCTTTATTTTTAGTAATTATTGTTCATCCTACACATAACTATTGTCTCTACTACATATGTACCTTCTCATCTTATGCGTCATGATCATGGGTTGACGAATAGCTAAGACCGGGTCACCTTCTTTGAAGGATCGTTCTTTGACTCTCCTGTTAAAGGCTCTCGAAATCTGTGCCTCGTAGATCTCGATTATTTGCTGAGCTTGGAGTCTCAGCTCATCTAACGTTTCTAGTTCTTGGAGGCGCTTATGATGTTCTTTAGTTGTCATCTTTTTGGTAATGGTCATTCTCAATGACGGTACCTAAATTTTTAGTGGGATCACGGCTTCGAATCCGTAGGCCAAGGAAAATGACGTGGAGCCAATGGGAGTGCAGACGGTTGTTCGATAAGCCCATAGGCACTCTTCAAGTTTCTCGTCCTAATCTCGTTTATTGGAGGAGATGAACTTAGTCAGAAGTTTGATGATGGTTTTGTTAAAAGCTTCAGGTAAACCATTAGTAGCTAGGTTGTATGGCGTAGAAGCCAAGTCTTGAATTCTGAACTTATTGCAGAATTTGAAGAGCAGTTGACTGATGAATTATGGACCATTATCGTGAATGATTCATCTAGGAATGCCGAATTGATAAATCACGTGATGTCTCAAGAATTTATCACTTGAGATATCTTGACTTCTCTAAGGGGAATAGCCTCAGCCCATTTGGAGAAGTAATATTGATGGCTAGGATAAATTGATGGCCTTTGACGGACGGCGGGCTGATCGGCCCAATGATGTCCATGCCCCAAGCTTCAAATGGCCATGAGGCGACTATCGGATGTAATTCTTCCAGAGGTTGATGTAGGAAATTAGCGTGAACTTAACACGCATGATATTATTTAGCATATGCTACCGTATCTGCCATCATTATCGGCCAATAGTAACCTAGACGATGAAGTCGGTCCTAAAGTTTGGGACACGATTGGTGAGCTCCACATGCACAATCATGGCTTCCTTTAATGCTTTTTGAGCAAAATATCGTCGAGAGATCGTATGTACAATATCTGCATGATAAGCATCAGAGAAAAATACCGTCGAGAGATCTTATGTATAATGTTTGCGTGGCAGAATCATAGAAGAAGTGCGGAGCTCTTCTTTGAATAGAGATTGCTTGCTTCGAATTATTTGGTAGTATCTCATGCAAGACATAGTCGATAATTAGGAACCGCTAATCATTACCCTCAAAGTGAGTTGGTATGACATGCACTTCGCTGGCTTCAAGAATTTGCTCCCGAGAGAATAATTTTTGGCTAGCCACAATGATGCGCTCGGTAGATTTGGGCGCCAAAGCAAGTGTAGCTACAAGGGGTGCTAGAGCGTACGCATGAGTGCTCTCAAGGTGAGCTACGTAGCTCATGCAGAAACCTTCGAAGGACTGAGCAAGCTTTGTTGCCACTTTTTGGTAGGGTATGAGGTCATTGTAACGGACCTCATTCTCCTTTGATCTGATTCACGATCAGCTTGGAGTCACCGTGGGCTTCAAGATATTTGACGCCCCATATCTTGAGCGAGTTGTAGGCCAATTACAAGGGTATTATACTTGGCTACATTGTTGGAGCAAGGCTCGGTCAATGAGTAGGCCCGAGGAAGAACATGTCCATGGGGATCGATCAACACTACCCTCACTCCTACAATGATTGCTCCTTTGCGGTTGCGTCGTGATGCGTCGTCGAAGTGTGGTTGCTATATCTGATGGTCTGAAGTAGTATTCGACTCAAAGATTTTGTCTAGGATGTCTTCATAGAGCTTGGAAGACTCGGGAAGAGGGTGTTCTGTCAGAAAGTCAACTATTGCTTGACCCTTGACTACTTTTAGTGGCACGAATGTCATGTTGTACCATGAGAGCAGTATCTCCCATTTTGCTAACCTAGAATTCAGTGATCTAGGTTTCGTCATGAGTATCCGTAGAGGATTAACCCATGAAATGATGTGAATAGATTGGCTAGTGAGATAGTGTCGCATCTTCTGAATTGCAAAGACCAATGTTAATATTCCTTTTCAACTGGATTATAGCAATGCTCGGTACCAGTCATAGTCTGGGTGAGGTAGTAAATGGCTTGCTCATGACCATTGCCATTCTTCTAGGCAAGGAGTGCGAACATTGCTTACAGCAACGTTGGCCAGATGTTTGTCGAGTGGGATCATTAACGATGATTTTATTTCCTTGAGGGAATTTTAATGAGGAGTTAACCCCATTTTTAGCTTCTATTAGGGAAGTATAGCGAGCATCGTGAGACGCTTTAAATCGAACTCCTAAAAGTATCAAAGACTAAAGTTCGAGATCAGATGTGGTAACTTGATCTTCGCTCAAGGCAATAGTCGAATTTCCTTCACTCTTAGCGAGAGTCGTATTTCCTTCACTCTTGGCAAAGTTTGTATTGCTTCTAGCTAAGCTCAAACTATTTTCGACAAAGGTGACCCTTGCACACGCGAGGGTCATTTTAGACCCAAGATTAGCATTGTGGCAAATTCTGTGATAATTGCGTACAGTCGCCATTGCATAGATTTGGTTCTTGGAAATAGATTCCTTGAACTTTGCTTGGTCAAATTCAATGACCAGCGTTTCAGCAAAAGACCTAAGGGTCTTGGTGTCAGTGTGCGACATAATCTTCTTATCAGAGAAAAAGGAAGTCGCCAGCGGAGTCGCCAGCCTGTTTTGGGTTCTTTTGTATTGCCATTGACGTATATCATAATAAAAGAAATACAATGAAATAAAGAAAATTTATATTTCCTATGGTTCTTTTCTATGTGTCAATGGAACCTTGATCTTGTACTCTGTTGACGCGTTGAGTAAGACAATGAGTCTTTTACCGTTGATGAGAGTGAATTGCTTGGAAGATAACTCAGTCTTCTCTTAGCAATATTTCTTAATGGAATCGTAAGTGCGATGCGTGTGCTGATTCGTCTGCCTAACTTTTTTAAACCCTTTAAAACGGATGATCTTCTCTCCTTTTATAGGTTAAAAGAGAGTTAATAGCCCTTAAATTATGGGTTAAGTGGCTATTAAAGTAGAAGTTAGTGGAAAGCGGTTATCCCCTAAAAATAGCTCTAAAATGGATATTTGGGAAAACTTTACAGATTTGGCGAGGTTCGCTGAAGACGTAGGCAAATGTCACTGCGGACGTGGGCACACTTCTTTAGAAATGGATGACTTGATCCACTTGATGTGGACGAAGTTCATTGGTTGGCAAGCTTCGCCTATGAGTTCGAATTTGACACGGAATTAGACTCTAGGCTTGGCCAACCAATGACACCTTTGACTCGGCATGGGGCGTGTCGTGGGAGTCGACTCGTGTTTTGACTTGGTCGGGTTGAGTTGATGTAGGCTGCTTGGCGAGGTTCACTTTAGTCATCAAGCGACCTTTGCTACAACTTATTATGGGCTTGACTTTGGGCCCATTTGAAGTGTTTAGCACATGAGCGTTCACTTCTTGGATCCAAGATGATCATCGTCCTAAGTGAAAATATATTTTGACCGCCTATAGTCATCTCCTTAGCCTTTGCAGGGGCCAGCTCAACCCTTAAGCGCTTTTGGAGCCTAATCGCTGACCCTAGTTGTGCCTCCTTTGACCCTTTGAGCCGGAGCACTAGGACGGCCGCTCGAATCCGGTCCTCCTCTGTCGACGGAGTGTTGGATATGCCAACTACTTGGAGGACGACTGTCTTGAAGAGATTGCTAATCTCTCAGGATCCAGCGTAAGCTCGGACCTTGTCGAGCCACTGCTTCTCCTCATTTGTAAGCAGACCCGGCTTCAACACATCCTTATTTATTTCAGGCCAAGTTGGGCAAGATAAGATAGGGTCGATCCCTAAAACCCATGTGAACTTCTCTTTCCAATCTTTATTGGAGTCAGGGGCATTCGACACCAACTTGAAGTCGTCAAGATTCTGAAGATAGAAATGTCCCTCCTTCTTCGCCGCCTTGACACTGACCCGATGGAAAATCTCCACATACGCCACCAAAGTAGTAATCGAACTCGGGTTGATTTGCGACAAGGACACCCCCAATGCTTCACAGACTTGGTGGAGGAATGGATGGAGTGGTAACTAGAGCCCACACTCCAAGTGTTTAAGATAAATCGGTGCCCTGTCACTGCCATGATGATATACTGTCTCTGATCTATCTGGCGCTAAAAAGGTGAAAGAATAAGGTGTTAGATATAGGTGCCCTGCAGGAAATTATTGTATATTGTAACAGGGCCTATATATATAACATCCTTGTTCAAAATGATAGTATGCTATTTTGGTCAGATTTATCTGATGTTCTAAATATACAGATAATGTCCTTAGAATAAATACTAGACTATCAGACATTTCGGATAGTGATCGTAATGAAGAGATCTAATTAGTCGGTAACGTATATTCTAAAATGTTCCTAGTTGATGAAGTGTTGAGATAGGATATCATCACTTTGGTTAAGACTAGTGTATGCTCTATTTCTCCTTTTGAAGGAGATGATCAATCTCTTAGATCATTGATGTGAGACATCAAGATACAGTATACAGGTGACTCATTAGTGAATGAGTTGACTGAACGACTCGCCGAGAACATCTAGTTGGTAATATACTTAACTGTCAAATAGAAGTTCTCAAGTGATATAGTACATAGTAGTCTCTTGACCTGAGGCATGAGTGCAATATCTTATATGTCAGTAAAGATGTATTTAGACTTTTACCTAACCACGGTTCTTATTGAATTGTGCATAACGGTTCTTGTTGGGTACATCCCGAGACATAAGTAGATATTGAGATGCCAAGAAGGGATTCGTCTCTCCCAGTATAGGGGTTGATGTCATAAGATTGTTTGATATAACTATAGCCTGGAAATCCTTGGCCGAGGTAAATAAGATAAACTGAGTGTCAGTTTGATCTTATAGGTTATGAGTTTAATATCTACAAATACTAATTGAGAAAATAGGGTTTGACAGTTTTCCATACCCTAGGCTTAATAGTTTGACATGGTTTGACGAAAAGACCGGACTGTACAGCATTATCACTGAGTGGTCCTGATAAAATTGTGTAAGCATCTTGCAGACATTTATCACAACTTATACCCGGGTAGTCTTCATGTGTAGCTAGCACCTCTGTTGTACTTATGGATATGATCCACTACCGAGTTTTTTAAGTTGGGCCCTAGAGTCACACCAAGCGCGTACTTGAATCCTATGAAACACAATTTATGGAGTGATGCGTATGATTGATACGCATATATGATTTCTTGCTATGTGCTTAGGAAATGAATTCTAGTATTTTTTTCCTATAAAGTTAACTTTTAGTCAACTAGTTGACTTTTTGGTCAATAGTTGACTTGCGGTCAACTCATTGACTTTTTGGTCATATGATGACTTATTAATCAATGATTGGAAAATTACAAAATATCGTATTTATGAAATACAATATTAATTTGGTATTCTCATTTATGAAATACACATACCATGTATAATGAGTCATGAGTCATTTAGTGGTATGGTTTGAGCACATGGTTTATTAGCACATGGTTTTGAAATATAATGATTCATAAGATGATTCATTGCATGACTCACTAGATTAATCATTGATATTTGATGATTCATTGCATGGCTCATAGGATGAGTCATTCATGTCATGAACACATTCCACTCTATAAATATGAGCTCTCTTTCTTATGGAAAGACTAATAAAAAATTGGTTAAGTGATTTTTTTTTCCATAAGAGAATAAAAGAGAGCTCTCCTCTTACTAAATTCTAGCAATCTTGAGTAAGAGGAAGTAGTAGGATTTTAAAGTACCCCCGGGTGGATATCTTACCTTGTGTTTCAAGAAGACTCCGATTTTATCAAGCCCACTTGAAGACTTGGAGATCCACTACTAGGAGATTTTCTACTACAAGGAGCAAGAGCTAAGGGTTGTTCGATCTTCCATCAAATCACGCTTCGAAAGTATGACTTTCTAACTCTTGAATGCTCTCTTTAATATAGGGAGTATATTAGATTTAATTAGGATGGTCCTATTATGTATTTTATGCTCTCTACATGCATATCATAATTATACATATAGTCTTCCGTTGCGTATTTTGCATGCATTTAGCATGAATTTCCTTCATGGTATCAGAGCCATGGTTCCATCTAATTAAATCTTAACATGCATATCTAACTCATAGAGGACTTTGTTCTTGCTTCTAATTACTAGTTTAATTAAAAGATGTTTTAGTGAAACTAGTTAATTTATTCAAGTTGTTTTGTAATTAATTATACTAGTTGTTGATTCAAAAATGTGATTTTTGGTTCATATGTTTTTAGGAGTAAAAACACTTGTATAAATTGCAAAACACTTATTTACAACTAGTGTAGTTGTATGTTAGAAGCATGATAGTCCTATTTGAGTTAGGATAATCCCTATGTTATCTAGTTTTCCAATTTGTTGCATAACTAGATAGATGCATATTTCTTAATGTTGATTAAGTTATATATTTTATATCATCTTGCGTGGATGTTATGTTTATGGATGGTAGTGGACAACGATTCTCTTGTATTTATTGTATTGATGTAATATAGATAGAAATGTAATATTATTTTTGACCTCTTCCCTCCACGAGCATGGGCTACGCCTACGGGTTTTGGCACTTGCTCACCGATCATGGGCTACGCCTACGGGTATAGGCCCTTGTTCGGGTGTGGGGGGTATGGTTATTTAGTTTAGTTATTTTATTTATGGTTTTTATTTTACATTCAATGCAATATTATTACCCATCCTACGAGATGGTTTTTCCATTATAAATGGGGCTTACACGTCCTATGTATATGTGAATGTAATAATACAGGATTTGCAAGGGAGCTAGCAATGTAAGGAGTTGCAAATTGCTTGCCAAAATATAATTAGTGTAGTTGCATTTTATTCCCTTAGTTGTCCACTACCATTCCATATTGCTTTTACATATGTTGATATGTTGGTTGTGCCCCAATTGTAGATGTCAATACAATTGGGTGCTATATTCTACAAAGTTTATATCTCTATCTCATTAGAGAATAATTTTTATTATAAAAACTTATTTTTAAACTTTGTGAGACATGGCAATAAGAGTTTATTGACCATAGAGTTCTGAGACCGACATTAACATAGTGTTAGTGTGAAAGATAAATAAACCTAAAGCAGTTAAAAGAGATGTATTTAGAACGAGCTTTTAACTAGTGTCAAGGAAAGTAATTATGAGATATGGCTCATGAGGTGATGTCCAACTTAAGATTAGGGGTGATGCCCAATCTTTCGCGCTATAGTCTTAAAGAGCGGTGGTTACTTAATTAAGGCCCGATGGATATTCTCGGTGAATAGCTCGGAACCCTCCCACCAATCTTGTGCTTACCTGGCTAGTTTAATTGTTACAAGTATAAATATAGAGAATCTTTTAACTATATCAAGTTTGATTACGGTAAAAGATTTGAGAAATCGTCCGTAGCCCTCCATCATTTTAGTTAAATACTATTAAGCTTATAAATACTATGTTTGTTGGCATACGTCAAGGCATAACTATTCTATGGCTAAATGGTATTCATCTGTATATAAGATATAAGGATAGCTTAAGTTGGTTATGCAACTTTGTTGGCATACGTCAAGAGTTTACATAAGTTAAATTTAAGCCAGTCAAGAAATGATGGGTACAAACTTGACTAGCATTTTATGATTTGTTGGCATACGTCAAGGTCATAAAAGACTAGGGGTAAAATCATATCAAGAATTACAAGAGTGTAAAAGACAAAAGTTGTCTACCAATTATTGAATGTGTTAATTTGTTGACATACGCCAAGGTTGATGCATTCAATGATAATTGGATCTTGATCCCACTTGAAAACAATGAGTTGTTTTCCGATCACCTATTATAAGGTTTTGAGGGACTCGAAAAATAGTGGGAGGCATAACTTAGATAAAAATAAACCAAATCTATTTTATGTATTGAACATCTGCTAAAATACCTTTTCTCTCTCTTTCAGGCCATTATGTCTGGTTTAAAACTCATATTGGAACAGAACAAGTTAACCGGTCCTAATTACAAAGACTGGTTGAGAAATGTTAAAATTGGCCTAACTTATGACAAAGTAGCTTATGTCCTCACTGCGCCCGAACCTGTTCTAGGCCTAGAACCCACTATAGCGGAAACTGAAATCCACAATACATGGGATAAAGATTGTTCACTTGCTCAATGCCTCACCATTGCCTCTATGGATTTGGTCCATCAGAGGCAACATGAGAATATGGATATCAGATCCATATTTCGTAATACAGAAGAACTGTATGGCGAGCAACCGCGACAAATGAAGTACGCGGCGTCTAGGAATCTGTTCCAGATGAAAATGACTGTGGGATCTTCTGTTGGGGATCATATCCTAAAAATGATCGCCTATGTCAATGAGCTTGAACTTTTGAATGTAGGCCTAGATGCAGATAGATATACAAATATCATTCTGCAGTCCTTGACACCAGCATACTCCCGATTCATATCACAGTTTTTGATGATGGATCTGGAGCCCACTCTTCCTGCCTTGCTTAATTTGTTAAGATAGGAAGAAAGTTCTTTAAAAAAGGGACAAACATCAGTCTTGGCTATAGGGCAATCTTCTTCCTCTTCTGGCAAATTGGTTGCTAAGAAAAAATGAATGAAGAAAACTACTAAACCAAGGAAAGGTGTTAAGAAGGCTATCAAGAAGGATAAAGGAAAAGCAAAAATGATGACAGCAGAATGCTTCCATTGTCATAAGTCAGGACATTAGAAAAGGAACTGCCCAAAATACCTAGCCTCACTCATCAAGAATAAGCAAGTTGTTGCTTCATCTACAAGTGTGTTTGTTACTCAGAATTTTTTTTCTATAAATCATACATACTGGGTATTAGATACCGGATCAGGATCTCACATTTGTAATTTGTTACAGGGACTTAAAAGTTATAGAAAACTTGGAGCTGGAGAGATGACCATGCAAGTTGGTAATGGTGCGATAGTTGCAGCACTTGCAGTAGGGGATTTTCATCTAGCTTTACTAAATGGAAACGTTTTGATTAAATAGCTGTTATTTTGTACCAACTATAATGTGTAATATAATATCCATATCTTTATTAGATAAAGATGGATATGTATTTAAGTTGGAGAACAACGTTATGAATATCATAGTTAATCAAAAGTTGATTGCTTATGGAACATTGTGCAATGGCATCTATATTCTTAATCAAAACATAATTCTGAACACTCATCACACTAATAAAAGAAAGCACTCAATTATGAATGATGCTTTCTTATGGCATTGCAGACTTGGTCACATTAATAAAGAAAGACTTGGCGAGCTTCATAAGCATGGATATTTAGATCCATTTGACTTTGAGTCTTATGAGACTTGCAAGTCTTGTCTTAAAGGTAAAATGACCAAGACTCCATTTACAGGAACTGGAGTAAGAGTTACAGAACTCTTAGGACTGATACATAGTGATGTATGTGGTCCTATGTCTACAATGGTCAGAGGTGGCTACTCCTACTTTATTACTTTTACTGATGATTTTTCAATGTTTGGACATGTGTTTTTGATGAAACACAAATCTGAAGCACTTGAGAAATTTATCAAGTACAAAAATAAAGTAGAGAACCAAACGAGCAAGAAAGTTAAAATTCTTCGATCACATCGAGGAGGTGAATACTTGAGCTCGGAATTCTTAGGTATTTTAAAAGAGAATGAGATTCTCTCTCAGGTTACTCCACCCTTTACACCACAGCTTAACGGCGTGTCAGAAAGAAGGAATCGTACCCTATTAGATATGGTACGTTCTATGATGAGTAACACTGGGTTACCTTTTTCATTCTGGGGGTATGCATTAGAAACAACAACACACTTACTGAATAGGGTTCCAACTAAAGCAGTGCCTAAACCTCCATATGAGATATGGAGTGGGAAGAAACCACATCTTAATTATATTAAGATTTGGGGATGTCATGCTTATGTAAAGAAGCAAGATCCCAAAAAGTTAGAGGCACGCTCAATATTATGCAAATTTGTAGGATATCCAAGGAATTCCATTGGATATCAATTCTACCACATCGATGAACAAAAGATAATTGTTTCTCGGCATGCCACCTTCTTAGAGAAGGAATTTCTTGAAAAAGAAATTAGTGGGAGCATGGTAGAACTGGAAGAAATTTCAGAGATACAAAATATTACTAATAAATTAGTGGAACCAGCAAATTCAGTTATACCAGAAGAACCTCAACCACTCCACAGATATCCAAGGCGATCTCATGCACCTAAGACACAATATAATTTTTCAGTTGAAGGTGGCATGTTAGATCACGTCATAGATGATGACGAACCTTTAAGTTATCAGCAAGCCTCTCAGAATAGGGACTCTGTTGCTTGGCATGATGCAATAAAATCTGAAATAGACTCTATGTACACCAACAAAGTATGGATATTAGACAATGCTCCTAAAGGGGTGATACCCATAGGTTGCAAATGGTTGTTTAAGAAAAAGTTGGGTGTAGATGGAAAAGTAGAGACTTTTAAAGCCAGACTGGTAGCTAAAGGTTTTCGTCAAAGACCTAGTTTGGACTATGATGAAACTTTTTCTCTAGTAGCTATGCTCAAGTCTATTCGGATCCTACTTGCTATAGCTGCTCACTATAACTATGAGATCTGGCAAATGGATGTCAAAACTGCATTTCTAAATGGTGATTTAGAAGAGTGCATATATATGATGCAACCAGAGGGTTTTGTAGTCAGTGGGAGCAATGGAAAAGCATGTAGATTGCTTAAATCTATTTATGGACTGAAGCAAGCATCGCGGAGATGGAACATCTGTTTTGATGATGCTATCAAAGAGTTTGGTTTCATCAAAAATCCAGATGAACCATGTGTGTATAAAAGGATAATTGGGAGTATTATATCGTTTCTTATTTTATATGTAGACGATATACTCTTAATCGGTAATGACATACCGTCATTACAAGCGGTTAAAATTTGGCTATCAAAAAGATTTTCCATGAAAGATTTAGGTGAAGCATCCTGTGTACTAGGTATTCAGATCTATAGAGATAGATCTAAAAGGATGTTAGGATTATCACAATCTAGATACATTGGCAAAGTGCTAAAACGGTTTAGCATGGAAAATTCCAAGAAAGATTTTGTATCTGCATCTCCTGGAATCTCCCTCTCTAAAAAGATGTCTCCCCAGACTGATGAAGAGAGGAAACGCATGAGTCTAATTCCTTATGCCTCGGCAGTAGGATCGATCATGTATGTCATGTTATGTACTAGACCAGATATCGCTTATTCACTCAGTTTAGTAAGTAGATACCAATCTGATCATGGAGAAGAGCACTGGAAAGCGGTCAAGAATATACTTAAGTACCTTAAAAGGACTAAAGAGTTATTTTTGATATACGGTAAAAGTGACCTCCGAATGGAGGCTTTTTCCGACTCAAGCTTTCAGAGCGATATCGATGATAGTAAGTCTGTATCAGGATATGTTTTCACCCTCAATAGAGGAGCTGTCAGCTGGAAAAGTTCCAAGCAGGATACAGTAGCAGACTCGACTATGGAAGCTGAATACATTGCAGCTAATGATGCAGCTAAAGAAGCTGTCTGGATGAGGAAGTTCCTTTCAGAGCTGGAAGTTGTTCCCACCATTAAAGATCCAGTACCTTTATACTGTGATAATAATGCTGCAATAGCTCTAACAAAGGAACCTCGATCTCACCATAAGTCCAGACACATTCTGAAGAAGTATCAATTGATCAGGGAGATAGTTGATCGCCGGGAGATCAAGATTGAAAGAGTAGACATAAAAGATAATATAGCAGATCCATTCACAAAGGCAATTGCTCGTTCACAATTTGAGAAACTTGTTGAGCTATTGGGTATTAGATACTATAATAATTGGCCTTAGTGCAAGTGGGAGTTTGTTAGATATAGGTGCCCTGCAGATAATTATTGTATATTGTAACAAGACCTACATGTATATAACATCATTGTTCAAAATGATAGTATGCTATTTTGGTCAGATTTATCTGATGTTCTAAATATACAGATAATGTCCTTAGAATAAATACTAGACTATCAGACATTTCAGATAGTGATCGTAATGAAGAGATCTGATTAGTCGGTAACGTATATTCTAAAATGTTCCTGGTTGATGAAGTGTTGAGATAGGATATCATCACTTTGGTTAAGACTAATGTTTGCTCTATTTCTCCTTTTGAAGGAGATGATCAATCTCTTAGATCATTGATGTGAGACATCAAGATACAGTATACAGGTGACTCATTAGTGAATGAGTTGACTGAACGACTCGCCGAGAACATCTAGTTGGTAATATACTTAACTGTCAAATAGAAGTTCTCAAGTGATATAGTACATAGTAGTCTCTTGACCTGAGGCATGAGTGCAATATCTTATATGTCAGTAAAGATGTATTTAGACTTTTACCTAACCACAGTTCTTATTGAATTGTGCATAACGGTTCTTGTTGGGTACATCCCGAGGCATAAGTAGATATTGAGATGCCAAGATGGGATTCGTCTCTCCCAGTATAGGGGGTTGATGTCATAAGATTGTTTGATATAACTATAGCCTGGAAATCCTTGGCCGAGGTAAATAAGATAAACTGAGTGTCAGTTTGATCTTATAGGTTATGAGTTTAATATCTACAAATACTAATTGAGCAAACAGGGTTTGACAGTTTTCCATACCCTAGGCTTAATAGTTTGACATGGTTTGACGAAGAGACCGAACTGTACAACATTATCACTGAGTGGTCCTGATAAAATTATGTAAGCATCTTGCAGGCATTTATCACAACTTATACTCGGGTAGTCTTCATGTGTAGCTAGCACCTATGTTGTACTTGTGGATATGATCCACTACCGAGTTCTTAAGTTGGGCCCTAGAGTCATACCAAGCGCGTACTTGAATCCTATGAAACACAATTTATAGAGTGATGCGTATGATTGATACGCATATATGATTTTACCGGATACACATAAACGGTTATGTATATCGATAAAATCGGAATGCTATGTGCTTAGGAAATGAATTCTAGTATTTTTCCTATAAAGTTAACTTTGAGTCAACTAGTTGACTTTTTGGTCAACAGTTGACTTGCGGTCAACTCATTAACTTTTTGGTCATATGATGACTTATTAATCAATGATTGGAAAATTACAAAATATCGTATTTATGAAATACAATATTGATTTGGTATTCTCATTTATGAAATACACATACCATTTATAATGAGTCATGAGTCATTTAGTGGTATGGTTTGAGCACATGGTTTATTAGCACATGGTTTTGAAATGTAATGATTCATAAGATGATTCATTGCATGACTCACTAGATTAATCATTGATATTTGATGATTCATTGCATGACTCATAGGATGAGTCATTCATGTCATGAACACATTTCACTCTATAAATATGAGCTCTCTTTCTTATGGAAAGGTTAATGAAAAATTGGCTAAGTGTTTTTTCCATAAGAGAATAAAAGAGAGCTCTCCTCTTACTAAATTCTAGCAATCTTGAGTAAGAGGAAGTAGTAGGATTTTAAAGTACCCCCGGGTGGATATCTTATCTTGTGTTTCAAGAAGACTCCGATTTTATCAAGCTCACTTGAAGACTTGGAGATCCACTACTAGGAGATTTTCTACTACAAGGAGCAAGAGCTAAGAGTTGTTCGATCTTCCATCGAATCACGTTTCGAAAGTATGACTTTCTAACTCTTGAATGCTCTCTTTAATATAGGGATTATGTTAGATTTAATTAGGATAGTCCTATTATGTATTTCATGCTCTCTACATGCATATCATAATTATATATATAGTCTTCCGTTGCATATTTTGCATGTATTTAGCATGAATTTCCTTCATAAGGAAGATCAAATCGATCAAAGTATGCATCAAGCTCAGTTGTGCAGATCTTTGAGAAAAATAAGCAGAGGAGATCGATCATCATCTTGTTATGGCCGGTGGTCGCAAAAGCAGAGGCCATTTCTAATTATCGAAATATTTATCATAGGATGTTTAATGCAGACGTCTAGGATTTTCAAGAATTTGAGCGTAAAAAATTTGTAATGGGAAAACCCATCTTTGAAATGAGGTATATATAGGCTAAGAGCATAGACACATGTCAAGATTAGAGATGCCGACTCCTTCAAAAATGGCTAGCTAAGATCAACCTTGGAAGTCGAACCAATCACACGGGAAGTGAAGCGTTATCACCCCAATCGAAATGCCTCTTAGCTCAGAAGTCAAAGTGATGATGGTGCATCATATCCGTTGACGTCAGGAGATCACTTGAACAGTCGTACGTCGCTTTCCTCATAAATGCGCCTTGAGAATCGTTAACTGACAGCCGTTCAACTTTCACCCATACTCAGTTAGCTAAGTTCAATTCAAAGGGGACCACTGTTATAGTCTAAAAATAACTTAGTGTTGACCTCCATTGGGAAACTAACATGTGTCCCGTACAACGGCTAATCAGATTTGTGTACAACTCAGACAACTCGAGCTTGTATGCAAGTAAAATTACCTTTATCCCTAACAAAGGAAGCTTTTGATCATTATATGGACATATACGAGTTGTGCAACAAGGCACATTAAATTGGAACAAGCAGAGAAGCTCAAAAGTTCACCTGAACATTCAAGTTCGCCTGAACAAAATCAAGTTCGCCTGAGCCTGAATGCTCGAACTTCACTGGCAAAACCAAGTTCTCTTGTCAGTTAGGCCTCGCCTGAATGACTCATGCAGATTCAAGTTTGCCTGGACTGATCAAGCTTCGCCATGATGGCTCGTGCGAAGTTAGGTTCTCTCAAACACTTAACTTCACTTACAAGGTTCTCCTGCATGCTCTAACTCGCCTACAAGCTTCCCAAGCTCGCCTGAACGTTCAAGTCCACCTGCAGTGTCAAGTCTAGCTCCACTGCTTGACCAAGTAAGCTACTAAGGCTTAAAATATGGAAGTGGTTGTGCCCACTTCCCATGTTCCTAGGAGATGGTTACATACCATTCTCCTCTATAAATAGCCACTAATGGTTGCCAAAAAGACGAACGTAACATTGAGAAAGTTGTGCATTTGTACTTCAGGCATCCTAGCTCGGGTACTCGAACTCTGACAAAACTTCTACCATGTGAGGAAGTTTGTTCACAATCTTATTTGAATCGTCAACGGGAAGTAAACTCGACTCAAACATCAAGCGAGGCATCCTTTCACCTTGTTTGTGGAAAATTTGCAGTAAGAGAAATGAAAGAAAATTTGATTTGTATTCCTTCAATCTCAGTTATAATTGGATTTCCTGATTACAAAAGAGAAGAGAATAATCTGGATTCTCCCCTTTGTTTAATTCTGGGTTCTTCACGGTGGCGATGGAGTGCCTCCTTCGAACGTTTGCGTCGAATTTGCTCTCCGTTGACGATCCGAACGTCTTGATTCACTGGAACGATATCTTCTCCTCACGGTTTGACGCTGTGGAGAACTTGCAAAGCAAGTTTTAGAACTCTGAACGAGTTTAGAAGAACTTTGTAAAAGAGTTGATTTGAACCAAAAATCGGTTAGTAAGCCAAGGCCAGAAGAAAGCTCCGATGGTCGATCTCCAGATCTGAGAATGCTCCAAAGATCCTCTCTTTGTTGCCAAGCTTCAAGGTCAATCCGAGCTAAGAAGTTCCAACCCTTAACTTAGTTGAGTTTTTTTCTTATTTATCGGGGATTAAGGGGGTGTAACCGCCCCTTAAATCACTCATAAGTGGAGTGTAACCGCCCCCAAATCGTGGGAAATAGTTTTGGAACTGTTCAAGAGTTTAAGGGGTGCAATCCCCCCTAAAATCTCTCCATAATAGGGTGTAACCGACCCCATTAAGTGGAGATACAGTTTTAAAATCGTATAGGTTCTGTTTGAACCAGTCAAACACAAAAAACATAGGTCTGACCCCCGTGTTTTGATGTTGCAACGCAGGTCCGACTCCGACATTTTGATGTTAACACGCGGGGAGGACCTCCGCGTTTTGGTGTTGCAATGCAGGTCCAACTCCAGCGTTTTGTTATTGACACACGGGGAGGACCTCCGCGTTTTGTTGCTGACACACAGGGAGGACCTCCGCATTTTGGTGTTGACACACGGGGAGGACCTCCGTGTTTTGAGGTTATAACGCTGGTTCGACCCATGCATTTTGATGTTGCAACGCAGGTCCGACCCGTGCGTTTTGACTTTGAACTCTAGGCATGAACCCTGCATTTTGATTTGAAGAGACCGTCGATTTGTAGTCTCTTTTGCTAGAGCGTTACAAAGACCGTCATCTTGTAATCTTCATCTTGGCTCCTTGAAAATATGAGAGTCGTCAGATTGTAACCCCCGATGTTGATTGTGAAGACTGTTGATTAGAGCTTTCATCAGTTGTCGGGAAGATCGTCAGATTATAACCTTCATCGATCTACGTGAAAATCTTCAAATTATAACCTTCTGGATGTCGTCAGATTGTAACCTCCATCATCAGTGTTTGATGGGGGATCAGCTATCTATTGTGATTTTTAGACAGCTTACACACCTCAAAGACGCCACGTTAAATAAAAGAGAGATCAAGTTAATTCTCTCTTCTTCTGTGTAAAAGAAACTTCTAATTTATAATACATAAATCAATCAATACAAATTCAGGATCATCTTTTATGACCTACAGAAGATGGTGACCACTGTGAGAGGAACCATTTTGTCGGAGGAATTAGTAGTGGCGTAGTTCGACGAGGTTGCTGCAGGGACTACCGTTGAGTCCCTCATCATTGTGCTCGATCAAACCAAGTATGAAGAATAGTTATATTCTACTTTCTCTGGTGGAAAAACATCACGTAAGTATCATAAAATCTTGCGTGAGGCTCAGCTCCAGCAAACTGAGGTTGTAGTGCTTGAGAGCTCTACCCGAGCAATCACTGGGGGTTCCATCCCTCCCAAGACTATCGATGCAGGCCATAAGGCCAAAGAGACGAGCTGAAGAGTCACTTGCTGGATTGTTAATTAATCCACACAAACTCCAGTCTCCAAGGAGACCAAAGTTCATATTGGCGCAGATTATGCCTTCACTTTTGATATGAACGCTCCTCTCTCAAAGAGGGCCAAGCAGAGGCGACGACAAGCCCGTGCTCACCAGGAAGCACGTGCTCTAATCTCCTTTGATGGCCTGAATTATTATGCCGGCCTGATGAACAATGCTAGTGCCAAGAAAAATGGTGAAGTCTCCAGTTCTGGCAAACTACGCCATTTAGGTGAACCTCACATCGCTGGCGAACTTCACCAATCAGGCAGATTTAAATCGACCGGTGAACCTCGCCAGGGTCGCCTGAAAGCCTAACCCCACTTGCAAGCTTAGCTTTGCCAGGAGCGGGCGAAATTCCCCCGATAGGCGCGCTTCACCAACGTGAGCAAGTTGAACGCATGTAAGCCCGCCAAATAGGTGAACCTCGCCAGGAAGAACAAGGAGTTGAACCTCGCCAGACTAGGCAACTTCGCCTGTCTAGGCAAGTTTGCCAGAATCCAACACTTAGCGATTTTTCCAAGCTCTCTTGAGCTTTCTTCTTACAATCACTCAACTGGCCCTTCCGATGCTAGGGGTTGTACGCATCAACCCACGATGGATCTCAGAGAGCACTTTACACGTAACAACAATATTCATGAGTTAATGCCTCAATACCACTGTGAGAGGTTGATCACGGCAGTACTTGCTGGGTGTCAGTGTAGTGAATTGTTAAAACCATCGATATTTGAGAGACTCTCTAGGCGACCAGTAGAAACAAGACGTCCTCACCGAAGACGCAATCACATGAGGAAACAAGCCCCCGATGACTTGAATCTCCCCAC
This sequence comes from Asparagus officinalis, assembly GCF_001876935.1. Classification (NCBI taxonomy): domain Eukaryota; kingdom Viridiplantae; phylum Streptophyta; class Magnoliopsida; order Asparagales; family Asparagaceae; genus Asparagus; species Asparagus officinalis. The sequence goes on along the minus strand of NC_033799.1, from coordinate 71,953,710 downwards.
TACAACTGTCAACATGATAGGGAAGTCCAATGCAAAGAATTCAGACTCTTTTGACACTAACTTTTTGCAGAGACTAAGAGGCCTCTTCGTTGAGCCTGAGGGTGTTTACCAGCATACCCGGACTAAAAAAGGGACTGCCATGCCGCTTGATTATAGGTGATTAGCATCCATTTCTAATGACGATGATGATAATTGCTCGACACTAGCAACATCTCAGGCTGCAAGCTCGATTCAGGGCGGACACGCAAAGGTGCACATGGTTGAAGTTCCTGATGATATAGCGAAAAAGATGGAAGAGCACCAAGCTGCAATTGCCATGCAGTAAGGGACAATCAACGTCATAAAGGATATACTAGAGAAACTTCTGAACAATAACAAGAAGAAGAAGAGAACATCACGGGCTCCCCTGTAATCCTCAACCAAGAACAAAGAACGAGAACTTACTCCTCCGCAAACAACAAAAGAAGAAGAGAATCTCGGGTCGCCCTCTGATTCATCATCTGAGTCTTCAGAAGGGGCATCATATTCTGGCAACAATCCACGAGATAAGAGGCTTGACAAGTTCCAAAGCTAACTTGACGCCTTAAAACTCTAGAAGAATATGAATGAACTGGGGGTTGTCAGACCATATCCAGTTCAATGAGATACGGTCTCCTACCTAGCAAAGTTTAAGCCTATGAGTCTAGTCCAATTTGATGGTGGGTTCTCCCTCGCAACATATCTATTATTTCCTGGCTCAAACAGGATTTCTTATGGGGAACGATCCTATCCTGACGCGGCTGTTCATCGGAACCCTAAAGGGGTAGCCTTTGAATGGTTCTGCAAACTAAAACCAGGCTCTATTAAATCTTGGGCAAACCTGGAGAAGCTATTCTTGGTGCGCTTCTTCGATGACGGCACAGAGGTGTCTATGTCCACTCTGTTAGCTAAAAATCAGAGAAAAGGAGAGTCCGTCAATGACTTTATGAAGAGATTTAGAAATCGGTTGCTGCATTGTCGTGATCAGGTTTCCAAAAATACATTAATTGAAATGTGCTGCAACAATATCTCAATCCATATTTTGTCAAAGATTGGAGTAGTAGAGACCGGAGCTTGGAAAGAGCTTGTTCACCAAGGCGAACAGGTAGAGAACATGCTCAAGAGACTGAAAGACGAAGAACCTCAACCTAAAAGAGGAGTTCTGGAGTAGAGTTCATCTAGGCATCCTTCTCGATCAAAGGGTAAGGAGACCATGACTGTCGAGACTACTCCAGCCTCTAAGCCAGCCCAGAAGCAAAAGGCTACCCCTTTTGAACCACGTTTTCAAAAGCAATATGACTTCAGAGAAGGTCAAGTTGTTGTTATTTTCAATACCTTACTCAAAAGCAATAAGATAAAGCTGCCAGAGATAAAGCAGCCTGAGGATGCGGATAAAACATATGATCCTAACTACTGTTCATACCACAGAATGGTTCATCATCCCACCTCTAAATGCTATATCCTAAGGGATACAATTCAGGCCCTTTATGAAGCGGGGGTCCTAAAGAAGAAAACAACACATAAGAAAGTGACTACAAAATTGGTCACTTTGAAGTTCGGAAAAGACCTCCTAGAAGTCCTTGCGCCATCAGGGGTCATGCCCATCCCTAAGGCAGAACTGAGGATCATCAATACTGATCCTCACCATTAGCGAGAGAAAGGCTTGGTACCACAGACTATGCCATTAGGGCAAACAATATGGGTCCATCCCGATCTCCCCAAAGATGAACAGTGGACTTCTAAGCCCTCAAAGAAGTCTAAAGGAAAGGCGAAGCTCTGCAACATTGTGTCTGCAATCCCGGACAATGACAAGGTGGAAGCAACTGCCCTCACTGACTCTGATGATGAGAAGACCACACTGGCTACCAGGGCGGGAAAAAACTTTGCTAAACAATACCCTCCAATGGTAGAAAATCCTTCAAAGTCACCAGCAGAGCTGTCACCAGTAGTTCAGCCATTGCCCAAAAGATCCAAACAGAAAGAGCTGTGATACAACAAAGAACTAAGGAAGGAGACTCCCACAAGCTCAAGTAGTCAACCTTTTCGGTTCGATGTGCTCGCACACCTGGCTAATATTCTGGCCAGAATCACTTTGTATGAGCTCTTGTGACTATCCAAGTCCACCTGGGAAGCTTTACGAGAAGCACTAGCTGACACCGAAGCTTTCACAGCTTATGTTCTACCTGCTCCTGAAGAGGAAGAAGGAAAAGGGTATCATCAGTGTTGCCTGACATCCAAACAGCAAATCCCCTGCATAACCTTTACTCCTGATGACATGCTTATCAAGAGTACGACACACGACCAGCCACTATACTTCACCAGGTACATCAACTCCACTAGAGTTGTCACGCCCCGCTTCCCAAAATACACGGGAACCGGAACGTGAACAAGCCCGCGACGTATTAGATCAAGGAGAATAAATAAAAAAAACATTTCTCCTCAACCTAATACGCTAAGCGTCTGGAAATAATACAATGCGAAGTCACAAGTCCCCGATCACAATCAGCAAGAATATAATAGACAACTCAGAATAAAATAATACATATCACAATGAATATTCATCCCTGACATAATATTCGGGTCAAACATGCCCTTATACATATCTGAACAAAGAATACGAGAGAAATGTAAAATACAATGATCCGACGGAAAAGAAATGCTACAAAGTAAACTGAAGGAATAACTAAGCTTCAATTTGTTTTTCTGCACCATCTACAAAGCACTCCTGCTGAGAATACTCGGCTCTGGCGATCTCCCAACTGGACCTGTTCTTCCGCTAAGTCTGACGTACACCAGAGAAAACAGGTGTACGTCAGGTGCATGGCGCATGGCAAGACCCGACCCCACAAAGAAAATAGAACGAACGGAAATCCAATGCGAAAAACGATACGATAACAGAAACAACAAAAGAACGTACAACTAAAATCCACAAATCAACATGAAAACACTACTAAATCATGATAACATAAAGCATCCAGAATCGATCAGGTAACGAGATCATGTAGCTAGCGGTCAGTCTAATCATCCAAGTAACATGGGCATACAATAGATGGAATTAATACCTAAAAATCTACAATTCGAGACGTAGTACGTCGAGCGAAATAATCCAAACAAGGAAACCCTCATGTATATACCATATGTCTCGAATTGTAAATAATTAAATATTAATCCTGATCTATGTATGAAAAGAACAACATTGATTTACATCTCAACAAAACTAACAAGGTCCACCATAAAGCACGCAAGGATATTATTCTTGTTTTACATGTTATTTGAATTGGGGAAGAATATTTTGATGTATATAATCGGGTCCCCGTAAAGTCGTCCGGGGGCCGCCTTCAAGTCAAGTATTGGCCCTTTGGCCCATGTATATAACACTCACGATATCACGATAACAAGAAAGCGCTGTGCCCGTTTATATACATGCTGTATTCTCCGTCCAATTCCCCTTTATAACCCCATGTTGTCAAATTAATTAAGCAACTGTACATGAAATATTATGCATTAGCCACGGAGTTGTCGTGGAACAACTTCTGTAAAACTATGAAAATAACCGTGATCCACAACACGTCCGATCAAGAGTGCATCGTCTAGTCAATGCTATAATAATAATAATAATCAAGGAAACCTCATACCGGGATATCGATATCGAGGGAACTCGGGACTCCTCACATCGGGATATCGATGTCGAGCGAGTATAGCCATGCTTTGAAGCACGCTTATAAATCATACTTTTAACAGAAGTCGTCTTCATGTACAGTCTATCCTATTGAATCACACATCTATTCATGTCAAGCAATCCCACGCAGGAAATAATATATCACAGACTAATCTAATTAATTAACTCATAACTGATCTAAAAATTGAATGACGAGTCACATAATAATTTACGATAAACTAATAATTAAAATGAAATAATCAAGGTTCGGGATCTTGCCTTGGGGTTTCGTTGGGATAAGTCTTTTCCAAAATAATTTTCTTTAAAATTATTTCTCATCATAATTATTCGTTAACGGCTAGAATGTGGCGGTTCTGCAGCTGGATATGCGTTGGCATTTCGTCGAACACGTGGTGTGCGACGACACTAAGGTGGCGAATCTGATCGGATCTGAATGGCGGATGATGAGGTCGGTGTCATGGGGAGGCAACGGGCGAGGGAAATGCGACGTCGGATCTGGGAAGGGTCTGAACGACGCGGGGCAGCGGGTCGACGGGATCTCAGCGGCGACGTTCGGCTCAGAGCTTAGCGACGAGGGCTGTAGGGGGTGAGTGAGCTGGGCGAGGCGGAGCTCGCTGGTGGCGAAGAGGGGGCTGTAGGAGGACAGGGCGGCGAACAGGGCTGAAGGGAAGGAGGTCGAGCTCGGGGCTTGGACGGAGCTCGGAGCTCGTCGGAGATGTGGGGGAAAGAGGAGGGCAGCTACTGTCGCTGCTGGTGGCGAGCAAAGGAAGAGGAGGTGGCGCTGGTGGTGCTGGCCGGAGATGGTGGTCGAGGGAGCTCGAGCGG
>NC_033799.1:71902812-71948899 GCF_001876935.1 Asparagus officinalis | reverse complement strand
AGAAAGAAGGGAATGAAATAAATATGAAAGAGAGAGATTTGATTATGGAGATATGTTACCATATACATAAGAATAACTATTATAGTAATAATCAAATGAATAATAATATTAACAAAATATTAACAACCAAATATCTATATATATATTTATATATATATGCTAATGTACTAAGCTCAGGTTTACATTAATAATAATAATATTAATTTAAAAGTTTTTACCGTAATCAATTAAATTTATAATTAACAAAACTATTAAAATTAAAGGAATGAAATAGATATGGAAGAGATATTTGATTATGGAGATATGTTACCATATACATAAGAATAACTATTATAGTAATAATCAAATGAATAATAATATTAACAAAATATTAACAACCAAATATCTATATATATATTTATATATATATGCTAATGTACTAAGCTCAGGTTTACATTAATAATAATAATATTAATTTAAAAGTTTTTACCGTAATCAATTAAATTTATAATTAACAAAACTATTAAAATAAATATAAAATCGGATTTTTAAATCATAGAAATTCTAGGAAATCACGAAAATATAGATTTCCTTTTTTTTAAATAATAATTAAATATTTTAAAATACTAGAAAATTATTTTAACTATTATTAAAATTTGATGGTCCTTACATTCTACCCCCCTTAAAATAAATTCTGCCCTCAGAATTAAACCCAAGGACATAGATATGGAAAGAGAGGCTCAGCCCAACGCATATAGAGAAGAATTCAAAATAGATTGGATATCCATAAGCAAAGGGGAATGTAAGACAAGAACAACACAAGATAAGATATAAGTTGTGACAACTAAGATATCACTATCGCATCTCAGACTCGCAACAAAATCCAAGCACATACTATGATACAAACATATTTAACTGTGTGAACTTGTTACAAAATACTTGTAAATATATAAAAAAAATCTAATCAGTATAAAATATAAGATAAGCAATAACATAGAATCAAAACAATAGGTACAATATAAATAAACAATCATATAGAGTGAACCATACAAATAATATACAAGCTTTCATAGAAACAAAGCAGAAACATATTAAGTAAGAATAAAATCAAGTTAGAACAATAAATCTAAAGCAAACACAAAAGTAAGTCAAATAAAATAAAAACAGACAGATACATAACAACATAATGAGAAAAGTCGAAAAATCTAAAATACATAACAGTTTAAACAAAACACAATAGCAGGGTATAACAATGGCCAATCAAAAACAAAAAGAAATTTAATTATGAAAAACACAATCAATACAGGTTCAAACTAAGATATTAAAACACAATGTAAGATATAAAATCAATAAAAGCGAGTAAACGAGTGAAAAACGAACATCAACAGGATCATATAACAAAATAGAATGATATAATAATAAGTTTGAATCAAGGATAATAGTTAAGCAATCATAAGGCAATTAGAATAATAATACATACAAAATAAACACAAATAAAAAGAAAATATATTTAGTTGATGGAATGATGAAAAATAGTCTAAAACATAGGAAAGATACAAAAATAGTCAAGTATAAGTAGCTAAACACAATTATTAAAATAATTATACAATCAAATAATCATGTAAAGCAGTATACAAAATTAGCAGATAAATAATTCATTACACAAATATTGGGAATTTACAAATTGTATGCACAAAATTTAGAATGTGATAAATAATATAATTATGTAAAAATAAGCAGCACAATGCAAGTGGAATATTAGAAGGTAATTGAACATAAACTAAAAAGATATGATATACAAAACAATACAAGGCAGATAATCATGGAAGGTCAAGGTGATATGACACAACAACGTATAAAAATAAATTATATGTAGTATATCACATCAAAAACAAAACAAATAATTATAGACGTATATCACAGCAATAATTATCGAAAACACACACTTTATATAAATATTATGACTAAATAAATGAAGCAGACTAACATGGACAAAGAACAAAATAGAAAGTAAGTATTAGAATGAATAAGAAACTGTATATAGATAATAAGTAAGCAAAACACAAACAAAACTAAGAAAGATGAAATGATTGATAAATTAAATCAAACAATGATTATAGATGTAAATGGAAGTAAAGAATGAAATAAAATATACTAATGAAACTATTTTAGTAATAAAACAAGCTAGTAAGTTAATAATGCACTTATAATATAATACACAATAGCAGGTAATGATAATGTAAAATGAATGAAATATACTAAAACACGAGAATAACACAATATTACTAGAAAAACACCAGATATAAGACAAGAATGCAGAACAATCAGGCATAAGGACAATAAAGATTATAATAAGGTATGCAGAACATACATAATCACAATTAAAAATAATATTAAGAAATAACATACATAGAAACACATCAATACATATAGACAAACAAACATATACCAATCATAATAACAATCAATAACCGAATAAAACGATACACAATAATTACTAGCATACAAATAATTACATAACACAAAGTAAATAATACCAAATCATAGTTAGGCTCAAGGAAACACCAATAAAATCAAGTATAAAATAAAGATATAAAAGCAAAAGGGATAGATAAGATTCAGAAACATATGATGTGTACAACAAATATAATCATTACATATAATAAGCAAAAATGAAAACACATACATAATAATAAGCATATAAAAGTTTGTATACTCATGGTACTAATCATGCTAACAAAAATAAATTTTGATGGAAAAAGTCATAAAATATTATATGATAAAATAGACATAAGAATAAACACGTGATTCGAAATAAACATAATAAGAAAAACATAATTATATATTCGACACACAATATGATAAATTAGAAGTATTATTAATATTCATAAATATAAATAAGATACAACGATAATAATCATCACTATATAAAGTCAATTTAGACATACCAGTATATTATGTAGTAGTCAAAAATCACATAAATACAATCAGCATAATATACATAATAAAAATATACATAAATAAAATGTATAATACATAAACATGAACTATGAAAAATAAAATAGATTTATAAACAAATGAAAATATACAATATAACATTGTATGTGATACATAATATAATATAATAAATAATTGTAGAGTCAATACAATCAAACGATACACCGAAACTCAAGTTCAAAAAAATATAGCTTAAAAAATAACTATAAAATATACTGACGGGCACGAGGGATTAGAGAAGTTAAACAAAAAGATGATAATCGCGAAGCGACTGGACAAGAACCTTATGCAGGGAAAATTGCAAAGAAGAAATAAAGAAAATTTATTTTGATTCCTTTGATCTCGGTTACAACTTGATTTAGCAAAAGAGTAGGAAAACGAAATTGTCTTCCTTCTTTATTTAAAACTGGGTCTTCACCGGTGCGATGGATGCCTCCTCGAGTGGCTCGCGTCGCAGTTTGCTTCTCCCGCAGTGACGATCCGACCACGTCCTTGATTTCACTGGAACCGAAATGTCCTTCCCTCACATTTGACGTGTGGAGAACTTGCGCTGGCAAGTTGAGACTCAGAACGACGTTTAGAATGAACTCTGTAATAAAGTTGATTTGAACCGACAGATCGGTTATATAGCTAAAGCACAGAGGGCCTCCCTGTTGCTGAAGTTGAAGATGACTTCGTTGGAAAGATGACTGCCGGATCTCTCAAAAAACCTCTCTCAGTCGTCGATCAGCCAGCCAGAAAATCCAACCGAAAAAGACGAGCCTGAACTGAATGTATCTTCAGATTATTATAGAGGATTAAGGGGGTGAAAACCGCCCCTTAAATCTCTCCTAAGTGGGTTGTAAGCCGCTCAAATCCGTGTTGAAACGTGTTTAGAACCCTTCACTCATGTTGAATGAGTCAAACGCCAACATTGGCGGTTCAGGACCTAACCTCGCCGTCTTTTGAATTGAGACGCGAGGTTGGGTGTTGGCTGAACACCAATGAAGCCGAGGGGTCCTCGCGTTTTGGCTTGTTGTCACGCGGGTCCGATCCCAGCGTTTTGATGTTGAAACGCGAGGTTCGACCTGGCGTTTTGATGTTGAAACGCGAGGTTCGACCCTAGGCGTTCTTTGAATGTTTGAAACGCGAGGTTCGACCCTGGCGTTTTGACTGTTTGAAACCGCGGGGAGGTCCTGGCGTTTTGGATGTTAAGACGCGGGTTCGACCTGGCCGTTTTGATGTTTGAAACGCGATGTTCGACCCTTGGCGTTTAGATGTTTAAAGCGCGGGAGGACCTTGGCGTTTTGATGTTGAAAACGCGGGGTTCGACCCTGGCGTTTTGATGATTGAAACACGGGAGGACCTCCGCGTCTTGCCTTACCAGAGATTATACTCAATGAAGGTCTCTTTGTCCATTGGCGTTGCAAAGATCATTGCTTGTAATCTTCGTCTTGGCTCTTGGAATTGAAGAGCGTCAGATTGTAAACTCCGATGTTGATTGTGGAGGCTAGTTGAAGCTTGAGCTTCCATCAGTTTGTCGTGAAGAGTCGTCAGCATTGTCAACCTCAGCATCTACGCGAAAGGTCTTCAGATTATAGCCTTCTGGAATGTCGTCAGATTTACTTCCATCATTCGTGGTTGATGGGGGATAAGCTATCTGTTGTGATTGTTTAGACAGGCCCTACAGAACCCCCTCAACAGTTTTCGATAAGTTGCGGGTTGACTGGGACGAATTTTCGAATACTTTGGATCTTAACTCTGATCCTGGAGCTGTTGATTTCTTTGTCGTAAAGGAGTCGTTCTCTTCGCAACTGCGCTCGAAGGCATCTTTGTTGAAGGGATTTGCCACGTAGGACCTTTGTGTGAAGGGTATGCGTCATAATCCTGCCTTCAGAATCGGGGGTGGACCCCGCGTTTTGGAATTTGAGACGCCGGGGCTGACTGTCGCGCGTTTTGAATTTGAAACGCGCCCGGGTAGTGTCGACTCGGCGTCATGATTTTGTGTACGCGGTCTGACTCGGCGTTTTGAATTTGGACCCCCGATGGTGGACCTCGCGGTCATGATTTTGTAAACGCTGAGCTGACCTCGCGTTTTGACTTGAGACATGGAAGTGGCTTCGGTGGCATTTGTGATCTAAGTCTTTGAGACTTGTCTTCAGCTTATTACGTTCAAGTCTCGGCATCACGTCCATTAAGGCTGATGGGCCTTCGAACATAGGATTTTTGGCAGATATCCTCAGCCATCACGGATTGATGAAGCCTTCTACCGACTACCGTCTTGGTCGGGCTATCATGTGGTTGTCTAACGTCCTCCACATATAACGTCTGTGCCTAAGAGAGAACCTTCTTAGACTTGATGCTATGATTCTTTGAATCCATAGACTTTTGCATTTTCACGGGGAAAGACTAACCGTGCGACCGCGGTGTTAGGCGGTAGGCTTCATCCATGCTTAGGATTGCTTGGATAATGTTCCCATGCGTGTAAGGCGATGGATTTTGGCGTTATTAATAACGACTTCTACGCATGATTGAATAGCGTAGACTTTGTCCTTTTTAGCGGTCAACAGACTCACGCAACGCGTATTCAGGCCGTTTGACTTTAAAATCCCTTCTTTTTAGGGATTCCGGGATAAAATCCCCATACTGCAATGTATGGATTTTCGTGTCGTTTCTTCATGTGGGCTTGAAACGCCGAAAGAAAGTTAGGACAGTGCCAGAGTATAGTATTAAACTTTGGCATGAATTTCACTTAAAGTGAAATTCAAAAATTTTCTTTATTATACTAGGGATAATTCTAGAAAATCTTCTAATCGCCTGGGATGTTCATAAATAAAAACTTGCTTATTCTTGTTGAAAGACAGGATTAACAAGTTCATTGAGGGCGGTTTGACTGTTAGAGGTGTGATGTTAACCTAACAGTATTTTTATGGCCTTATCGCCTCTAGTTGAAAGAGAGTCGATAAGTTGGTTTGGTCGTCAAGAGGTGTGAGTTAACTTGCACGGTTTGTGGCTATCGCGTCTATTAAAGAGAGTCGAATAAGTGATTTTGTGTCAGAGGTGTTTGATCAATTAACGCTGATACAGGAATGTGCGCATCGGAGCAACTGTGAGCAGGACTTATCTCTCTATTGACAAGAGTCATTAAGTTGATTTTTGTCAGAGGTGTAGTGTTAACATGCACAGGACTTATCGTGTTCCGATTGGAGCAACTGTGATGGACTTATCATCCTATTGGAGAGGATTGATAAGTGAATTTTGTCAGAGGTTTAGTGTTAACGCTGACGAGAGTTTGTGCTTCTGCGATTGGACAGCAAACTTTGTGGGACTTATCATCCTATTGACGGAGGATTGATAAGTGGATTTGTCAGAGGTTTAAGTTTAACGTGACAAGCGTGTGCGATCGGAAAGTAACTTTGGGACTGATCATCACTATGACGAGGATTGATAAGGTGAATTTGTCAGAGGTTTAGTGTTAACGTGACAAGGATATTGTTGCCGATTGGACAACGTTTGGGGACTTATCATCCTATTTGTGACGAGATTGATAAGTCGGATGTCAGAGGTTTAGTTAACGTGACAGGATTGATGTTGCGATTGGGCCAACTTTGTGACTTATTCATCCTATTGTCAGGAGGATTGATAAGTGGATCTTTGTCAGAGGTTTGATGTTAAGCTTACAGGAATGCTGTTCTTGTGACTTACACAAGCATTTAGAATTAGCGTCGCCGCTGGGAGACTTGTCTAGGTGAATTTATCATCAGGGAACATATGAGTTTTGATACCTGTGATTTGGGATTTTGATTGAAGACTTTGTGTCTTTGCGCTGGGCAAGATTGCCGATTTGAGCAATTTGAGGACCTTAATCATCCTATTGGTGAAGGATTGATAAGTTGATTGTATGTCAGAGCGTATATTGTTGAACGTGACAAATGGGAGTGATGCAGTTGAATGCGATACTCTGTGGGGATGATTGATCGTCAGAAGTGTAATGTTAACTCGACGATGTGAAAGATTTCTTACTCTTTAATCAGCATGTATTCAAGTAACCAATCCCCAGTCTTGAATTAAGACTAGCAGGGGAGAAAAAGAGTTAGACAAGGCAACATTTGTCCTAGTAGCACTATCCATTGAAGTCGAATAGAGGCCAAAATCAACCATTGGTAGGCCTTTATCTGATGAGTTTTGACTATCAGAGGTAACTAGTTAATGTGATAGTATTTTGTGACCGCATCCTACTTGAAGGAGATGGCAAGAGAATTCGGAGGGAATTGGAGCTATCAGGGGTAAGTCATTAACGTGATAGTTTGATGATAGACCCCGCCATCTATTGAAGAGCATTGGTGGCGGGAGTTTGACGAAAGCAGACCTATCAGCAGGCTGATCTATTAACACCTGATAGTTTTAGTGGACCTGTCATCCAATTGAAGCCGGATTGACAAGTTGATGACTAATCAGAGGTAAATGTTAACGTGATAGTTTTTGGACTTCCATCCTATGAAGAGATTGCAAGTGAGGATATCAGAGCGTAAACTTGTTAACGTGATAGTTTTGTGCGACACTGCCATCCTATTGAAGAGGAGTGGCAAGTTGATGGACTATCAGAGGGTAAATGTTAACGTGAATAGTTTTGTGGACTGCCATCCTACTTTGAGGAGATTGGGCAAGTTTGATGGACTAATCAGACGTAAATTGTTAACGTGATAGAATTTATGGACCTGTATCCGTATTGAGCGGATTGACACGGTTGACGGACCTATCAGAGAGGTAAAATGTTAACGTGATAGTTTGTACGATTCTGTGGTTGACAGAGTTATTTTATTAAAACATAACAACTCAGGAAAATTTATTACTCAGAATCCAATGAACTACAAATAAATCAACCCCCAGTCTTGAATAAGTGCATGGGCGAAGAAAGGGTAGACATGCACCGGTCGCCTAGTGGGCCACAATTAACGAAGCTTGCTATCAGAGGGTAGTTGTTTAACGTGATAGTTGATTGGAGCGGACCTCGGCATCCCTACTGAAGGAATGATTAGCTTCAGTGGTCGTAGTATCTTCTGGTTTCTGAACTGGAAGAATAAGCTTGGTCCGATGCTCAGGAGAAGATCAGGCTTGCGGTCCGATTGCCTCAGGATGATCTTGCCACGTTTGATTCTTCAGCTTTGATCCCTTGCCAATAATCTGTCTGAGCGATCGTTCGCCTTGAGAGGGATCAGTTGTCTCCAAGAACGACATTCTGCCCAACCCCTATTCGAGCTAGGATGTTGCGTCTGCAGCATGGTTGTGTCGCAAGTCCTACTAAGGTAGACATGTGCTTACCCTGACGAACACCGTAGAGCCCAGGTTCGCCGAACCTTTTAACGAAGGCTTTGACGGACTCCCCTCTTCTTCTGCTTAGTGGCAAGAAGGGTATGGATGGGAATTCTGTATCCGTTCTTCAAAAAATCTCTGACAGGAAAGAGTCTCTCTAAATCTGCCACCTTTGCGATACATCCTGGCAGGTTATTTCCTGAACCATTCAAAGAACTCCCTTAAGGGTGCCAATGAACAATCGAGCCAGTTGGCCATCGTTTGATATTACTTCCCAGTCTGTGACTTGAAATGATAATATGTTGCGTTCGTGATCCGCGTGCCGTCAAAAGCTTGTAGCGTCGGGACTTCAAAATTTTGGAGGATAAGGGGCGGCGTCCATTCGGCAGGGGTAGGGCCTGACAACTCCCTCATCTTGGAGTCGCTTCTGTTAGTAATGACATTGAGGCGGCGCTTCCAAGTCCTCATTTTAGGCCGACTTGAGGATTTTGCTCATACTCGTCTCTCTTCCTTCATCAGAGGGAAGCATTCCAGCGTTGGGGCTTCTTGTCAGAAGCGTGTCATCACCATTTTTCCCTTCCCTTTGCTTGGTGTGAGGTCGGGACGAAAGACGTTCTTCCCTTCGGAAAGATTCTTGCTGAGTGGCGAATCTGTCTTCTGAGATTTGCCTTGTCTGCGACGAGTTGAGTCAACAGGGCAGGAGTTTCATTTGATGCTCTGTGGATCTGAGATTGCGCTCCTGCTCATCACAGTCTTCTTCTCAGATCTTCATGTTCTCCGTCATATAAGCGTAGCTCTCATGTTCAACACAAAGAGCTGGATGACTTGGCGGACCTCTGCAATGGTGAGTGTTCATCATTGGAATTAATTCCTTTGGCCACTAAACTCGATATGTTGACAGGGGGAATGGCTCCTTTCGCGTCCGAGTCGTGGGGTGCTAGATTCCTTCAAACTCTATGTTAGCGAATTGCTCTGACGGTCGTGTGAATGACTTGTCTCAGAGTCATCAGAACTAGCGACCGAAAGGCTTTGCCCCCTACGATCACTTGATAGTGACTCCAGGATACTCAGTCTCTGCGAGATTTCTTCCTGCGCTTGAACGTTCGTCATGTTGGTTAGCGCAGGCAACGTCGTTAATTGGTTGCAACAACCAAGCAGTTGGGCCGCATATGAGCGCATTATCATCCCGAGGAGTGACCGTAGAACATCGTTATTTGGAATGAACGAAGACTTGTTGTCCATCGGTCATTACTCTCGATGGTGAACTCTCTCAAATCTTGTTGTAAAGATTTCGAGGAAAGAATTACTCACTGATTGTGAGGTTGGGAATGGAACCCCCAGTTCCATGATTGGACAGGACGGGCTTTTGGTAAACATGATCTGTTGAGATGACTTGAATCCATAACTCTTATATTCGCCCTCAACCTAGTCGCGCTACGCAGAGTATGTCGGGGGGGGTATTACCCCGGTTGAGGTTCGGGGCAGCGCCGAAGCCTCCCTATATACCTACAGGCGCCAGGTATTGGATTTGGAACTTGCGGACGCGCAGGGCTCGCGTTTGGCCTTTGAAACGCGAAGGTCGGTTGTTCGGCACTTGAAAAGTGAGGGTCGCTGTCTGGCACTTGAAACGCGAAGCGTCACGTTTTGGTTGGCGACCATGAGGGTCGCGTTCTTCATGGTTCGAGCGCAGGGTCGAGTTTTGACTGGGGAAACGCGAAAGATTGAATTCGCGTTCAATGTAGACTTGAGGTCCGCCGTTTTGGAAGTAAACGCGCCATTGAGCGGCCGCGTTCAAACGGGTTCTCGCGAGCTCATGTTTGGGGAGGACTTCTCTCCCGGTACCCGCGGCTCAGGCGTCGCGTTTGGGCCACGAACCGCGAAGTTCGCGTTGTTGAGAATCGACTTTCTCGAAGTTGTGCTCGTCGCCTGATGACCTTCTTCTTCGACGAGCAGCGTTCTTCTTGGCCTGTTTCACAGGCTTTTGACCAAGCAACGTCAAGTTGACGTTTATGGATGCTGGTCTCCTCTATAGGCCGTTTAGGCCTGATAGTACGTCGTGCCTGACGCGGAGGTGGATATTCAACTCGCCTGGCTGATGTTCCCAGCAGAGGCCGAGGCCGCGCTCTGGAGCGGAGGGGCTGTTCGACGATTTATGGCAAAGGAGAGGTGACTTTCTTTGGCGCGTTCAGCAACTGTTGGAGGATTTAGTCTCATTTGGAAACTTTGTTGATTCTCACGCCATAGCCTTTTGCGGCTAATCGGGATCCAGAGCGAGATAGCATTTTTCAAACCTTGCTTGATCAAACTTTATTTACGAGAGTTTCGGACAGTTTTCCGAGTGAGAGGAACATCGGATTTGCACTCACCACGTTTCTTTCGTCACAGAAGCTCCATCCCCAGCGGAGTCGCCATTCTTTTGTATGCAAGGAAATTGCAAAGAACGAAGAATAAAGAAATTGATTTTGATTCCTTGATCTCTGCGTTACAAACTTGATTACAAAAGAGAGGAGAATGAATTTGGTTCTCCCCTTTGTTTAAAACTAGGTTCTTCACGGTGGCGATGGAGTGCCTCCCTCGAATGCTTGCGTCGAGTTTGCTCTCCGTTGATGATCCGCACGTTTTGCTTCACTGGAACGATGTCTTCTCCTTACGATTCGACGCTGTGGAGAACTTGCGTGGCAAGTTTGAAACTCTTGATGAGTTGATAACTCTGAACGAGTTTTAACTCTTGAAAAAGAGTTGATTTGAACCGAAAGTCGGTTATAAGCCAAGGACAGAGGCTCCCTGTTGCTGAAGTTGAAGATGATCTTCGTTGGAAGATGATGCCAATCTCCTCAAAAGCCTGCCTCCTTGCTGCCAAGTCTCAGATCCGAAAAATCCCAGCCAACCAAAAACCAGGCCCCTTGAACTGAATTGATCTTCAGTTATTTATAGAGGATTAAGGGGGTGAAACCGCCCCTTAAATCTCTCCTAAGTGGGGTGTAACCGCCCTCAAATCGTGTGAAACGGTTTTAGAACCGTTCAACTCATGTTGAATGAGTCAAACGCCAACGTTGGCGTTCAGGACCCTAACCTCGCGTCTTTGAATTGAGACGCGAGGTTGGGTGTTGGCTGAACACCAATGAACGCGAGGGTCACTCGCGTTTTGGCTTGTTGTAACGCGGGTTCGACCCTGGCGTTTTGATGTTGTAACGCGGGTTTCGACCCTGGCGTTTTGATGTTGAAACGCGGGTTTCGACTCTGGCGTTTTTTGATGTTGAAACGTGGGTTTCGACCCTGGCGTTTTTTTATGTTGAAACGCGGGTTTCGACCCTGGCGTTTTTTGATGTTGAAATACGGGGAGGACCTCCGCGTCTTGCCTTACAGAGATTATCACCAAGTAATCTCTTTTGTCATGGCGTTGCAAAGATCATTGTCTTGTAATCTTCGTCTTGGCTCCTTGAGAATATGAGAGTCGTCAGATTGTAACTCCCGATGTTGATTGTGAGGGCTGTTGAAGTAGAGCTTCCATCATTTGTCGTGAAGGTCGTCAGATTGTAACATTCAGCAATCTACGCGAAAGTCTTCAGATTATAGCCTTCTGGAAGTCGCCAGATTGTAACTTCCATCATCGGTGGTTGATGGGGGATAAGCTATCTGTTGTGATTTTTAGACAGCCTACAGAACCGTGGAAAACTTCGGAGTCAAAGAGTGATACGATAGGGACGAAATGAATTCTATCAAGAAAATAGGATAAGGGATCAAGAATAGTCTTACGGATGAAATATGATATGTAATTGAATCGTCTAATACATTCTTACTAGTGAGAACTCGGGACCGTGACCTGCATGGGCCACCAAAAAAACCTGTCACGCCCCGCTTCCCAAAATACACGGGAACCGGAACGTGAACAAGCCCGCGACGTATTAGATCAAGGAGAATAAATAAAAAAAAACATTTCTCCTCAACCTAATACGCTAAGCGTCTCACAGGTCCCCGATCACAATCAGCAAGAATATAATAGACAACTCAGAATAAAATAATACATATCACAATGAATATTCATCCCTGACATAATATTTGGGTCAAACATGCCCTTATACATATCTGAACAAAGAATACTAGAGAAATGTAAAATACAATGATCCGGCGGAAAAGAAATGCTACAAAGTAAACTGAAGGAATAACTAAGCTTCAATTTGTTATTCTGCACCATCTACAAAGCACTCCTGCTGAGAATACTCGGCTCTGGCGATCTCCCAACTGGACCTGTTCTTCCGCTAAGTCTGACGTACACCAGAGAAAACAGGTGTACGTCAGGTGCATGGCGCACGGCAAGACCCGACCCCACAAGGAAAATAGAACAACGAAAACCAAAACGGGAAAAACGATACGATAACAGAAACAACAAAAGAACGTACAACTAAAATCCACAAATCAACATGAAAACACTACTAAATCATGATAACATAAAGCATCCAGAATCGATCAGGTAACGAGATCATGTAGCTAGCGGTCAGTCTAATCATCCAAGTAACATGGGCATACAATAGATGGAATTAATACCTAAAAATCTACAATTCGAGACGTAGTACGTCGAGCGAAATAATCCAAACAAGGAAACCCTCATGTATATACCATATGTCTCGAATTGTAAATAATTAAATATTAATCCCGATCTATGTATGAAAAGAACAACATTGATCTACATCTCAACAAAACTAACAAGGTCCACCATAAAGCACGCAAGGATATTATTCTTGTTTTCTACAACATGAGACGTAGTACGTCGAGCGAAATAATCCAAACAAGGAAACCCTCATGTATATACCATATGTCTCAAATTGCAGATAATTAAATATTAATCCCGATCTATGTATGAAAAGAACAACGCTGGTCTACATCTCAACAAAACTAACAAAGTCCACCATAAAGCACGCAAGCATGTTATTCTTGTTTTACATGTTATTTGAATTGGGGAAGAATATTTTGATGTATATAATCGGGTCCCCGTAAAGTCGTCCGGGGGCCGCCTTCAAGTCAAGTATTGGCCCTCTGGCCCATGTATATAACACTCACGATATCACGATAACAAGAAAGCGCTGTGCCCGTTTATATACATGCTGTATTCTCCGTCCAATTCCCCTTTATAACCCCATGTTGTCAAATTAATTAAGCAACTGTATATGAAATATTATGCATTAGCCACGGAGTTGTCGTGGAACAACTTCTGTAAAACTATGAAAATACCGTGATCCACAACACGTCCGATCAAGAGTGCATCGTCTAGTCAATGCTATAATAATAATAATAATCAAGGAAACCTCATACCGGGATATCGATATCGAGGGAACTCGGGACTCCTCACATCGGGATATCGATGTCGAGTGAGTATAGCCATGCTTTGAAGCACGCTTATAAATCATACTTTTAACAAAAATCGTCTTCATGTACAGTTTCTCCTATTGGATAACAACTAGGTGATAAAACAACAAGCTTCCACACAGCTATTCATGTCAAGCAATCCCACGCAGGAAATAATATATCACAGACTAATCTAATTAATTAACTCATAACTGATCTAAAAATTGAATGACGAGTCACATAATAATTTACGATAAACTAATAATTAAAATGAAATAATCAAGGTTCGGGATCTTGCCTTGGGGTTTCGTTGGGATGTCTCGGCTCCGACGGGCTCGCTGACGGCTAGAATGTGGCGGTTCTGCAGCTGGGTATGCGTTGGCATTTCGTCGAACACGTGGTGTGCGATGACGCTAAGGTGGCGAATCTGATCGGATCTGAACGGCGGATGATGAGGTCGGTGTCATGGGGAGGCAACGGGCGAGGGAAATGCGACGTCGGATCTGGGAAGGGTCTGAACGACGCGGGGCAGCGGGTCGACGGGATCTCGGCGGCGACGTTCGGCTCAGAGCTTAGCGACGAGGGCTGCAGGGGGTGAGTGAGCTGGGCGAGGCGGAGCTCGCTGGTGGCGAAGAGGGGGCTGTAGGAGGACAGGGCGGCGAACAGGGCTGAAGGGAAGGAGGTCGAGCTCGGGGCTTGGACGGAGCTCGGAGCTCGTCGGAGATGTGGGGGAAAGAGGAGGGCAGCTACTGTCGCTGCTGGTGGCGAGCAAAGGAAGAGGAGGTGGCGCTGGTGGTGCTGGCCGGAGGCGGAGCTCGCGGGAGGAAGTGGCGCGTCACAGCCGGAGGGCTCGGAAGCTCGGGCGGCTAGCCTCGGGCTAGATGGGCGTGTCGGAGTTTGAGCGGACCAGTCAGTGGGTCGAGCTCAGCGCGGGTGAGCGATGGCGGCTGTGCGCGGTGAGCGGGCGGGCTTGCGGGCTTCGACGCTCGCGTCCGTCGGGGACGAGGCGGAGGAGCTGGCGGAGCTCCCGGCTGCGGTTCGCTGGAGATGGAGCAGCGGTCGGCTGTGGTCTCAGGCGGCGTCAGCTGGGCGCGGAGGTGGTGGTCGCAGGGAGCTCAGCGGCAGGTTGGGTGGTCGGCGCAGCCTCGAGCGACGGTGTTGTGCGGTGCGGTATCTGAGTGAGGAGGCACGCGGCGTGGCTGGGCGAACTCGAGATGGAGGAGTGTGGCAGCGGAGTGTGATCGAGGATGGAGTGGAGCTCAGCTTGACGTTGGCTGAGTTATTTGGGGGAAATATGAGGTGGATGTTAATAATAGAGGAGAGAGAGAATGTGGACGTGGGGTGTGGGTGTACAGGAATTAATGAGGAAATGTCATGGGGTGAGCTGGCAGGGAGTTGGAAATTGATTGGAGAGAGGGAATAATGGGACGTGATTGTGGAAGAAATAAAGGAATGAAATAGATATGGAAGAGATATTTGATTATGGAGATATGTTACCATATACATAAGAATAACTATTATAGTAATAATCAAATGAATAATAATATTAACAAAATATTAACAACCAAATATCTATATATATATTTATATATATATGCTAATGTACTAAGCTCAGGTTTACATTAATAATAATAATAATAATTTAAAAGTTTTTACCGTAATCAATTAAATTTATAATTAACAAAACTATTAAAATAAATATAAAATCGGATTTTTAAATCATAGAAATTCTAGGAAATCACGAAAATATAGATTTCCTTTTTTTTTAAAAATAATAATTAAATATTTTAAAATGCTAGAAAATTATTTTAACTATTATTAAAATTTGATGGTCCTTACAAGAGTGGACAAAATCCATGTGGATCCAGGGTCTGCACTGAGCATTATTCCCCTAAAGCTTATTCAACACTTGGGGGTACCTCAGAGGCGTTTGTCGCCAACAAGCACCACTATCTTTGGCTTTAACGCCACTGGAACCCATTGATTAGGAAAAATTTGCCTCAGATGCCAGCTGGGCGACCTGAAGATGGAGGTGACCTGCTACGTAATTGATGCAGAACCCTCCTATAACATACTATTGGGTTAGCCATGGATCCATACCTAATCAACTCACAAACCACTTGTTTGATAACTGTTGATATAGGAATTTATAAAGAGGCTGCTGAGAAAGGAGAAGCTATACTAGCAGGAGTGATAAAATCATCAGTAGTTAACTGTGGTCACTCAAGCTTGTCGAACTTCTGCCAGCACTTCTTTTCTACATGGTTATTTCTCCCACAATGAGTACATCTGCATGGTGCTTTATCTAATCTACTTTGCCTACTATCATATGATCATGACCTTCCCCATAATCATAGCCATAGTCATGACCACGTCCTTTGCCATGTCTAGCAACCATGACAGACTGCTCAACAGATGGTGTAGAGGGTGCATCGGCTCCAGTTGATACACGCATAACCTTGGACAAGGTAGACATCAATGAGGGAACACTATCCTAACCCAAAATCTGTCCTCGCATTTGAAATGCTAGTGACGAATCCAAGACCAATAGAAACCTTAACACTGCTAGATCCTGATGATATCCCCTTAATATCGCTGGATCAATGATAGCAGACTGATGCATCTCCAACTCATCCATCAACCCCTTTAACTCTCTATAGAATTCTGGTATAGATCTATCCCCTTGCTACAATAATAATAATAATAATAATAATAATAATAATAATAATAATAATAATAATAATAATAATAATAATCACTCATATCTTATAAACTTTGGACACATTTTTCTCATTTCCATACATCACCTTGAGAGTGTCTCACATTTCCTTGACAGTAGAGAAGAACATGACATTACTACTGACCCTTTCTTCCATATTGTTGAGGAGCCAATTTGTAACACAATAATATTCAGAAAGCCAGGTCTTATACTTAGAGTCTGTAGAAGTAGGTGGATTCTCTAGAAGATGCTCTAATTTATTCTGACCACTAATAAAAATTCTAAATGCTTGTGCCCATAACAAATAATTAGATCAATTTAGTTTCACAGTGGTTCCCAAAATAGTTTTGGTAGTAGATACCTCTATAACAGTAAGAGGAATAGAAGGGGTCGAAGAGCTCGTGATATTCGATGTCTCAAACAACCAAATACTGAGAAATCAGCAACAAATCAACTAAAAAAAAGCATCAAATCAGCTAGAAATTAGAAAAACAATAGCTATTAATTATTAATTATTATCAGGTCAGATCAGATTTGAATTTTTTTGCCATATTAAGAAATCAGTTCGATTTGATTAAGTTAGAGACAATGGTAGCAAACAACAAAAATGGAAATAGAGAGCAGCAACAACGATAGATCTAGGCGATAGCAACGGTGATAGATGAAGAGGAGGAAGTTGAAGACGATGAGAAGTAGGAATGGAGATGACAATCGGTGAGGATGATAACGGAGAGATACTGTTCAATGATGAATGTTTGGAAGTATCATAAATACCATTTTTTTAGTCTTGGACCAATAACTACAGATGCTTCCATAAGTATTATATATTTTCTATTGCTTTCTTTCATTGAAATCACAAACACTACATGATCTTCTCAATGTTGCACTTCATTTCTAAGGGAAACTTGAGTGCATAAATTTGAGTTTTATTCTCTAGTTACCTGCCTTGATTTATTCTCGAAAGAAATGTGACACTTTATCTTCACAATTTTTACTCTAAACACTCATATGTCTACGTGTAAAACTTAAGGTTAAAATTAAACTTAAGTTGCAAGGTTAAACAAGAGTGCTAGAATTCTGACTTCTTCTTAACAACTAATAAATCAAAGACTTGTGAAAGAAAGTCCTCCCTCCCACTACATCAACACTTTGAAATTGTTACCAGAGTTATGAGTTATCATTTTAAATTCTAACATAATGTCGTTGTAGGTTAAATGTTCTTTTTAAGCTGGAATATTTCCTTTTGCAAAGTATTTTTTTATATGTTTTAAATGTGAAGCAAGTAGTATTAAATTTAATTTGGGTTCGTTATGGTACCATCTTAAAATTGTTCTTTCATTGTATTAAACGTTCAAAGTTAGGATGCCAGTTTGACGATGATAGTTTTATACCCTATGTGAAAGAATTAATCCATGTGTTTGCGCTCAGCAAGATGAGTGTGAAAGAGGCTGCTTTATAGGGCTCAGTTTCAAATGATCAGAGAATGAGGACGCACAGACCATCAGTAATATTCAGTAAAAGTTAGGTTAACTCAGAAAAGTTTATTTTTAGTTTGCAGAAAACAAACAAACTATATAAGCTATAACTTGTTCTCCTTTTTGGCACCACTCTTAGTTGCCTACATGAATGAACGAGTGAATGATTAATTCCTGTACACAAAGAATTTGTGGCGGATATACATAGTCATATGTGTCCATTGGTGTGACAGAGTACTACCATAAATTGCTTACTCCATAAATATTTTTATTTTATAAACTCTATGGAAGATAAAAGGGGTTTTTCATGGGAACCACCTTATATCTCGGTGAAATTGATACAAACCACATTTAATATTTTTTTAATATAAACCACCTTATATATGTGTTATCTTCTCAATGTCACACCTTTGTCACTATTCAGTCTAAATAAATTTTAAAATACCCATGTTATCCCCATCTTCACCATCTTCCTCCTGCTCCCCCCCACCCCGCGTACCTCATTCCTTCATTCTCCTCTTCTTCCTCATCCTCCCCTCCCCCTTCACCTCCTTTTTTCTTTCACCTCCTCCTCCTCCATTCTCACCTTCCTCACCTCTTCCTACTCCTCCTCTTCCTCATCCCTCCTCCTCTCCTCCTTCTCCTCTTTTTTTATTTGGTTAGATTGAGGGGTATTATAGTAATTTTACATTTTTTAAAAATAGAAATTACCCAAAAGTGTGACATTGATAGGATAATACATATATAAGATGGTTTGTATTAACAAAACATTAAAAGTGATTTGTATCAATTTCACTGATATATATAAGGTAGTTCTCATGAAAAAACCCAAGATAAAATTATAAATTTGTCATTGTATATTCCAAGGATGTTTTATAGGAGCATTACTCATAAAATTGTAACCTTTGTTATTAGAACTTCTCTTTTTTATAGATTTTATCTAACTACTTCACCAGACATCAAAATTCGATCTAAATTCTATAATTTGTTTTCTCTTTTTAAATTGCATTAATCCTCTATTCTCTCTCTTCCCCACAAATGTTAATAAGGTTAATTCCAGTAAAAAAAACTTCAAACTTTTGGGTATTATAGATAACCCCTTAAATTATTTTAATTTTACTACCCCCTAAACTTTAGGGGTTCTGCGGCTCGCAAAACTCCTTTAACCCCACTAAAAAATCTCCTCCCCCAAAATTTTGAGTGTCTCACATAATCTATCTAAACTTCCAACTTCTCTCAAAAGGACAGTTCTATTTTTACATGACACATATCAAAAAAATCTTTTAAGAAAAAAAACTTAACGAGAGGGATGGTCTGTTGTTTACAAATGACGAATGACTAAATTGAAGGCTTTTGTCTGTAAAAACATCAGATCCATTACTTCTAATTTGCAAATAATTAAAATATTCTTAAGAGAAACAATATCAAAATTTGTCATTTCCCATTTATAGGCAATATATCCTCCCTTGAATTTTGTGTTTACTTCTCTCCATGTGAGAACCACCGAAGTGCGGAGAATTATGTGAAGTAAACCTCATTTTACTTTTATATAATAATTATACACACATCTCCTAACCTCAGCTCACCATGATTGACTGGCTGACCGACCCACAACCAGAAAATGAAAAAACGTTGTTGCGTGACCTACGCCCAATGCGGAAGTTGATGTAGGGCGGGGTCCACGGGGAAAAAAGATTATCGAATACATAATTAGGAAGTGATCAGATTATTTTCATACCCGACTCCTTCACAACCGACTAGAACCTGCATGGTTCTAGTGATCTTTAATGTTTAGTGCTTGCCTCGTGCCTCTAGAGTTTATTCATTCATTATTCATGGTGAAGCCATAATTCTCTTTGCTTATGTGCTATGTATTCTCAACCCCATGTGTTCAAAATCTGTCTTTTTTTTTAATTTGACTTAAACTCCTATTCTTATGCTTACTTATTTAATGACTTGCAAAAATCCCTGTGCATCTACAACTTTATCTTGTTATATGCTGTCAAATTTTGTGCTCCTTTGAGCTACAACTTTAATCAAGGATTCATGCATAGTAAACCATGGAACATGTAATTATTATCATCTTTGGAAATGACCGATGCTGTTATATTTGTACTAATATTGGATCTATTCAATTTTTTTGATATCAGAGTAATAGCTGAGAAGACTTTACTAATAATTTTGTCGACATCATGCAAATATGTTCTGTGTGAAATTATTCGTTTATATTTGTTACTTAAGCAACAAAACTTCTGTTAGGTTGCTTCCTGATTGGATAGTTGCAAGGAACTGTTTATTTGCTACCAATTCAATGTTAATACATGTGCTTCCATCAGATGCAGGTTGTCAGCTTGTTTCTACTACATTGTCCTGCTTTTGAATTATTGATGTCGTTTTACTCGTGATGTAAGCTTTCTAACTTTTAAGCACATCTTCGAGGCGTGTGGTGTGTTATAATATTTCCATTCCTATATCTATTTCAATGACAATCCAAACAAGAATAAAATGGAAGCAACATATATTAATTACTTCCTTGTAATATTTTCAAATATTATCCAAACAAAAAAAAGTAAATGAAGAGGAAGAAGTTCTACTTCCATTACTTCTAAAAATATATGAAACAAATAAAAAAATGCTATTTCCATTACTTCCTACTGTAAACTGCGTCTTACTTCCAATACTTCTATTATCCAAACGGGACCTAACCCAGAACCCAAAATAGAACCGCAAGACCACTCTGTCTATCAATCTCAGCCGTCCAATCCCCATCCAACGGCCTGTCACTCACAACAGCTTCTAGATCAATCCAGACTCTCCAAATCGCTCCCCTCTCCCCATATAAGCCCGTGCCCCACCCGACGCGAAACTCCTCTCGAGATCGACTTCTAGGGTTTGCTTCCTCTGCTCGCCCTCGATTTCCGATCGATTCCATCATCATCGAACTAGGGTTTTGTGATTTGCAGATCGAAGATGTTTGGTAGAACGCCGAAGAAGAGCGATAACACGAAGTACTACGAGGTCCTCGGGGTCTCGAAGAACGCGTCGCAGGATGATCTGAAGAAGGCCTACAGGAAAGCTGCGATCAAGAATCATCCCGACAAAGGAGGCGACCCTGAGAAGGTAAGATCTGATGTCGGCGGTCTTTCGATCTGTGTCCTTGATTTTGATTGGGTCTGATTCGATTCGATTAACTACTTTTGTGGATCTGCTATTGCAGTAAAGATCGTTTCTTTTTTTATTTTTTAAATGTTTTTGCTTCTTGAATTCAGTTTCTTTGGCAAATTGAACTGCTGTTTGGTAGATTAATTCGAACTGTGGTCTCAAATAATCCTAAATTTTGTGTTTTTTTTTTTGTTAGGATCCGTTATGTGAATGATATGCGTGTAGTTGGGTTTAGATCTGATGCGACGAAGAGAAAGTAGCGGAGTTCACCAAGGACTGATAGGGTTAGTTTGTCGACGAGGACTGGTAGCGTTGATTTGTCGCCAAATCGGGATAGTAAACTGTTAGAAAACCCCTTTGATTTTGTAGGTTGAGTATCTAATTACACAGTGCATACTGAATGTGAATCCTGTTAATTCATTTGAAGGACTCCTATAATTCCAGTGAATCCAACATGAACCAACCGTAGAGAGATGTCCCAAAATTTGCCTAAGCTTTCGGTCTGAAGAATGGTTGTTTTTAAATAAACAAGCGATTGCCCTATCTGACTCTTGCTGGCCAACCAAATATAGTGAAATAACTCCCAAGTAGGATTTGCACTTAGTTTGCAGTCCTTGCTGAAAGCGGCCTTGGGGGAATCTCATAGTTCTTATAGGCAGAGGTGATGGTACACAATCTGATTAGAGCAAAGGATTGAATGGAGCAATTGCATTTAGCTATTCCCGATGACCAACTTGGTCCCTCTTAGGTTCCTAAACAATGGGAACCCGTGAGAGCGTCATAATTAGGATTTGACCAACTGGCTATCCGACCTCGTCTCCAATCTCAACAACCCATCTTCTTTGTCTGAGTAGAGCTTTTCAATAACATGTTTTTGTCCTCTTCCCTATCATTCTGCAAAAGCTAATCATGGGTTTGGATACTAAGATTTCTGCACCAACATTTAGGCATTCAAACCATAACCGCAACTCCCCAGTTTGCAAGGGTACGTCGAAGAGGCATGTCAAGGATGCTTCTAGTTGTGTAAATCAAGTTCCAACTATGATCATTGTCCAAGAGTACTTTGGAGATGGGGATGCATGTAGGAATTTCCAATTTTGGGTAAAGGTTTGGCAATAGATAAGCTACAAGATGAAAAGAATCTATTGCAATGTTACTAAGGTGCGAGGTGCAATGCAGGAAACCCCCTCAATGTGTGCTGTATGTAGCCTCAGTGAAGTGAGAGACGCCAGAAGCAAAATATTTCAAGATAAAGAAGCAAGCATGAAACATGTTTATGTTTTTTATATAGAGGCATTAAAATAATAATTTCAACTAGTCATAGTGTTTAACACGCTAAAAGAAGTGCAGTTCACAATTCTCCACAAATAGAAAATCAAGATTAATATCTAAAAGAAGTATGAAATGAAATCAAGTAGTACATTATTTATTGTACTTGCATTCTGAATGATGGGAAATCTGGTCTTATTAGCCGTTCTGTGTAGCATATTTCTTACTGTACAACGTAAGTGATAACGTGAGTGATACTCTTAGTGAACTTATCTCTTCCCTGGTTGATTTTAAAGGACATTATACGACTAAACCTATACAGCTACTTATTCTTTAACCTGTGGACGAGACTACAACTAAAACAGTTTATGTCTGTCAACAGAGAGATGCATACATAAAAATCAACAAGAAGCAATCCACAGAGAGATACAGAAATGGGGGTGTTTCTTCACTACGTGAATCACTAAAAGTCCTCCCACTTTTTAGTCTTCTGTTTAAAACATGAAAAAACAAGGTACGAAAAGAGTGATTTTCAGCTCCTGTACGCTCTTTGGACTCATCAAAGAATATTCCTCGTGTCTTGAAATACCTGCAAGACTATTAAGATCCACTCTTCATACTCTTAATCCTGAAAAACTGTGCTTCAAAAGAAAAGAAAGCACACAGAACTGAACATTTAAAAAATTATCGAATATTCTGAACAATTTGTATGGAAGTAAAAAACTAGAAAAGAGTCCAGATGAACACTCAAACTAGAAATTAGGCCGAAAGAACACCCAAAAACTCGATTTGAAAAGGGGCAAAAAGTTGATAACTTTGCTGCGTGTCTTAGTCCGCTGTTAACTGTTGAACGTTAATAGGTGTTCGCTGTTTCTTCTAGTTAGCAGGTTTCACATCGCCAAGGGTTCTTGTATGATTTTTAACAAACATTTTTGGGTTAGCGGATTTCAGACCCATTTAGTCTTTTTTCACAATCCAACCTGAGGTGCTGCCTCAGTTGGCTTCTTCGGTCCGAAGGAACCAGCCGTGGTCGATGGGTTTTTTGGTTGGATTAGCAGATGTCATACCCGATTATAATTGGTTTTTCAGATTCTAACCTGAGGCATTGTCTCAGTTATGCCTCATGAGAGCACGAGGCACATGTGGGGTGCCACAGGGTGCACGCCTCAGGTATGCCACTAATCAAATATGATTTGTTATGTAATCCAGAGGCTAATAATTACCTTTGGTGACCATGTGCTATCATCAGTCATTACTTCTGAAATGATTCATTGCTTCTGTTCTGAAAAATGACTTGAGGTTCTTTGTTTTGTCATTCTGATGGATTTGCAGTATTAGAGATATCTGATTCAGTTTGGCGCTTAGCTATAGTAACTTCTGGATGCTATGGTTTAAATGGTTCAATTAATTCTACTGCTGTTAATTCTTTTTTCTTCTTAATTTGCGGTATTTAGTGGTGTCTGATTTAGTTTGGCTCTTAGCCATAGTAACTTCTGGATGCTATGAGTTAAATGGTTCAATTAATTCTACTGCCGTTAATTCTTTTCCTTCTTAATGTGGGTAATGTTTTGAATTATGGTATTCTGCGAATATATATTCTATAAGAAACTTGGCTGTGTAATACGAAATTGTTCCTCATTAGTAGGTAACTGTTAAATGGTTATATATGCTTAGCCAACATAATTGGGATACTTCATTTGCATAGGTTTTTCCTCATTAGGAGGTAACTGTTAAATGGTTATATATGCTTAGCCAACATAATTGGGATACTTCATTTGCATAACCTATGCATCTCCACTATGTGGTAACTTTTTTCTGTGTGCATGACTATACATAAATGCATATGTTTTGCCCTGTCTTTTGTGTGGTGGTTCATGTGCCTGTGATGATTGTTATGATGATTAGTTGTAAATCTTTGGTGGTACTTTCTGCATAATGTGATTGTACCTTTGCTTTATCTGGGTACTTACATGATTACATTCTGGTGCTTTTGTCTGTTGTCTCTGTTGTCATGTAAGTGATGATTTGTTAAGTTGATTAATTCATCATTCTTGTATTTCTCTTTGGTTTCACATTTTTCTCCGCCTTTCTGTTGATCTCTAGTCTAAGACCCACTTCTGCTGTTACAGTTTAAGGAGTTGGCCCAGGCTTATGAGGTGCTAAGTGACCCTGAGAAGCGTGAGATATATGATCAATATGGCGAGGATGCTCTCAAGGAAGGAATGGGTGGCGGAGGTGGCGGCCATGACCCGTTTGACATCTTCCAATCCTTTTTTGGTGGAAGTCCTTTCGGAGGTGAGAATATCCATTTTTGTGGTCTTTTTTTTGTTTGTTGCGGTAGAATTACATGCAAAAGTTTATCTTAAATTTTTGTTTATTTATTACTAATATTTTAGTGGATGATTAGGAGGTGGAAGCAGCCGGGGACGCAGGCAGAGAAGGGGAGAGGATGTGATCCATCCACTGAAAGTCTCTCTAGAAGACCTTTACAATGGAATCTCAAAGAAGCTCTCTCTTTCTAGAAACGTCATCTGCTCAAAATGCAAGGGGTAAGTTCGCTTTCTTATTTTAAATGCTACGAGCGACCGGACTACTGTCTTTAACATCAAATCTTATTGTTTTTCCAGTAAAGGGTCCAAATCTGGTGCTTCAATGAAATGCTCAGGCTGCCAGGGATCTGGCATGAAAGTCTCTATTCGTCAGTTGGGTCCTTCCATGATCCAGCAGATGCAGCATCCTTGCAATGAATGCAAGGGTACTGGGGAGACAATTAATGACAAAGACAGATGCCCACAATGCAAGGGAGAGAAAGTTGTGCAGGAGAAAAAAGTATTGGAGGTGGTGGTGGAAAAAGGGATGCAAAATGGCCAAAAAATCACCTTCCCTGGAGAAGCAGATGAAGCTGTATGTTTACAATATCTGTTTAACCTTAACTCTTTCCTAGCTTTCTGATTACTGACTTCTTCTTCACTTTGCAGCCTGATTGTATCACAGGTGACATTGTATTTGTGCTTCAGCAAAAGGAGCATCCCAAGTTCAAGAGAAAAGGCGATGATATCTTCTATGAACATACTCTTTCTCTTACTGAGGCTCTTTGTGGCTTCCATTTTGTGCTGACCCATCTTGATAACAGGCAGCTGCTCATTAAGTCTAACCCTGGCGAGGTCGTCAAGCCTGGTGAGCATTTAGTCACTTAACAGAAAAAATTCCTTTATGGATCCTTTATAGAAAACCATATGAGGAGGGATCTAACTTTTGTCCCTTAACACAAATCTTAAGTTGATGATTAACATGTCATTCAAATTTAAGTTTTCTTTGGGATGTGCTCGACTCTCCTGTTTTTTTATCTAAAAGACGTTAGACGTGGTCTTATGTAAAAAGTCTTATATAGAAAATCATACAAAGGAAGCAGGACAAATCTTAAAGTTGATTATTAATATTCATTCAACTCTGTTGGGAAACGGCGTGTAGCTTCATGTTTCTCTAACTAATCACTATGTCATGATCCTTGGTTTTCTCGTGTGATGTTCTGTAGTGGACCCCCTTCCAATTTTTAGAATTCCTAAATTCATACAATTCTAGATTTCCTACAGGATTTAGTTACTCATTTTATAAAATAAATAAAAATAAGGAAATAAAATCTAGACTAGAAAGCGTAAAAGAAAGAGATCTAAATTATAAGAAAAATAAAAACTACCTACAAAAATAAGAACAAGATCAGGGAAATAAAGATCCAACTATGAGCATAAAGAAAATCTAACTAATAAAAATGAAAGTGCATAAAAGTAAATCTACACTATGAAATAAAAATTCAAGAAAATAAATTCTATATAGTTTGAAAAGCAAACAACAAAATAATAAAAGAGCATGAAAGTAAATCTACAATACAAGACATGAAATAAATCTAATTTACCAACATAAAAGAAAGAAAGTAAAATCCAAAAGCATGATATGTAAAATTACATTGTAAGGGATTGGGCCCTTGAAAGCAAATCTTCATCTTCACCAATAAAGGAAAAAAAAGAAAATTTAAAAGGTGGATTTTTTAAATTTATTGCAAATAAAAAGTTCATAATTTTGAAAGGTCTTCTCAATTAGAAGTAATATTTCTCTCCAAATGTAGATTTTACAAAATTTTTCACACTCAATACTCTTCACCCTCTATCCTTATTTATAGCCTACAGCAATCAACAAGAGGCATTGGATTTATCTTGAGCTTCGAGAAATAAATCTTAGCCATACGGTGGCCCCTAACAATTTTTTTAGTTAGTAACTAGAAAGCCATTTTTCATTTGATCTTTGCAATTGTGACGTAATTAATTTGTTTTCTTCCAGATCAATTCAAGGCCATTAATGATGAAGGAATGCCCATGTACCAAAGACCCTTCATGAGAGGGAAACTCTACATCCACTTCACAGTCGACTTCCCGGAGTCTCTCTCCCCCGAACAGTGCAAGGCTCTAGAGGGCGTGCTTCCTCCTAGAACAGCATCACAGCTTACTGACATGGAGCTCGATGAATGTGAGGAGACCACAATGCACGATGTCAACATTGAAGAGGAGATGAGGAGGAAGCAGGCTCAGGCTCAGGAAGCTTACGACGAGGATGAGGATACTCACGGCGGTGCCCAGAGGGTGCAGTGTGCTCAACAGTAGGCTCGGAAAGTGATTGATCCCTGCTGTTTTTATCGATTTGAGTTTCAGTTTGTTGCTAGACTCTTTCTTCCTTCTTGCTTGAGGGTTAAGTTCATCATGCACGACCTCGGATACGCTATTACTTGGATGTACGGACCTTGGTACTTTCGATTTGTTTTGCCTAATCATAATGATCAAATTTAGGTCGTATTTTCAACAAACAAAAAGCTACCATCATTGGACGCCACCGTAATATTGTATGTCACGCCCCGAGACTATGAGGCCACTAGCAAACTGTGAGACCGAGAGTAACTTGTTGTTTGACTAAGTTCACTGCTAAAAAGCGCTAGCATTTGTTGCCCATGGCTACTGGACTTTAATGTATCATCACATTGGACTAATTATTTGAAGAGGAACAGGGAGGAGAGTTTTTACAAGGATTTCTTGTTGCAATAGAGAAGCTTAAGCTAGGCACCCACCTACCTTATACATTAAAAAGAGAGGCAATCACTCCTATTTAGGAAATATGAATGAATGAAAACGCGTTGGTTAATTCAGCACGTAACAACTATTTTTAGATAAAAATGTTAAGAGTTTTTTTTTTTTTGTAAAAGTTTTCCAAAAAATCTAAGCTCAGTTTCAAACTAAATGCATGTTATAGTATGCATTTTAATAATGAAGAAATACCGTAGTCCAGTGATAAAAATCTTTTTAAAGCAAATCAAAGGGCACAAGTTCGAGGCCTGCCAAAACTCATTTTAACTAACAGCTCTCCATATGTTTAAACTTGGACCCAAATGGAATGCAGACTAGGACCGGGTAGGGTCGGGCCGGGTCTAGGGGTGCATTTGGTTCGGAAACGGTTATGATAAGACACTTATCATATCCATATCTGCTCTTTTTAAAAACGGATACGGATATGGATATAGATATTTATCAGTAAGGAAATGATATGATTATATCGAAACGGGTATGGTTCGGATATTAAAGAATTGGATATGGATGTTATGATGTTTTCAGTCACATAAGTGCAACCCTTTGCTAGCAACGGGCATGTGTACTTCTGCATGCAATGCCCTAATCAAATTGGCGGCCCAAGACCAACAAGGGTTCCAACTTAGCCGACTCGTCGAGTCGACATTCTTTAATGTCGACACAAAAGACGATACTAGTCGACCCTCTTGTCGAAGACGACTCGCAACGAGCCCACTCGACCTGCTATTCGACGCCTCCTGATGACGACTCGAAAGGCGTTACTTCTCGGCCAAGCTAGAGGACTTCGGCCTCGAGCTCCCCCACTGACAACGTCGGCGTCACATTTAATGCTTGGCAGGTGTCATCATGCCTCTAGCCCCGATAGTCTTCATGACTCATCGGACCACGTCGGCACCGCCATACCTCCGATCACTTCCCATTTAATGCTGAGGTGATCTCTCCTCCAGTCGCCAGCCGACACCTGTAAAGCAGGAGCTGACTCAGTCGCCAGCCCATGCTTCTTCACCGCCATTCTGTGCTCGACCACAATGACGGTTCTGCCATTTCGGCACTACTATAAATATAGATACTATTCTAACTTACAAAAGGTTCACACATATGATCTTCTGATATAGATCTGCAAATTACTGCACATACAATAACTCTCACAGTTCTTCACTTTTCCCGCTCAAGTTCACCAGCTGAGTTGATCGTCGAAGGAACCACAGGGGAACCAGTCCCCATCCTCTCACGAGTTTCTATATGTGCGGACTTTTCAGCCACTCAACTCAGAACTAGATATTTGGGGAAGAAAGCGGCCCTCTCATCAACTTCATCCCCATCCAACTACGTATTTAATTAACTGTGTGATCACTTGACATAAACAGTTTGGCACCCACCGTGGGGTTACTTTCTTTTTTGAGAAAACATGTCGGGTTCTGAGTATGGGTTTGATCAGTTCCGCCCTATAGAACCTCGCTAGAGCTATGTTACTCGAGCCTAGCTTGAAGAAACAACTCAGAAAATTTCTCAATCTCTCCAAGAGCAATTCGCTACATTTACTAGCGAACTTCTCAACCGGCTTTCACAACCGCAACAAGCTACCTCAGCTATGCCCCCACCTTCTAGAGACCTGCGATCGGAGACTCACCCTCCTTTCGGGGCACAATAAGTAGTCCTGCCTCGGACTCCTCATGCTGTTCCCAAGCAGATGGGGGATCGCGTCGAGCATGCAAGCCAGCCACCTCGTCGGTCAACTCGCCCTGGAGAGACTCCGCCGCTGCCATACTCTCCCATCAGGAAATCACCTCGGTGGAGAGTCCTCTGCTCTGGTTACCTTGGGACTGCACTACGACGGACGCATGGTCTCCTAAAACTCTCCTTCCATCCCGTGTTCTACTAGCCCCCTTATCCCTACCATAGGCGGCTCTCTGGCAACGATCGGCCGTGTACAGACGGTCGAGAAGCATCGGGGGGGGCCGGGGGGGGCCGAAATACCCCTCTTTTCAAATGAGCTTATGAATACCCTATGTGAGAAGTTCAAGATGCCTCACGTGGAGAAGTATAAGGGCGACGAAGATCACCCTGAGCATGTTCAGAACTACTATGACGTGATGAGCATGCTTCAAGCATCGGAAGCGGTTATTTGTCGATGCTTCCCCATCACTCTTTCATGGAGTGCTAAGATCTGGTGGAACGCTCTTGAGAAGAAGTCCATTAGTAGCTTCCAACAATTCAGCGGGAAGTTTATTCACCACATCCTGATTGACACCAAGTAGAAGCTGCCCCCTCATGTGTTGATTCAGATGAGGGAGGGGCCCAGAGAGAGCATTCGAACCTACTTCAAGAGGTTCCAGGTGAAAAGGTTAGAGGTCAACAACCCAGGGAGCGCAGTTGCTATGCCTGCGCTCTTGACCGGCTTGTAGAGCAATGTGTTGGCCGACTCGCTTGCCAAGACATTTGTCACCAATTATGAGCAACTGATAGCCAAAGCCTACGGGTATATGGACATGAAGAATGCCTGAGCCTATAAGGTGGCAGCCAGGGTTGTAGAGATTTCCATAGCCACAACTTCAACAGTGCCACTTGCCCCGTCGACTCCAGCAGTAGTACCGACGGTGGCACCAGCACCAGAGTCAACTAGAGACCCCCCTATGAGGCAGGAGTGGCCAAGAGACCCTCCAAGAGTCGATTCCCGCTCCAATCGGTCCGACAGGAGGGACTAGGCACCGAGACCCGCTCTCACAGTTCTTAACACCTCCCTCGCTGAAGCTCTCACCAGAGTTTAGAAGGAAGGACACCTTAAGGAGCCTGCTCCTAAGATGATGTCGAATCCCAAGAACCATAACATGAGGCAGTTCTGTCGTTATCACAAGAATCACGGCCATATCACCAAGATTTGCCACATCCTGAAAAGGGACTGTATGGTGTAAAATTTAATTTCCCAAAATGGGGACTTCGTTTGTATTTATAAGAATAGCTTATTACAAACTAATGAATCAAAGTTTATAACAGAAGCGGAGGGAATGCCCTCCTTGTTTAACGTGAGGTCTTTGATAGTGATAGGACGCCTCCCTTAGTGTCGGAACCGAGTTTGCTTCCTTGGACGATCCGAACGAAGTTGCGGGCGAGCTTCGGTACGCAGTAGAATCTCGTGTTGATCGAGTTCGAGTTCCCGAGCTTGATGACTATCAAGGCCGAAAGCTGGAAGAAGATGCTACAGTGCAAGAACAATGCAAAGAGCCATGGTCTATTCTCTTAGAGCTTAAGAGAACTGATTACCAAGGAGCCAAATAGGTTCGGTCTTGATCAAGAGTTCAAGACCCCTCTTTTGATAGCCATCATTGGCTATTTATAGTGGAGGAGAAGCATGGCCACTCCCTCAAATTGTGGGATTGTGGTTGAGGGGGACCATAACTCCATCCCTTAAATCTTGGGATGTGACCATTGGAGGTGAGGAGAATCATACTCCATCCCTTAGATCATGGGGAGTGGGTGTACCCACTCCCACGTTTTAAGCTCAAGTGGCTGACTTGGTCCAGCCGTGCAGGCGAGCTTGACATTGCAGGTGAACTTGGGCTATCAGGCGAGCTGGCGAGCTTTCAGGCGAGCAAGCGAGCTTGGGTCTGTAGGCGAGCTGGCGAGCTTTTAGGCGAGCATGCAAGCTTGGGTCTGCAGGCGAGCCTGGCGGGCTTTGGCATGCAGGCGAGCCTGGGTGCTACAGGCGAGCTCGGCCTTCAGGCGAGCTGTGCAGGCGAGCCTCGTAGGCGAAGTTGTGCAGGTGAGCTTCGCTTAGTTCGGGCGAGCTCTAATGTTCAGGCGAGCTCTAGCCTTACAGACAGACTTCCTTACAGGCGAACTTCACCCTTTTCAGGTGAGCTTCAGACTTCAGGCGAGCCTGGATCATGCAGGCAAGCTCTGCAAGCGAGCTTGACTTATGCAGGCGAGCTCCACAACATGCCACGAAGAACAGGTCATAACTTTCAAATCGTAAATCGGAATTTGACGAATTATATATAAAAATCGACTATCTCGACGAGATGGAGCCAACCAAACTGACCCTATAGGGTTCGGTTTGCTCCTGTCTATTTTGCCAAATTCCTTCCGGTTTGAGAGATATCAGCGTTTTCCCCCCTTTTTGCTATTTTGGGCGAGGTTTTAGCAGTTTTGTTCTGAACTTCTCTGATAGGGATTAAAGATAATTTTTATTGCCTACAGGGACATCGAGGACTTGATCGAGAGGGGGTATTTGAAGAACCTTATCTCTCAGCGAGGCCGTAGAGAAGCTGCCCCGGCCAAGGCGAATAGGAGATCCCGCTTGCGGTCGCCTCATCCTCGACTACGCTAAGATAACCGACTTCCAGAACCCAATCACAAGGGGGTCATCAACATATCAGTGGCAGTCTCACTACTAGAGGGTCGTCTAACAACGCCCAGAAGAGATATGTCAAGAGGGCATTGCGGGTCGACCAAGGCGACAAGAGGACGAAGGCAGAGGAGTCCATATCTTTTGGGGACGCCGACCTACAAGGCGTTGAGATACCTCATGACGACCCTATCGTCATCACAACAGGGATTGATGGCTACCAGGTGAATCATGGTCGACACAGGAAGCTCGGTGGACATTTTATATGTCGACGCCTTCAACCAGATGGGTATCGACAAATCTCACCTGCTCCCCCGTAGAGGCCCCCTCATCGGATTCACCGGCTACTCTCTTTTGCCAGAAAGGATGATTACTCTCCTCTAACAATCAGAGAGTACCCTAGGCAAACCACTGTCCAAGTCTAGTTCCTGGTGATGAACCTCAAGTCAGCCCACAATGTCATCTTGGGCTGAGGGTCATTCCTTCAACTTACCACCAGATGGTCAAGTTCCTAACTCCTAATCAAGTCAGAGTTGCCAGGAGCAACCAGCAAGAGGCCAGGTCCTTCTACCTGCTCTCGATCAAGGGTAAGGGCGCGCAAGATGCCATGCCTATTAAGAAAACCTACCTCCAGTTGGAGAAAACAACGGAGCGGTAGAGGATGACACCGGCGGAAGAACTTCAGGAGATACTAATAGACCGAGAAGGATTGAAGATGGTCAAGATTATGTCCAGCCTAGTTAAGCCCTTACGAGGAGCATTGATAGAGTTCTTGCAGGCAAACGCTGATGTGTTCGCCTAAGGACCCAAAGATATGCCGGGGGTTCCCCCCAAGGTGATCAGCCACAAGCTAGCTATCAATAGGTACACTAAGCCTGTGTGACAAAAGAAGAGGAATCTTAGCCCTAAGCACTAGAAAGAGGCGGTCGATGAAGTCGAACAGATCCTCAGAGCCGATTTCATCCGGGAAGTCCAATACCCCGAATGGTTGGCCAATGTAGTGTTGGTGAAGAAGGTGCTGAACAAATGGAAGATGTGCGTGGAATTTACTGATCTAAACAAGGCTTACCCCAAAGACAGCTACCCTCTGCTTCGAATCGATCAGTTGGTTGACGAGAGTGAGGGACATCAGCTGCTCAGCTTCATTGATGCCTTCATCACTAGCTTGGGGACTTATTGTTACAAGATAATGTCGTTCGGTCTGAAGAACGCCGGGGCTACATATCAAATGCTTGTCAGTAAGGTCTTTAAGCACCAGATCGGCCTCAATCTGGAAACTTATGTGGACGAATTGCTGGTGAAGTCAAAGTAAGTGTCGACCCACATATCAGACATGGACGAGACCTTCTCCACTCTCTGGTGCTACCGAATGAAGCTTAATCCCACCAAGTGTGCCTTTGGGGGTACGATCGGGAAAGTTTCTAGGGTTCATGATCACCCAGAGAGGCATAGAGATCAACTCTGAGAAAATAGCTGCTATAGAGTGACTGCCCGAGCCGCGTACCCTAAAGGATATCTAGAAGCTAAATGGGAAGATAGCGGCACTAGGTTGATTCCTCTCCAAATCTATTGAGAAGAGCCTCCCATTCTTCAAAACTCTGAGGAGAAGTAAGAACCTGAAGGAGAGCATGACGTGGACGACTAAATGCAGTGCAGCTTTTCAGAATCTCAAGATCTATTTGAGTACCAAACCACTACTAAGCCAACCTATAGGCAGAGAGACATTGTACCTATACATGGCCATCTCCTCCGAAGCCGTCAGCTCCGTCCATGTTTGAGAAGAGGAGAACATTTAGAAGCCCGTGTATTATGTGAGCCGAATCCTCAAAGCGTGCGAACTCAACTACCCCCTCATAGAGAAGGCTGCCTTCGCCCTCATTACCACTGCGAGGAGACTTCGCCTGTACTTTCAGGCCCATGCCATCATTGTGCGAACAAGTTTAGCTATGAAGAAAGGGTTGAGCAACCCCACAACTTTAGGGAGGATGGTTGCCTGTGTAGTCGAACTCAGTGAACATGATGTGCAATTCGAACCCAGGATGACAATCAAAGCTCAAGCTTTGGTTGACTTCCTGATTCGGTAGACATCGCCAGATGACGACCTGGACGCACCTTTGCCCTCTATTCAGCCAGCACCTCTAGCAACTCCAGTAGTTCAAGCATCTGCTCCACAAATCCGTCGCACTCTAGAACATGATTCCCCAAATTCACCTCATGGTGGTTATTGAAGGTGGACGGATCCTCTGGAGAAGCCGACAGTGGATCAGGAGTGGTCCTGCACAGCCCTGATGGGTCGACACATGAGCACTCCATTTCTTTTGACTTCTCGGCCTCCAACAATGAAGCCGAATATGAGGCTCTTCTCGCTGGCCTCCAAGCGGTACAAACATTGAAGGCAGATTTTCTCTACATCTTAGCCGACTTGCAGTTGGTCGTCCATCAGGTCAATGGGCGATATGCAGCTAAAGATTCGAGGATGGCCTTGTATCTCAAAGCTGCTAAGGAGGTTTTGACCAGTTTTTTGGACTTCAAGATAGCTCAAGTCCCACGTGCTCTCAACGCTCGGGCGGATGCCCTCTCCAAGCTCAGGTCAACAAGCTTAAGGATTAGCTCGGGGCCTGTCTACACCAACACCCTCGAGCGACCCAGTATCTCCAAGTCACCAAAGACCATCATGGAGACTGAGACGCCTATTATGCCCTGTTGGTTGGATTCTATTGCTCTCTATTTAACACAATGAACCTTGACTAAATATCCTACTGAAGCTAGGTATCTCCAAAGGAACTCTCGCCACTATCTCATGATCGATGGACAGCTCTATCGGATGTCATACTCGAACAGTGGTATAGGACCCTATCTGCGGTGCCTTCGGCCATCAGAGGCCAAATATGTGCTCAAGGAGATTCATGAGGGCACATGTGGAAATCATCCAGGGGCCCGAACCCTTACGCGGAAAGTCTTCCGGCGAGGTTACTACTGGCCCACTATATTGGACGAGTCAAAGCGACTCGTTTCTCATTGCAAGAAGTGCTAGTTTTACTCATCCATCCCACGAGCAGCGACTACCGAGCTAACTTCCCTCTTGAGTCCCATACCATTTGCCCAATGGGGGCTGGACTTGCTTTGTCCTCTCCCCTAGCTTCGGGACAGAGGAAATTTTTCATTGTCACAATCGACTACTTCTCTAAATAGATCGAAGCCAAACCATTGGCCAAGATTGGCGAGAGTAACATCGCAAGTTTTGTATAGAAGTCCATTGTTTTCCATTTTGGTGTGCCCTGGTCCTTTGTGATTGACAACGGCACCCAGTTCGACAGCGAAGGCTTTCGCAGCTTTTGCGAAGAATACAACATTCACCTCAAGTTCTCCTCAGTTGCCCATCCTAAATCCAACGAACTTAAAAAATTTAAAACGCAAGGGTGAGACCCGCATCTCAAGTTCAAAATGCAGGGGTCCACCGTTGCGTTCCAAAAGCAGGATTATGACGCATACCTTCACACAGGTCCTGCGTGGCAAATCCCTTCAACCAAGATGCCTTCGAAGTGAGTGCAAAGAACAACTCATTTATGACAAGGAATCAACAGCTCCAAGATCAAAGTTGAGATCCAAAGTATTCAGAAAATTCTTCCCAGTCAACCGCGAACTTTCAAAAACTTTGGAGGGGGTTCTGTAGGTTGTCTAAAAATCACTGTAGATAGCTGATCCCCCATCAAACACCGATGATGAAAGTTACAATCTGACGACTTCCAGAAGGCTATAATTTGAAGACTTTCACGTAGATCGATGAAGGTTACAATCTGACGACCTTCGTAATAACTGATAAAATCTCTAATCAACAGCCTTCATAATTAACATCGAGAGTTACAACTGACGACTCTCATATTTTTAAGGAGCCAAGAAGAAGATTATAAGATGATGATCTTTGTAACGGTCTAGCAAAAGATACCACAAATTGATGATCTTTTCATATCAAAATGCAGAGGTCAGATCTACGTTTCAATATCAAAACGCAGAGGTCCTCCCTACGTTACAACATCCAAACGCAGACTTCATTGTTGCGTTTTCAGCCTAAAACGCAAAACCCAACTCTGCATTCCAGATCCAAACACAGAGTTCATTCCTGCGTCTCAGACTCAAAATACAGAGCGACCTGTGCGTTCTCAGCCGCTAAAACATGCCCAACTCTGCGTTTAAGTTCTAAAACGCAGAGTTTGGGCCCAGAACGCCATTTTCGGCATTTGACTCATTCAAACATGAGCTGAACGATTTCAAAACCGTTTCTCACGATTTGAGGGGATTACAACCCCCCTTAGGAGCGAATTAAGGGGGGCGGTTATACCCCTTAATCCCCTATAAATACCTCAAAACTCAGAAGAGTTCGGCATGATCTTTTTTGGGCAGATCAAGATCAGAGACCATTGAGCGGCTTCTGGCATAAAATCGCAAAGGGGGAGATCAGCGGTCATCCTTCAGCGACGTTCAACAATAGGGAGCTTTCATCCTTGGCTATTAATCGATTTTCGGTTCAAATCAACTCTTTTTCTAAGAGTTTAAACTCGCTTTGAGTTATCAACTCGTTCAGAGTTCCAAACTTGCCACGCAAGTTATCCTTAACATCAATCAAGAGGATTCAACCGTGTTCCATGAGTTCAAGATGTTCGGATCATCAACGAGAAGCAAACTCGACGCGATCATTCGAGGGAGACATCTCATCGCTACCGTGAAGAACCCAGAATTAAACAAAGGGGAATATCTCCGCCGATCTTCTTCTATTTTGTAATCGGAAATTCAAATTGTAATCGAGATTAAGAGAGTTGTAAACATTCTTTTTCTAAGCAGTTAGAGGGAATCAAATCAAATTCAATTCTTTCAATTTTCTTCTTATTATAAATTTTCCAACAAACAGATCTCAAGGAAAATGGATGAACGGATGCAGATCTCTTGAACTCTTTCTTTTTATGCTGAATAGCTCACCGATATCTCTTTCTCCTCTCTGAAACTCATGCTCCTCATACTTCAGTTCGACAGGGCTTCGTCGATGCTCAAGAATTTTGGATATGTGTGAATGAAGGCCCTAGGGTTGTGTTTATATGCTTCAGAAGCTCGGTTTACGGATAAGAACTACCGATTTGATCTCATCCTCAGTTATAACCACTTAACCACATTCTAAGATAGCTTCAGATCAGTTGGATCATAATCTACCAAAATCCTGGAGGTTAATGACGAAAAATAGTATTTTCGGGCCTGAGACACTTGTTGTGTCTCGGTTTTCAACCAAGGCGCCGTTTTGCACGTCTTAACTGTTTTCGCTGTAATTTTCTCGTCCGATCTCGGAATGACGCAATTCAAAGTGCGTCGAAAAGCCGAAGAAGAGATCTACAACCTCTCATGGGTGAATCATACGTGGAGTGGATGAGACACGAGTGGCGATTCGCCTTTCGTGAGTAAAACGTAACTCCTGATCGAATCGTCTTTCCGTCATTCTCCCGTCCCGTTGATTCGTACGCTTCGTCGACTCACTTCATGCGCTTGTCGGCGTTAGATAATCCTCTTTGACTAGGATAATGATGTTCATCATCTTCTTTCTGTCTCGAACTACATGCGAGAACCTATAGGTAATTTTTGATGCCTACATAGAGGAGTAACTAATCTAATATCATCATTAACCAAATGTCCAAATGGAGGAAAAGAAGAAAAGTCATAAACTATTTGCTATTATTACTGAAGAACAATTTGATTCCAACTCAATTGCTTAGACCCCGACATAACAACTCATGAGAAATGAACCTCTCGCTATCAAGGATTATTTCTATCCGCGGTACTAAGGATACTCATATTGAGCTACCCAATAGGATACCAATACAATTATCAGCACCATTCATCTTGATTTGTAAACCACATGATTAATATGTAACAAATCTATACCATTTAGAAATTTGTAATAACTATTTAGCTATGTGAAAAAAAAAACAGCTTATTAAGTTGTTTGAAAAATAAACATATTAAACTAGTTTGGTTTATGTTCTAGAAGACTCTGAACTATGTGAAAAATTTCACCATATATATTTGATGATGTTTTCAACAAGACGTAATGTGCTTATCTTGAATTTGAGGAGCCGATTAGCCGATCAGTCTAGTTCACAATAAGATTTGAGGTTGGGTAAATATTTCCATGATTAATATTACTCTCGAATCTTTTTGGATGTTACATTGTCATTGTATCCCGATTAATAAAAATCTTTACCAATATCTCATTGTGATCCCATCCAAACTAATAAAAACATCTTTCAAATAAATTAACACGACAAATATAATTATTTAATCGAGTCATCTAACCACTCTGTTATAAAAAAGATCTCGTCCCACGTTCAAAGATTTTAAAAACCCTTCACATCTGACAAGGTGGCGTGGGATATTATTGGGAAAGAAACTAAAATAAAGGTATATTTTTTGTCCTCCACGCAAATCCCTTTATTTGATAGCATAATTTTTCATTTTGTGTGATTGTTCTCTATTAAATGCCGATCTGATGAGGACTCGGGACATATTTCGATCAAGCAACGCGTGAACTTGGGATCGACTTGGTCAACATATTTGTTTACTTATCGACTCTATCGATCTTCTTCACCTCAGCCCTCATTTCTTAATGAATCATGTGATGCCTCATGTATTTTGACTTGTCATAATTGGTCTGGTCTTTCGTCTAACATATAGCACGCTCACTATCACACAGTCACACTTGATGGAAACTCATGTCATTTATTAAGTCTTTCAATTAGATGCATTCCTTCATTAATCTGTCAATGCCTTGTACTCCGCCTCACTAATGGATAGAGAAAACTGTTGCGTAATTTTAGTCTCCCCAAGTGCTACCATCTCCGCAATTCGGAAGCCAACGC
Organism: Asparagus officinalis; assembly: GCF_001876935.1. Classification (NCBI taxonomy): domain Eukaryota; kingdom Viridiplantae; phylum Streptophyta; class Magnoliopsida; order Asparagales; family Asparagaceae; genus Asparagus; species Asparagus officinalis. Next base: position 71,910,290 of record NC_033799.1, on the reverse strand, counting down.
ACAATTAATAAGATAGAAAATAACCGCAATCCAGAAGAGGGAATACCAAGATTTATGTGGTGCGATTAACCAACTTCGACTTACATCCACGAGGCAACAATCCGAGAAATACACTATGTAGCAGGAAGAACTACAAGAGGAACCACTCAACTCTCGTCTCTCAATCTCTCAACATTACGTACATAATCAACTTTCATATTCTCTCCAAAACCCACTCCTTACAATCTTTTGGACGAACAAAGACTGTGAAACTCTCTCCCAATATTGTAATATTTTGCATGGATTAAGACTATGAAACCCTCACCTCTTGTACAATATTCTTGAATCAGGCTACGCTCTCTACTAACTATAAATTATAAGAATTTTTACTCTCTCCCTTCTCCTTGGTTTTTCCTAGAACAATAGAAGAATATATATATATGGAAACTAAAACCCTATCTCTAACCTAATTTCCTAACTAGAATAAGATTCAAACTCCTAGTCATGATGAGACCCAATCTCCTAATTATAATAGATCCCTAACCCTATCTAATTCTCATATAGTTATACAAAGAACTAAAGACACAATCCCAACAATCTTCATATTGGATTTGATTCCCAAACTCCTTTAAAGATATATCATCGCCGTCTTGAAACTTTACATTTTCTGCTAAAGTCTTCTATTTCTTTTGTACTTCAATCCGAAGCATCTACACTCATAATTGAAACACTCGTACTACAACCTGGATGCCCCTACGACCCTTACTTTCATCTGCCTTGCTGTGGCGTCTTCATCTCTCTTGTGTACACCAAGAAATCTTCGCTACCTCTGACATTAGAAGCAAATCAACCATGTTTCTCCTCTCGAATTAAACTTGACAATAGCCTTCCCCCACTTGCTGTCATTGCACTCCACATGAATTGCTCATCTCGAATCATATCGGTGCACCTCTCTTACTCCACACTACGAGCCGGATGCCTCTATCTCCTCCATCACTTGGCTTGAACCGAATGCGAGCATTCATTGTCTTCAAGTCTAATGCCACCATCTCCTCTCCATGTGTGTTAGTCAGTTGTGCCTGCGTGCGAGCTCCACCATAATCTGGCATTATCCTCCTCGAGCATACACCAACAACTCCTGCTTCCGCAACGACTCTGAATAATTATATGTTGACAACTCTACTGCTAGAATCACGTCTAATTCTCTACACATGTCTTATCTGTCACATTCTCGTTTGCCCTATCTGCATCAGATCTGTCTTGTTACCGCCATCAGAATTTTTCAGCACTTTCTGACCAATCTGAGCAAAATCTGAAAAATTAAAATCCTCTCATCGCATTCAGAGCACTCTAAAACCTAGGAATCAACTCCTGGATTATCAAAACCCGCCTCCAAACCCTCGATCAGAAGACAAACTAATCTGCACCATCGGATTTGATTTACTAATTTTTAACCGAACACTCACCCATGTGAACAGTGTTCCCACCGCTACATTACCTTCTTTTTTTCCTATTTTTTTAATCTTGATTCTGGTAATGTAGCCAATCTTCATTTTCGTACGATATCTATCTTGCGAACTTGCTCCCGGATCCATCATGTCTTTGATACCACTAGTTGGAGAATTTTAGTTTCCGCGTGTACTATGGTCTCCGCAACTTGAAAGCCAACCCATAATCAATAAGATAGAAAATAACCGTAATCAAGAAGAAGAAATACCGAAATTTATGTAGTTCGATCGACCAATTTTGACATACATCCATAGGGCAACAATAAGAGAAATTCACTATGTATCAGGAAAAACTGCAAGAGGAACAACTCAACTCTCGTCTCTCAATCTCTCAACCTCACATACATAATCAACTCTCGTATTCTTTCCAAAACCCACTCCTTACAACTTTTTGGATGGACAAAAACTATGAAACTCTCTTCCAATATTATAATCTTTTAGACGGGTAAAGACCACGAAACCCTCGCCTCTTGCAAAATATTCTTGAATTAGGCTGCGCCCTCTACTAACCATAAATTAAAAAAAATATTGGCCCTCTCCTTTCTTCTTGGTTTTTCATCTAACAATAAAAGAACATATACTAACTTCCAAACTAGAATATGATTCAAACTCCTAATCATGATGAGACTCAATCTCCTAAACATGATAGATTTCTGATCCTATCTAATTCTCGTGAAGTTATACAAAGAATTAAAGACAATTCTAACACAAATTAATAAGAACAGACGAGGAAATAGTTTCAGTAAAGGTCTAAAGCAAAGTCATCGGTTACACCTCTAAAGCAACTCCCAGTTATTTTAATTTTCCCTCACAAAGTGGTAGATCCACAATCAACTATTCACGACAAGCTTTTTAAGTGAACTTTAACCACTGAATGTCGCAGTGGAAGGATAAGGTAAAGGATGTAAAAGCTGAACGTAAATGGAAGTCTTAATAGGTAAACATGAAAGTAATTAACACAATTGAATCTCTTCACAAGCCATATATATATATATTTAGCACAATCCCCTTTTAATAAGTTTTGAAAACGAATACATAGAAACTAACACCAATTACCTATTAAGTTCAGCAGCAAAGCATCATATCAACTTCAACACAACCACAAACCTGTTCCAAGCAAGCAAGCCAAAGTGCCAGATAAAAAGCCCTCAAACTCCAAGATTAAACCATTTTCAACAGAAAAAAGAACAAGAGGCACGAAAATCCTATTAAAACTCCGGTGACACCAACCCTCATCTTTTCCCTTCCGATCTCCCATAATTCATCCTTGAGCTCAGCGCAAGAATTATCGACGCCTGCGTTGTCTTTATGAGCCATTTTAATAGGTATTTCAAGAGTTATATGGCTATGATTTGTTTCACTTGATGCACCAAATCCTGAACCGGAACTGAGATTGAGCGTGGAATAGCAGCTTGTCACCTCATCCTGAACCCTGTTTAAAAGAAACAAAAAAAAAAAAAAAATTTAGAGCGATTTAGATATGTCTTTTTTTATCTTCTTCCAGAGAAAAATATGTTTTCCATCGGTCGATTGATTTAAATCTTAAACTGCTTCTGAAAAGTTAAAAAGGAAGAGTAAGCGAGAGCAGTTATATGAAGTGGAAAATTACCTTCATATAGCTAGGATGCGGATTCTATCATCGAATAAGTAAGCGAGAGCAGGTATTGATTTGTTTTGTTTATTCGGTTTTTGATTTGTCTTTTTAAAGTGTAAATTAAGAACGAGCTATAGCTATGATAAAAGCAATGGTCTCTCCGCTACATTTACCACAGGTATTGATTTGTTTTGTTTATTAGGATTTTGATTTGCCTTTTTAAGTGTAAATTAAGAACGAGCTATAGCTATGATAAAAGCAATGGTCTCCCCGCTACATTTACCACAGGTATTGATTTGTTTTGTTTATTAGGGTTTTGATTTGCCTTTTTAAGTGTAAATTAAGAACGAGCTATAGCTATGATAAAAAGCAACGGTCTCCCCGCTACATTTTGACGGTGGAGAAGGATCCAAACTATGGCACCAAGCAAAAAACAAAACTTACCCAAGGAACGCGACCACCCTCTCCATCAACTCCTTAGCTTTCTCGCACCCCGGCTTCTGAACATTGGAAGGACGTCGCCCGCTCCCCCTCCGACACCACCATCTCCACCTCCCCTCCCCACCCGCTCTGCCGCAGCGCCTCGCAGTAGCCCTGCCCCTCTCCGCCAACGGGTCCGCTCGCCAGCCATCGCAAGCCAGGGCCCTCCTGCATCCCAACCCGCGAAGCTTCGGCGCCCCCCCGCCATCGGGTTAATCCTAGGGGTCCTCGAAGTGGCCCCCCGCCGTGGTCATCCAGCAGCCAAAGCCTCCCTGATAAAACTCCTGACGTACGGTTCCTCGTCTCCGACCGATCGGCTCCGCCCCAGAAGTAGGGGTCGACCAACAGCGCCCCCTCAACTTCGCCGACCTCCCCCTCTCGTTTCCCGATCCGCATCAGTCACGTTCGTGCGCTATGTTCGCGCCCGCGCTGTCCCCGCCACGAAACCCTACCCACGGTCCCCGGTGCTCGCGCCAGCCACGGATCCTCGGCACGATAAAACCCATTCAGCGACGCCCAATGAGTCTGGTCGCTACCGCGCCTCGGGAGCTCGGTTCTCGGAGGATGTCGAGCGGTACGTCGGACCGACACCGCAACGACGCCGGCTTCGGAGACGAGGGAGTTGATGCGTTTAGGAATGGTGTTATAGCGGTAGAAAGCGGACAGGCGCAGAATCCGCCGCCGTTTGGTAGTAGACGAGGACCGGGAGCTTATTCGTCGTCTTCTTCTTCTTGTGGTTTGTGAGCGGCGGTGGCGGTGATCCTGGGGAGGTAGAGGCGGCGGAGACGCCGGTGGCCGCGTCGATTTGGGTGACGGCCTTGGAGAGGACTCGCCGGTGGCCCGCGTCTGACGCCGGCGTGGGATGTTTGTGCTGCCCATGTTAGCGCCTCACGCTGCCCGGCTCCGTTAGACCCGCGAAAACGAGGAAGTCGATGTAGATTTCGGTTCGGGTCCTATTTGGGGTGTTTCGCTGTATGGAGGAACGAGCCGGCGTGGGGCGAGCTCAATAAAATGAATCTTTGGATTGCAAAATATCTCGGATCGCGATCTTGATGTCGGTTGTCTGTTGGTGGGACGGTTGAATAATCTCCGTCGCATTGATGATGAAGAAATTCGCGAAAGAGACCCAACCCAATCATGTTGACCCCAACCCAATCCACACTTTTATTCCAAAAATCCACCCACTCCTGACTTTTATTACAGAAATCGACCGGTTTCTGACAGCCCAGCGTCGTGTCCAGAAAACAAACCGATTTTAAAAAAAAAAAAAAATCAAATTCCTAGTTAGTCGGGGTTGGCAACCCCGACTAATTAGGACCGCCATTTCCCACCATCAGAAGCTCTGCGTGACTAGCAAAGTTAAAAAAAGCCGGGGTTGAGAAACCCAACTATTTTGGTCGGGGGTTCCCAACCCCAACCATTTGGTAGACATGTCCTAGACGTTGCACGAAATGGTCGGGGTTTCCAACCCCGACCATTTGGCAGAGCCTCCCCCTCGCTCCAAAACGAGGAATCGGCTAAGGGACCAAATACTCGGGGTTCCCAACCCCGACTATTTGTGGTGGGTCCCGCACGCTTATATATACCAATCGATCCCCTCTTCCCTCACAATGTCGATTTTTTTCTCTCTCTAACTCCGATCTCTACCATTCATCCGCCTACTCGAGTTTCCCAACCCCGTTTTTATGGCCGAAATTCATCGAGGAAGTTTAAAAAAGATCTCTAGGGTAATTTCTCTTCCTTCTCTCCTCTTTTAACATTTAAAAATTTAGAGTTTTTCCCTTTTCTTCAACATTCAAATCTAGGATTTTTATCAAAATCCAATTTCTAGGGTTTGAAATTTAATATCAATCATTGTCTTTGTGGTGGTTCAAATTCTTTGTGTGTGAATTGCTTTAATTGAAATTGAAATTCTAGGGCATAGAATGCTCATTTCTAGGGTTTAGAGTTTTTATTTTGGGATTTAGGATTTTTGATCAAAATTGTAGTTATATGATCATGAGATTATTTGCATCTAGGGTTTTCCTCTCTTATTCAATGGTCTGATAAAACTATTTTAAAATTTTTTTTGCATTTAAATAATATAATCTAATTTTTTTCATAGGTTGAACAATATGGTTTTTTTATTTTGCTCTTACAGTGGGAAAATTAATTATGGAATGAGTAATATGCCGATGTACGTTGGAGGGGTAACATCGTCGTTAATGATCTCGGAATCATGTAGTTACTATGACTTTATTATGGAATTACACCGAGTTACTAAAATTGATCTACCAGAGTACCGACTAAAAATAATATGTAATTTTATACATTTATTTCAATCTATACTAAATCTTAATTTATCAAATAGATGGAATGTTTTCAGATGTAAAACCCCGCTAATTTTGATATAATATATGATTAATTATGATTTGTGAATTTTTATCATGATAAATATCATTAAATGATGTATGAGTATGAAAGTAAGTGATTTGAGATCAAACAAGTTCATGTATGTGAGAGAAACGAGTCAAAACATGCACCATCTGAAATATCACTGGCCGGTCGACCGGCAGCCCAAGCCTGGTTGACCGACACGAGTTTTTTCAGAATCCTGATTTGAGTTGGATTCGTATATTATATATATATATATATCACTTTTGCATGAATTTTTCATATTTTTTATTAGAACTCTTGAACCCTAGCAGCCACCACCTCCCTCATAGACCCTAGGTTCAACTCTTGTGATTCTAAGAGCTTTGTGAAGCAAATTTCGACGTGAATGCGAGATTGTTAGATTGGGACTAAGAGGTCTGTTTTGGATTTGCACTTTCAGGCTTTCAACAAAGGTTTTCAGGTGAATTTCATCTTTGCTAACCCTACACCCCTTTTTAAATTGATTTTTATGAGATTTCTTTTGGTTTTATTGAGCCTAAAACTTATTTTCGCGCATAAAATAGTTCCCTTTATTATAATGGGATAAAGGTCTGATCTTTTTGTGTTTAGATGATTATGAATGAAATATCTAAGGTTGATTTAGAACTGAAAGTCTTTTAAACATGAGTTTTAATTGAGTTTTGATGGTTTACATGACGTTTTGATGCTTTTGTACATGTTTAGGGTTTACGTATGATATTTAATATGATGATTTTTGTTTCATGTGTTAGATGAACTTCAGTAGTGTTAAACAAGTTTTTAAAACGTATTATACATGTTTTACAGCAAGCTAGTTGAGTTAGAATCACGAACATGATATTGTACACAGCCTGCAGGAATCAGGCTCAGGGCCTCTGGCCGGTTGACCGACGAAGCATGCCCGGTCGATCGACCTGCATGTTATCACATGTGCATGTTTTGTGTTACAGTTATTTGATTCAGGGGATTTTCTCGATCAACCTACAATGTTATGTGATGTTTGTTATCTGTTTAACACCTGAGATGTTGTGAACACGAGATAATGATCCGCACATCGAGATACATGCACGAACACTTGATATATGTTCTTACTTGAGTTTACATGAATAGTTGAGATGTATGACACACGTTTAAGTTGATGGTGTTGGAATAACATACAGATAATACATAATTCGTCAGTGGTGGATGCTAAGTGATGAGTAGTTTTCTCGCAATGAGACCGCAGTTGTACCACGCTTAGAGTTGGGCTTTTTCCCGCAATGAGACTGCGGTTGTACCATACTTGAAGATGATCGGGGTTTTCGGATTGGGCTGATATGCGTACACTCTGTTGTATTAGATGGAAGACTGTAAGGACCATGAATTTTTGAATACTAGTTAAAATTATTTTTTGGTATTTTAAAATATTTAATTATTTTCGGATTGGGCTGATATGCCTATCTCCTCCACCACCAACCTGAGATCTCGCCACCTCGCTGTCACCACCCTCAGATCCGACCGCCACCGTCACGTTTAGTCCCCTC
>NC_033799.1:71883443-71902802 GCF_001876935.1 Asparagus officinalis | reverse complement strand
TCGAGCTCGTCGTCGCCACGCCAAGCCAGTAGCCCCATCATTCCTACCAGTGTCCAGATCAGACCGCGGACCCGCGTCGTCGACGTCGATTCATTCGACGAACCCGAGGTAAGAACCCTTGCTCATCTTGTCTTTATTTAGAATTTTATACTTGTTATGAATTATTTGCGTATTAATTTGTGTTATAATCATTTGTGTGGGATTGATTGATGATTAATATTAAATAATTTAAAGTAATATGATGAATAATATTTCAGAAGAGTTATAGTAAATTATGAGAATTTGTTCGACAAAAGAATTATATTTTTTTATAATTATTATTAATTAAAAAAATTTATTTTGGTAGCAGAATTATTTTTGGATAATTATATTAATTAAAATAAATTTATTAAGAATGGAATCATTTAGAAAATAAATTATGATAAGTTTAAAGGAATTATTTTGGAAAAAGAATCATTTTTGATAATTATCATGATTTAAAGGAATTTATTTGCAAAAAGAATTATCTATTTTGGATTTTAAGTAATTTATGATTTTGTATGAGTAGTTTAGAGGGTTGGATAACAAGATATTGATGAAACCAGACTGCATGTATGTTTTTACTGTTTATGATCACATTTCACGTTTTGTATTTATTTAATGTATTTGACATGTCTGTTATGTATTGTCCATGTTGTGTTTGAGAACCATAGTAGTTCATGACTTAGTGGCTTTGTGCGTCATGAACCAGACTAAGTGACATGTGTCGGTGTGTTGACTGAGTTTAGGTGGTGAACCCGAGTTTCAATGAGGATTATGGTTGACTTAGAAAACGAGAAGCGTAGGGATCTGGAAGTCTATGTTCATGTGATCGAATATAGCTGTTGATGTATCTTCCAGGCTCGCCCCATGATCTAGTGTAGCTTGGGGTTAGTTTGTTGGTTCAAAGTGAAGCCAGTGTAGTCACTTTAGTCCGTGAATTTGATATTCACCCGAGTTTAGCTTGAGTTCGAACCAGGTTGAAATCAGATTGTGTGTAGCCCTCTGACCGATCCAGTGTAGTGGAGTATTGGATGCACGTAGAGGATTTGTGAATAGTCAGTTATCCGGTAATATGAACATTAACTCTATGTGAGATGTGGACCAGTGAATTTTTAGGATGGCTAGTTACATGATTGTGACGCCCCTATTTTCACTCATGGCTGCAGTCCAAGGTGAACCTAGAGATGTCAAACCTGCCATGCACCCACACTGTGCAACAACAAGTTTCACCAATCATAGTAATATCCTCTAGTGGGATCAAATAAAAGCGTAGGTACAAAATAGGCAAAGAAGTAGAACGATAATAATAGACATGATAAAGAAGATGATATCTCATAAATAAAGGTCATGTCTCAACTGAAAATAAACTGAAATACATTTGGAGTCTGTAATAACATACGATGTCTCAACATGAATCAAAACGAAAAGTCGAACTAAGGCTCATTGCCTTTACAAAATGGAAATAAACTCTAAGTCTGAATAAATTTTAAAACTACAGTGGAGCCTCTAATAAATCTCTCGGGACTACGACTATGCAAGAACTCCGTCATCCTACGGCTCTCCGGAACTCCGAGCTACTTGAAAGAGTATTTTTAAAAGAAAAAGAAACAACAACAAGAGCGTTAGAGCGCTACAGCAAGATTACCTCCATCCGCCCCCAGGAGAAGGTCTGCTAGATGGAGTAGAGGTTCTATCTATTAAGCATAGTCTACCTAGATTTATTTTTCCCGTATCTAAGTGGGATTAACATTTAAAAACCTACAACACGAGACGTAGTACGTCGAGTAAAATAATCCAAACAAGAAAACCCTCATGTATATACCATAAGTCTCAAATTGTAGATATCTAAACATTAATACCGAACTAAGAAAAGACAATCTAATGAAACCAATAATTAGAAATCCATAACACGAGACTGGTACGTCGAGCGAAATAATCCAAACAAGGAAATCCTCATGTATATACCATAAGTCTCAAGTTGTGAATCTCTAATCATTGATCCCAACTAAGAAGTAAAAAGGACAGTAAAAGAAATAAGATATCAACACATCATATTTATAATATCTTCCACTATCACTGGAGAGGTAGAATAAAATACTAACACATAATTTTGTATACTTTCAAAAGTAACATATCTCAGTCATATAGTTCAATAATAGGTCGTATTCAAAATCGGCATCTGCCATACTTAGGCTATCAAGTAATTGTCTTAGTGTGACGGACTACCCTATAGGTATCCTGAACTGTGTACACGGCTCATTAGTCTCATCGCGATCTTAGTGCATAACATGAGTGCGGGACGGACTACCAAATAGACATCCTAGAAATACGGCTCACGAGCCTCATCGCACCCTAATTAGGGACGGACGGCTAGATCAAACCTCCTAAAATCTGACTCAATGGCCTGTACATGTGGAATATCGACGCACTACCTCATGTAGTACTGAACTGAGCTCATCAACGATATCCACCTCATGTAAATCTTTGTATCTCTGGTATATCGATGCACTATCCCATATAGTACTGAGCTATGCTCATCAACGACATTCACCTCATGTATAAACCGTGTATATCTTGTATGTTGACGCACTATCCCATATAGTACTGAGCTGTGCTCATCAACGACATCCAATATGTATATGAACTATATCTAATTCAAATATGATCAAATCAAAATTCATTATAATCCTATTGGGATTCTTAAATGTATAACATAACATATTCATAACTATACGTATAACATCAAGCAGCTCAAAACTCCGCGAACGCACCTCCAAACGGCGCAACACAGCTCCACAAAACGAGCAGGAAAAACAGACGTGATATCTGTTAGTAAAACAAGCATATCTTTCTCTAGGAAAACTATTTTTACAAATGATTTTCTGTTTTGAAAACTAGATTCACACATAAGCATATCTTTCTCTAGGAAAACTATTTTTACAAATGATTTTCTGTTTTGAAAACTAGATTCACACATATTCTAAATGACATAAGTTTGGTTCAATTTGGAGTTCATTTGTTATCTCAAATCTCTAGTTAAACATTATATATGTGCATCCGTTTTTTTGCAGGACATATTGTTAGTAAATATAACATATCTTTTTCTATACAAACTCTTTTTAAGAATAGTTTTCTGTTTTGAAACCTAGATTCACACATATATCAATTGACAAAGGTTTGGTTCATTTTGGAGTTCATTTGTTATCCCAAATCTCTAGTTAAATATTATATATGTGCATCCGTTTTTTTGCAGGACATGTTGTTAGTAAAAAGATCATATCTTTCTCTATACAAATGATTTTTAAGATTAGTCTTCTGTTTTAAAAACTAGATACATATATCTTTCATTTAGAACTAGTTTGGTTAAATTTGGAGTTTATTTTCTATTTTTAAATCTCAGTTAAACATGATATAATTGCTACAGTTTTCTGCAAAAAATATTTATTTAGTACATCTCTTAAATTTCTCATATATAAATGAAAATTATGAAAAAATCATAATGATCATGATCATGATACTATCATAGACAGTAAGAAAAAAATTATTAATCTCGTATTGGTTTATATTTTAACATCAAAAATTTAACTTTTATCACATCATGTTAAGATTCAAGCATGAAAACACATATTCGACATCATATTAAACATCTAACTAGTTATTTAACTATGGAGAATGGTTTGGATGAAGATAATCTTGCCTTAGACATTGTTCTAAGCCTCTGAAATAACCAACAACCAAAAAGAAGTACAACCAAGCCGTTTTCCCTTTGTGCTACACGTTGATGATCTCGCCCTCGTGTCGATATTTGCTTCACAAAGCTCTCAAAATTCTAAACTTTAGGGCTAGGGATTCAGAGAGTGGAAAAAGGGCTGCTAGGGTTTGAAACTCTTATGTAAGGATATTAATTTTTGTGAAAACACATGTTTATATATATGCAAACCCGAAATAAACCCGTTTGACCCGAACCAGGAATCCTAATCTGACTAGGAAAATGACCTTCGGTATTTTAATCATAACTTTCACGTCCGACCTCGGAATGAGGTGATCTAAGACTTTTTGGAAAGCTCTTGAAGATACATATAACCTTTGTCTTTTAATATATTCCAAATTCTAATTAAATCTATGATAAAAATACAAAATTCTCTTCGCTAGTCATAAATTTCCAGATTTATATATCGAGCATGAATTGTGCATTTGCTCTTATATATATACATATATACATTGAATTGATCTCAAACCAATTCCTAGCATACTCAAACATTATAATATATTATTATAAATATATAACATATTTATTATTATTTATCATAAAATATTCAAATTTTTCGGGTTTTATATTCTTCCCCCCTTAAAAGAATTTCGTCCTCAAAATTCAGAAATCATACTTAAGCAAATAATAATACTAGAAAAGCACGTAGAGGGTCTAATTTAACCCACAAATATAAATATTTTAGAATATTTACTCTTGATAAGCATATAGGGATATTTATATTTAACAATCCAGGATGACTATATTCCCACTCAACCCTTAATCGAATGGATCTAGTACGTCGGGCAAAAAATCCATACAAGGAACCCCCCATATATATATACCATGTGTTTCAAAAGATTAAGAATTAAGTGGAAATATCCTCATTCTAGCGTTAAATCTAAATATAACCACACAAATAATCACACACATAAATCAATCCACTTCCTCAATAGGTGCAGGAAGTCGCGCGACATAACATATTTGCGCTCCCGAAAATCATCTTCGATGTCTACACTTAACCATCTAAAATGTAAATATCCCCACTTAACACCTAACTAAATGGAACAAGTACATCGAGCGAAAAATCCAAACAAGGAACCCATCATATATATACCATATGTTCCAAGTACTTAGGAGATAAGTGGTGTTCTGCGCAGCGGAAATTTTGGCAGCACCTCCGGTGCGCAAGGTGCACAACAAGAGATTAGATCACAATGAAATTCTCGTTTCTTAAAGGAAACAAGAACCAAAAGCCAGATATCTCATCAAAGTGAGATATCAGCTCTTCCTCTCGTCAGCTCTAGGACTGCGCGTCGAGGGAACCTACAAGCTATTACAAATCATGACAAGAACACAACTTTTATGTGGTTCGGCAAATAGCCTACGTCCACGGGGCAAGGAGGGGAAGATCTACTATTAGAGGGAGAGATACAACTAGGGTTTACAATCTCACAATCTAAACCCTCACACAAACTCTCAGATCCCTCATACAATTATCTCTCTCAAAGGGGATGCACAAAACTCTCAAAGTCGACACTGCGTTTTCTCCCTGCCTGCGCACTGCCAAAGCACGCCTTCTGCAAACTTTGCTTTGCTTGCGCCTGCACACAGCACACAGCCGACTTTTATTTTGTTTTGCTCACAAATCCACCGCCTCACGCTCACACGTCCTCGTTTACACGAAGTCGCCGCCAAAACCAACTTTCCCACCTCCTGCACACCACAAATCACGAAACCCTAGAAGGGTTTTATAAGGCTATGAGAAGGCATCGGGTGGGCCTTTGAATTGATGTCCGCAATGAGAGAAAAACAAAAAAACGCATGATCCTTTCTCCACTTCATCACATGGTGGACCCCACTATCACGTCTTCAACAAGTGGTAATACTCTCATTTTAGTGTTAAGTATAAACATCGCCATATATGCAACCATAAGCCATAAACAAGTCATACAAAAATTTAATTTACTAGATCAAACAGGTGTGGGTAGTCGCGATGTATACCCTCCTCGCGCTCCCAAGAACCTTCTCAACTCCTTTCCGGTTTCGCTGAATTGCCACAAAGGAAAAACATATTGTTTCTAAATTTCTTGTCTTCCCTAGCAAGCATACAAACTTGGATTTCAATCGTAGTCAGATCATTCTAAAGCTAAATCTTCAGTGCGTTCATCATTCGCTGCTGCTCTACATCATGAAAGTGCTTCCTAAGCATAGAAACATGAAATGCATTGTGTATACTAGACATCGATGCTGAAAGATCTAGTCTGTATGACACAACTTTAATGCTCTCCAAAATCTGATACGGTCCAATGTATCTCGGCATAAGCTTTTTTTGTCTCTCGAATTGCTAAACACCTTTCACATGCGATACCTTCAGCCTTACCGAATCTCCAATCTGAAACTCCAAGGGTTTTCATCTCTTATTAGCATAGCTCTTTTGTCGACTCTAAACGGCTAGAATCCGATCTCTGGTCAATGTTACTTCCTCAGTAATCTGTCTCATAAGCTCTGGCCCAAGTATTAAACTCTTCTCCGGCTCTACCCAACATATAGACGATCTGTAAGGCCTCCCGTACGATACTTCATACAGGGTCATATTGATTGTCACTTGATAATTATTATTCTAAACGAACTCTATCAATGAAATATGATCCTCCCAGCTACCTTGAAAATCAAATAACACAAGCCCGCAATTTGTTTTCCAACATCTGATTTACTCTCTCCGTCTGACAATCCGTCTCAATTTGATACTGTCGTATCTGGAACTCCACGAAGTTGAATAGTCTCCTGAATAAATATCCTCTCTAGAATAAAATGTGCTGACTTTATCAGTCTATCAACTATTACCCCAAACCGAATCATTCTCTTTCTTCGACTTCGATAACCCTACAATAAAGTCCATAGAAATGTCCGCCCACTTCTACTCCGAAATGGGTAAAGACTGATGTGTTCTTGTCGGTCTCTGATGTTCCGCCTTTACTCACTGACAGGTAAGATACTTAGCTACATACTCTGAAATCTTCCTACGCATATCACTCCATCAAAAATATCTCTTCAGATCCTTGTACATCTTCGTTGTGCCTGGATGCACTGTATACCTGGTACGATGCGCTTCGTCGAATAAATCCTTCTTCAGCTGAGCATTAGCTGGTATTATTAATCGGCCCTTCATCCGAAGTCCTCCATCTGCTCCAACGGTCCAATCAGCGTCTGGCTCTTTGGAAATCTCTCCCTTTTGGGCTTGAATCCAAGAGTCGTCCAACTGAGCTCTGACCACTCTGTCACTCCAAGATGGCTGTACAGATAAAGCTCCTAAAAATGCGCTACTCCCGCCAATCTCCGGTCTAAATTCGAACTGGCTAAGTGTGTGGAGATCTCGATATAACGAGCATCTCAAAGCTACAATTCTGTGACGACACTTCCTACTCAATGCGTCTGCTACGACATTCGCCCTCCCCGGGTGATACTGAATCGCGAATTCATAATCCTTAATGAACTCAATTCACCTCCTTTGTCTCTGGTTGAGTTCCTTCTGAGAGAAAAGATATTTAAGACTCTGATGTCTGTGAATAATTCAAACTGTACTTCATATAAGTAAAGTATCCATAACTTCAGTGCAAATACCACTGCTGCTAACTCCAAGTCATAAGTGGAAATAGATCTGCTCATGTACTCTCAATTGCTGCGAGACATATGTTACTACTCTCTGAGTTTGCATCAAAACGTCTCCTAACTCTGCCAATGATGTATTTGTGTAGACCACAAATGTCCTGTCGTTACTCGGAATAGTTAAAACTAGCATTGTAGACAATTTAGTCTTCAAGGTATCAAAGGCCTTTTGGTACTCCATGCTCCAAATGAACTATACACCCTTCTTCGTAAGGCGTGTAAGTGGTGTCGAAATCTTCGAGAAGTCCTAGTTAAACTTCCAATAATAGCCGGCTAAACCCAAAAAGCTATGAATCTCTATCTCCGTCTTTGGCGGATTCCAAATCAAGAACTGCTGAAATCTTAGCCGGGTCTATTGCTATGCCCTTTCTGCTGATGACGTGACCGAGAAATCTGATTTCTGAAAGTCAAAACTTACATTTGCTGAACTTGACATATAACTGATGCTCCTGTAGAGTCTGCAAAGCTAACCGGAGATGCTGCTCGTGCTCTACCTTCGATCTCAAATAAATGAGAATGTCGTCCATAAAAACTATCACGAACTGATCCAAGAAGGGACGGAAAATCCGGTTCATCAAATCCATGAATATAACGGGTGCATTGGTCAACCCAAATGGTATGACCAGAAACTCAAAAGATTCATATCGAATCAGGAAAACACGGCTTTGGGAAAATCCCTCTCCCGAACTCGCAACTACAATAACCCAAAACGAAGATCAGCCTTCGAGAAACATGCGCTTCGCGCAGCTGATCGAACAAGTCATAAATCCTAGGTAATGGGTACCTATTCCGGATAGTGACCTTGTTCAACTCTTTATAATCAATACACAAACGCATACTGCCATCCTTCTTCTTCACGAAGAGAACTGGCAATCCCCACGGAGAATGACTCCGATGAATAAAACCCTGAGCTAACAACTCGTCCAACTGGGTCTGAAGCTCCCTCATCTCAGCTGGTGCCATGCGATAGGGTGCGCGGGATATTGGTGCTGTGCCTGACTGCAACTCAATACAGAACTCAACCTCTCACACAGGAGGTAATCCAGGTATGTCCTGAAAGACATCCTGATACTCTGAGACAACTCTAGTCTCCAATAAATCAATACCCTGATCCCATCACATCACCTCCTCATGTACGTCAGAAATGACTCCGCAAAACGGTTGCCCTGAGAGGTTGCTACAATCATCTCAGACCCATCGGACGCTCGCAAATTGACCGTCTACGCAAAGCAGTCAATACTATCATGGTAGGAAGATAACCAATCCGTACAAAAAAATTTGACATCGACAACACGATCAACTCGATGTCTAACTCAGACTCATCTAGTTTGATGACACATCTCCTACAGATGGAAGGGACACCCCCTAGAGGGGTAGGCACTGACAATGGAAAATCTAAGGAATGCCACAAGCTGACACCCATCAACAAAGGTACGAAGGATAAGAGATAAACGAATTTCATAAATCAAACTAGATCCGATCTGAAAATGAAATCATGAATAAAGCTCCGCTCGTACCCTGATCATGCGGTACAGCTGAATAGACTTTGCTGGATAGTGTAAATCTCCTAGATAATACAAATCTGGCCTGCTGGCCCCTAAATCTTCGGATTAACAAGTAGTACTTCTATTTCCTCACTACTGGCCGAAATTACGACTCTGAGATTGCCGACTACGACCTTTATCATGCTAGCTTCCTGCTATGAACTGCTACAAGTCTTTTGCTATTTGTTCGACCTTGTTGTGATTGTAACATGTTTCTCCAAATCTCTGCGCTACTCCGGCGCTCTCTAATCACATTGTGCTCCTTTCTTATCTTGTCCTTATTGCTGGGATAAAATCATTCTCCCGTTATTAGGTTTCTCTAGATTTCCGCAATAGTTCTCTTGCCATTGTCATTGTCACTATTCTGGATTTTGATTTCTTCCTTCACTATGGGTATATCTCCCTGCTTCACTTAGACTAGCGCTAATTGTTTGATAAAAATGACCTAAATTCTCCCAAATAGGTGATAATTGCTGTCTCGTCAAAAATCTGGATGTTGTTGCTATCCTCCAGCGATGGTCCTCAATACTGAATATATATTTGACTTCTGCTTGGTTCCTAGCCGATGTTCAAGAAACTTTCATATACTCTTTCCCTTATAGGTTGCAATTGAAACTGGTGTGCCTTGAAATTTTGGTGCTCATACTGTCTGATATTTTTCTTATCCTTTCAGAGTTAAATCTCCTGCTCTGCGGCTCTATCAACAACTGATTGTGGTGGTGGTGTACTCATTGGTATTTCATCTTTACTTCCACGACGGGTACAACCGGTGGTGAATCTCTTGAAAGTGGTGTTGCTGGCGGAAACGGATACACTTCTTGCTCCTCGATTGTTGTAAGATCTTGCTGCTAACGGCGCCATGAAGTCGATCAAATACTGTGGAGCCTGCTATGGCTTGGCTCTGCATGCCCAGCTCTCCAGGTACGAGTTTTACCTCGACCACATCCTCGTTTCGATATTTATAATAACAAAAGGAGAGCTTAATTTTCACAGTAAGTGAGATAGCAAAAATACATATATATATATAACGTATCACAATACGAATTCATAACACATAGTAATCACGCAAATACCTTCAATCAACATAAAATAGTTGTCATAAAAAAATTCTCAATTTTTAAGATATACGCATATATCGTCCTCACTCATACTAGGAAATCCTTACGGACTCTATACATGAATCCTAAGAAACTCTATCCTAGCTCCACGACTCGACACAGGATGATCCTAAGGATACTGGAACTAGAGCTCTGATATCAACTGTGACGCCCCTATTTTCACTCATGGCTGTAGTCCAAGGTGAACCCAGAGATGTCAAACCTGCCATGCATCCACACTGTGCAACAACAAGTTTCACCAATCACAGTAATATCCTCTAGTGGGGTCAAATAAAAGCGTAGGTACAAAATAGGCAAAGAAGTAGAACGACAATAATAGACATGATAAAGAAGATGATATCTCATAAATAAATGTCATGTCTCAATTGAAAATAAACTAAAATACATTTGGAGTCTGCAATAACATACGATGTCTCAACATGAATCAAAACGGAAAGTCGAACTAAGGCTCATTGCCTTTACAAAATGGAAATAAACTCTAAGTCTGAATAAAATTTAAAACTACAGTAGAGCCTCTAATAAATCTCTCGGGACGACGACTATGCAAGAACTCCGTCATCCTGCGGCTCTCCAGAACTCCGAGCTACCTGAAAGGGTATTTTTAAAAGAAAAAGAAACAACAACAAGAGCGTCAGGGCGCTACAGCAAGATTATCTCCATCCGCCCCCCAGGGGAAGGGCTGCTAGATAGAGTGGAGGCTCTATCTATTAAGCATAGTTTACCTAGATTTATTTTCCCCGTATCTAAGTGGGATTAACATTTAGAAACCTACAACACGAGATGTAGTACGTCGAGCGAAATAATCCAAACAAGGAAACCCTCATATATATACCATAAGTCTCAAATTGTAGATATCTAAACATTAATACCGAACTAAGAAAAGACAATCTAATGAAACCAATAATTAAAAATCCATAACACGAGACTGGTACGTCGAGCGAAATAATCCAAACAAGGAAACCCTCATGTATATACCATAAGTCTCAAGTTGTGAATCTCTAATCATTGATCCCAACTAAGAAGTAAAAAGGACAGTAAAAGAAATAAGATATCAACACATCATATTTATAATATCTTCCACTATCACTGGAGAGATAGAATAAAATACTAACACATAATTTTGTATACTTTCAAAAGTAACATATCTCAGTCATATAGTTCAATGATAGGTCGTATTCAAAATCGGCATCTGCCATACTTAGGCTATCAAGTAATTGTCTCAGTGTGACGGACTACCCTATAGGTATCCTGAACTGTGTACACGGCTCATTAGTCTCATCGCGATCTTAGTGCATAACATGAGTGCGGGATGGACTACCAAATAGGCATCCTAGAAATTCGGCTCACGAGCCTCATCGCACCCTAATTGGGGATGGACGGCTAGATCAAGCCTCCTAAAATCCGACTCAATGGCCTGTACATGTGGAATATCAACGCACTACCTTATGTAGTACTGAACTGAGCTCATCAACGATATCCACCTCATGTAAATCTTTGTATTTCTGGTATGTCGACGCACTATCCCATATAGTACTGAGCTATGCTCATCAACGATATTCACCTCATGTTTAAACCGTGTATATCTTGTATGTCGATGTACTATCCCATATAGTACTGAGCTGTGCTCATCAACGACATCCAACATGTATATGAACTATATCTAATTCAAATATGATCAAATCAAAATTCATCATAATCCCATTAGGATTCTTAAATGTATAACATAACATATTCATGACTATACGTATAACATCAAGAGGCTCAAAACTCCGCGAACGCACCTCAAAACGGCGCAACACAGCTTCACAAAACGAGCAAGAAAAACAAACGTGATATCTGTTAGTAAAATAATCATATTTTTCTTTAGGAAAACTATTTTTACAAATGTTTTTCTGTTTTGAAGACTAGATTCACACATATTTTAAATGACATAAGTTTGGTTCAATTTGGAGTTCATTTGTTATCTCAAATCTCCAGTTAAACATTATATATGTGTATCCGTTTTTCTGCAGGACATGTTGTTAGTAAATATAACATATCTTTCTCTATACAAACTCTTTTTAAGAATGGTTTTCTGTTTTGAAACCTAGATTCATACATATATCAAATTACAAAGGTTTAGTTCAGCTTAGAGTTCATTTGTTATCCCAAATCTCCAGTTAAACATTATATATGCATCTATTTTTCTGTAGGACATGTTGTTAGTAAAAAGATCATATCTTTCTCTATACAAATGATTTTTAAGATTAGTCTTCTGTTTTAAAAACTAGATACATATATCGTTAATTTGACACTAGTTTGGTTAAATTTTGAGTTTATTTTCTATTTTGAAATCTCAGTTAAACATGATATAATTGCTGCAGTTTTCTGCAGAAAATATTTATTTAGTACATCTCTTAAATTTCTCATATATAAATGAAAATTATGAAAAAATACTAATGATCATGATCATGATACTATCATAGACAGCAAGAAAAAAAATACTAATCTTGCATTGGTTTATGTTTTAACATCAAAAATTTAACTTTTATCACATCATGTTAAGATTCAAGCATGAAAACACATATTCAACATCATATTAAACATCTAACTAGTTATTTAACTATGGAGAAGGGTTTGGATGAAGATAATCTTGCCTTAAACATTGTTCTAAGCCTCTGAAATAACCAGCAACCAAAAAGAAGTACAACCAAGCCGTTTCCCCTTGCTACACGTTGATGATCTCGCCCTCGTGTCGATATTTGCTTCACAAAGCTCTCAAAATTCTCAACTTTAGGGCTAGGGATTCAGAGAGAAGAAAAAGGGCTACTAGGGTTTAAAATTCTGATGTAAGGATGTTAATTTTTATGAAAATACATGTTTATATATATGCAAACCCGAAATAAACCCGTTTGACCCGAACCAGGAATCCTAATCTGACTAGGAAAATAAGCTTTGGTATTTTGGTCATAACTTTCACGTTTGACCTCGGAATGGGGTGATCTAAGACTTATTAGAAATCTCTTGAAGATACCTACAACCTTTGTCTTTTAAGTTTTTCCAAATTCCAATTAAATATGTGAGAAAAATACAAAAATTTCTTCACTGGTCATAAATTTCCAGATTTATATTTCGAGCATGAATTGTGCATTTGCTCTTATATATATACATATATACATTGAATTGATCTCAAACCAATTCATAGCATACTCAAACATCATAATATATTATTATAAATATATAACATATTTATTATTATTTATCACTAAATATTCAAATTTTTAGGGCTTTACAATGATATTGTTATATAAGGTAATTATGGATTCTTGTAAGACGTAGGCCAGTTGTTTTTATTTTCATACATAGATCAGGATTAATATTTAATTATCTACAATTTGAGATATATGGTATATACATGAGGATTTCCTTGTTTGGATTATTTTGCTCGACGTACTACGTCTCATGTTGTAGATTTTTAAGTATTAATTCCATCTAGTTGTATGACATTGTTAGTTGGATGATTGTTTTGATCGCTAGTTGTATGAACGACTTGTTACTTGATTGATTTTGTGGAATTTTTAATTGCACATCCTTTTGTCATTTCTATTATCGCATCGTTTTTCGCTTTGGGTTTTCGTTTGTTCTTTTCTTTTGTGGGGTCTTGCCGTATGCCATGCACGCTGACGTACACCTATTTTCTCTGGTGTACGTTAGACTTAGAGGAAGAATAGGTCCAGTTGGGAGATCGCCAGGAGCCAAAGGATTCTCAGCAGGAGTGCCTTGCTGACCGAGCATAAGAAGCCGAAGTTTAGTTATTCCCTCTAGTTGTTCGTTGATCTTAGTTTACTTTTGTAGCATTTCTTTTATGCCTGATCATTGTATTTTATTTTCTCTAGTATTCTCTTGTTCAGATTTGTATAAGGGCATGTTTGACCCGTATTTTTATGTCTTGGATGATATTCATTTGTGATATGTATTATTTTATTCTGTGTTGTTTATTATATTCTTGCTATCTGTGATCGGGGATCTGTGACTTCACATTGTATCTATTTCTAGACGCTTAGCGTATTGGATTGAGAAGAAAAAAAATGGTAGTGTATATTTTTTTCTCAATCTAATACGTCATGGGCTTGTTCAAGTTCCGATTTTCGGGTATTTTGGGAAGCGGGGTGTGACAAAGATAATGGCCGAGAAGCAGAGTGGTAGAGTTGTCAAGCGGATTTGGTAAGATAACGGTGGTTCTTGACGTCAAGGAATCTGATTTGACATCTACTCGATTATGACATATGCGTCTTGGGCATATGAGTGAGAAGGGTATGACCATTCTAAGCAGACGTGGTCTGCTTGGTGGTGAAAAGATATCAAAGTTTGACTTCTGTGAGCATTGTGTCTTTGAGAAGCAGTGTAGGGTGAAGTTTGGTACTGCGGAGCATCGTACCAAGGGTACGTTGGATTACATTCATTTGGATGTTTGGGGTCCAAGCAAAGTTAAGTCTTTGAGTGGATCTAGGTGGTTCATGACATTTATCGGTGACTTCTCGCGGAGAGTTTGGCTGTACATCATGAAGGAGAAATCTAAAGTCACCAAATTGTTTATTAGATGGAAGGCAATGGTCGAGAAGCAGACCGACAAAGTTGTCAAGCGGATTTGGTATGATAACGGGGGTGAGTACACCTCTAATTCATTGGAAGAGTACTGCAGGAAGCAAGGCATTGTCAGACATTTCATAGTGATACGAAAGTTGATATGTTTTTTATAAGTAAATGTTTATGCCAGATTGTTTTTTAAATAAGTTTTTAAAATGATTTTGTCAAAAAGATCAAATTGTCGCACAAAATCAGAAGCCGTTATTTACTCAGAACTTCATTTTATTATCTCAAAATCTTTTAGTACCAAATATCACTCATCTTTCTTCTTAAATTTAATATTTCAAACATTTTACCTCCAAAATTTTAATGAACACTTCAAGTTTCAACTTCCACTCTTCACATACCAAAGAGTTGTATAAAAGGGTTTTTTACTTATAAATCTCCACACCTATGCAATATATAGATTCACCCTCTAAATCTGATTGTTTTGATAATCTATCCTTATATCATTTGTTAACTTACCCCTATACCAAATCTGCCTAATTATTATGCCTACCGTCTTAAAAAGCAGTCTACACACTTGCCCACATGGTTTTTGTCTTAAAAAACGGTCAGCACACTCGCCCATGTAGTCACTTAAGCCTATGTAGTACTCAAGACACCTAGGCAATCGTGGGCTACTTTAGCGGGTTGCACTAGAAAGTAACATGTTCCTCGCTTAGGGCCTGTTTGTTTCACCAATTTTATGGAATATGAATGATATTTGGACCTGACAGTAGCATTTTCGTAATTAATGGATTCCAAATGAATCCTAATCCTGAGTTTGGTTCAAAAAAAAATTATGGAATAGGTAATCTATAAAGTGGCTCAAACAATGTATATTTCAGGATTCCCAATTCCAGTCCATTTGAGAGGAATTGGACCAAATTTCTAACACCTCTCCTCTTTCTTATTCCGATTCCTAATCTACGAAACCCTAGATCTGTTGATCCGTGGTTTCCCCGTTGTTCTTCTCCCGCCTCAGTGCTCTCTTCTTCACGTCTCTTCTTTGCTTCTCTTCTCTCACCGCTCGTCGTGGCTTGTGCGTGGTCGTGGTTGGAACTCGAAACCCTAGATCTGGTTGAGCCATGATTTTTTTTGCAGATTTATATGTCGAATCAGATTCTCCCTCTAATCTGATCCCGCCTCTTGTTGAGCCGTGATTTCTTTAATTTATTTTCCAACTTCTTGTTAGTGGGTTCCTTGGATTTGGTTGTTGGTGATCCCTTCTCGAACTTGTTCTGGTTCGGGTGGGTTTGTTGGCTACGGTGTTGATCCCGACTTTGGTGGATTTGTTGCTTGGACGTCGACATTTTTTCCCTTCTGCAGCTCAAGGTATACGATTTTCCCCCTCTCTTTTGTTCGTGATAATTTATTATTTGGGAAATTTAACAAATAATAGGGTTATGTTTACTAAATTTCAGTTAGTTGTGTGAAATAGAATGCATGATATTTGTGTGAATGTGTTGTTCTTGATAATTGTGTTTATTACAAAAGAATATGAATGCATGAAAAAGAATAGGGTTATGTTTACCAAAGAATAGGGTTAAATTCATTACATAAAAGGAACCAGGTAGTAGAATGTGTTGTTATTGATAATTGTGTGAAATCGAATGCAACACTAGTTAAAATAAAATTCAGTATAATTAGATTTCTTGCCTTACAAGAAATAAATATTTGTATCAATTATCTAATTAATTTTAAACTGAAATAAGTAGACAAGATAAGTTGTAAATGTATGCTAATTTTAAAACGGATGTAGATGGATATGGAAGATGAAGAAAAAAAATCTAATCGTGAAGAGGAAATGCTATGTGTCTTTGTTGAGTCAATGTCTCAGTCAATGAGAAATCAACACATTATTCATTGGACTGAGCAGTTGGCTGCAGCGTTGAAGGAACATAGGTCTGAATATTCTGAGGAGTTCCTCGATAGGGTTTTAGACCACTTATATGATAATGAACGTGAAGCTAGAAGGTTTTTCATAAAAACCAAGGAAGGTCAGCAGAGGTACATCACCAAATTAGTTAACGACCAAGGTTGGTCGGATAGCTAGTTTGTTGGGTTTCGATTATATTTTGATGGATATTGTTGTGTTAATTGAAAACTATTAATGTTACAATATATATTATTATTATGAAGAACATCTATGCCGTGATGTAATTGATGAATTGGTACATTTTAACTTTTGATGCAGGTAAGTATGGTCATGGAATGATCAATGAGTTCTTTGAATTTTGCCTTTGCTTTTGATATCAGGTAAATGAGTTTGTTGCTTGGGTTTACTGATGTCGGCTTTTACATTCTGTTGCTCAGTTTCTTTGGCTATGTTGCCCTGTTGTCTGGGTTTAATGTTGTTGGTTTTCAGCATGTGTTGCTCAGTTCCAATGGCTATGATGCTCTGTTGCTTGGGTTAACTGCTGTCGATTTTGAAGCTCAATGTAGTGGACCTCCTGCTGGTTATGACTTTGGGTTTATTGCTCCAAAGTCACACGTGGTTGCTGTGGGTTATTGGCTATTATTTGGAGCTTGTGTAGCTCCTTGCTCTTTGGGTTTGTGGCTGTTATTTGGAGCTTGTGTAGCTCCAAGATCTTGGGTTTGTTGCTGTTTTTTTTTGAGCTTGTGTAGCTCCTTGCCTTTGGGTTATACGAGGTTTTGTTTTGAGCTTGTGTAGCTCCTTGCTCTTGGATTTGTTGCTGTTTTATTTGGAGCTTGTGTAGTTCCTTGCCTTTGGGTTTTTGGCTGTTATTTGAAGCTTGTGTAGCTCCTCAATCTCTTTGGGTTTGTTGCTGTTTTGTTTTGAGCTTGTGTAGCTCATTGCCTTTGGATTATATGAGATTTTGTTTTGAGCTTGTGTATCTCCTTGCCTTTGGGAATGTGTTGTATTGTTTTGAGCTTGTGTAGCTCATGACGTTGTGGGGTTTGTTGCTGGTATTTGGAGCTTGTGTAGCTTCTTGCATTTGGGTTTGTTGCTGTTTTGTTTTTGAACTTGTGTAGCTAGCCGTTGCTATGTGGGAGCTTGTGTTTTTCCTTGCCTGTAGGTTTGTTGCTGTTTTGTTTTGAGCTTGTGTAGCTCCTTGCAGTTGATATTTGGTAATGATGATGATTAGCGTTTACTGAGAATGCAATCTAACTTACATTGTTTATTATATTCAGATGAGACAAAAGGTGATGAGATTGCAGCCTACATTGAATTGACAATGTCTAGGTGAGGCAATCCATCCTTAGAATGCAATCTGTAATAAACATGTAAGTTATATGTGGGGCAATCAATTTTGACAAGTTGATCTATTACTGAGCCATACAATATCAATTAGAATTTATACTCAATTCCAAAAATAGTTTTCATTACAACACCAATAGTTTTTGCAAGTACAAGCACATGACATACAGTTTATAATAATTAAAATAATACAAAAAATTGCTAATAAAATTTCTGAAAATTTTCAAGCTAGTAGTTGATTTTCGACAAGTCTCAATTCTTTCTTCAGCCTCTTTGATTGCAAAATATATTTATCTCCGTACCTATTTTCTTTGACATATTGGCTTCCTTGGTTGCTTATGTCTCCTCTTTCATCAGCCCATTCGAAAAAATTGCATTCTTTATTTGGAAATTTTGCACACACCTAATAACACATTCCCTTATTTTTTCCATTCTTGCACACTTTCATCGGTGTTCGGAGATTGCAGTCGCAATAAACTTCATAATTTTGGGAGCACTCTTCTGATATCATATTGACGTATGGGATGCAAATTGCAGACAATGAGAATTTATAAATTGCTGCGAAATGAGAATGCATTGATTAATTTGAGGCCTCAAGTTGAATTTATAGCCACAATGACCTTGAAACAAGCCGTTGCTACAGTGTTATGTCTTTGAATTTTGGGGTTTGTGGAAATAGCCGTTGCTACAGTGATTTTGTGATGATCAGTGAGCTCGCCGTTGCTATAGTGTTGATCCCTAAAAAAATTTTATTTTGGACCAAACATGGTATTAGGAATTGGAGGGTTTCTATAAAAGTGAGATTCTTTTTTCCTTTGGGTGAAACAAACATAGAATGCAAAAAAAAAAAAAGGATTCCATAAAACTAAAACTTGTCTATAAATTTTAAACGGATTAGGTTGGAATCCATAAATAAAATAGGATTCCTAATCCTATTCCTAGCCTCTATTGAACCAAACAGGCCTTTAAGCACAGTAACCAATGAGGAGAACCTGGTCGGATCAAAATATATCTGACCAGAACCCGATATTCAAATCCATCTCAGATTAAAATGGGTCAAGATAGAGTTTGGATAATCAAAGATATTTCCGCCCTATTTGCCACGCCCACAAATTTTGCCTCTTTGCCGCTATGACTACAAATCTCACACCTCTAAGTTCGAAAAAAAAAAAAAAATTACCTACGTGTCAAAGAGCCTAACACTTTCTAAAACATTGTTTATGCAAATAGTGTAGTTTTGGGGGGGCAACATGGGCAAATAAGCACGCGGAGTCAAATCCCATCGACGCGAAGTTTGCCCCCAAATCGAAAACCCTAATTTCTCCCCCACAAATAATATGAGAAGCGGCGGCGGCGGCAAGAAGATCCCCTGGAGCGTGTTCGACACGGTGAAGCCCTTCCCTCCGACTCCCTCGTCGGAAACCTTGA
>NC_033799.1:71867916-71883419 GCF_001876935.1 Asparagus officinalis | reverse complement strand
TTATCCCTAAAATTTTATTTGACCAACATGGTATTAGGAATTGGGTTCTATTAAAGTGAGATTCTTTTTTCCTTTGGGTGAAAACAAACATAGAATGCAAAAAAAAAAAGGATTCATAAAAAACTAAAACTTGTCTATAAATTTTAAACGGATTAGGTTGGAATCCATAATAAATAGGTTCCTAATCCTATTCCTAGCCTCTATTGAACCAAACAGGCTTTAAGCCCCACAAGTAACAATGAGGATAACCTGGTCGGATCAAAATATATCGACCAGAACCCGATATTCAATCCATCTCAGATTAAAATGGGTCAAGATAGAGTTTGGATTAATCAAAATATTCCGCCCTATTTGCCACGCCCACAAATTTTGCCTCTTTGCGCTATGACTACAATCTACACTCTAAGTTCGCAAAAAAAAAAAAAAATCTACCTACGTGTCAAAGAGCCCTAACACTTTCTAAACATTTGTTTATGCAAATAGTGTAGTTTGGGGGCAACATGGGGCAAAATAAGCACGCGCGAGTCAAATCACATCGACGCGAGTTTGCCCCAAAATCGAAAACCCTAATTTCTCCCCCACAATATAGAGAGCGGCGCGGCGGCCCAAGAAGATTCCCGGTGGAGCGTGTTCGACATGGTGAAAGCCCTCCCTCCGACTCCCTCGCCGGAAACCCTGATGCCGACATCGGACGCCGCCATCGCCGCCTCCGAGCTCGCCGCCTCCAACCAGAACAGTAGCAAAAGCCAAGCCTCAGGATGCATTCGAAAATTCAAATCGCGATGATGATAGAGTCGCGGCGTCTATGACGCTTAGAGCTTGCCGACGAGCTTACAGGGCGCGTGCGCTCTCTCGCCTCCGGCGCACGACGCGGCCGTGCGATCGCCTGCGCCCGCCATTGCCAGCTGGCCCGCCCGACAAGGCGTCGGCGGTGTCGTGTCGAAGCTGAGGTCTTTGATGGCTATTGCCGAGTCTCAGCTGAAGCAGCAGCGGAAATCATAGAAGGCCTTCCACCTGCTTCCCTGCGTAATCACTGAGTCGCTAGTGTCGCATTTTGTTTGCTTGTAGCTGGAAAAAGTGAAATGGTTAGCTTGCACGTTGAGGTTTGGTTCCTGTCTACTGCTTTCCTTAGTGAGATTCTGGTGGTTGGTTCTCGTGTCAAACGATTTCAGCCTAGTTAAATTGCCGCGGCATTCGAACTCCATGTTTCGTGCTTGTACATCCCATCTGAGGTATGAGACTGTTACGGCTGTGGTCAAGTGGAAATCTATCTTGAAGCAGGCAGACGTTTGGCATTGAATTCCTACAGAGTCGGTGCTAAAAATTCTAGGTGGTTGTGGGAGAGCATACGTGGCTTTTACGACATTGATACTAGACGCGACCGTCTGTGGGATGTTTTACCTCAATAAGATAAGAGATTGGGATGTCTGTTTTCTACTTTATTCTTTTAATGAGAAATTGTCCAGTGGGTTTGACAGATAAAGCTAGTCCAACTAGAATCTTTGAGGTTTTCTATGAATGGTTCTCTAAGATTTAGTTTCTATGAAACCCATGAATCTTTCAATCCATAGCGTTTTTGTTTTGAATCTACTTTTACGCGTGCAGACTGATTGGATATGATATTTGCCATATATCTATCTATCCACTTAATAATTGCGGATGTGAATACAAATACGGGCATAGTTAGGTGAGGAAAACTCATATATTATGAATACGGATACGGATCTGATAATCCAAGGTCAAAACAACTTCAACCGTTGAGTCAATACATATATTCCAATATTTAGGTAGAGATCCAGATGGTTTATTTATACCGGTATGGTTCTTTGTATCCGATAATTTTTTTTAAATTGACATCAATAATGAACCTATGGATATAGGTATTGAAATATCCCTAATTTCTATTTATAATAAGCCTAGTTTTATAAATTTTTAGTAGATATTCAAACAATTGGGTTGACTATAGTAATTTATAAATATAATATTACTTTAGGGCTTTTATGTTTCTATTAAAAGTATTTATATATATGTTTTTTAAGGGGCTAGTGGTGAAAGGAAATTTACTATGGGGTTTATTGGAAGTAGAAAACTAATATAAGAGAGAAAATGAAACCCTAGCATCATACCTTCAGAAACCGCAGTCAATAAAAAAGAAAAATGAAATGAGAAAGAAAACATGCTGTGGCCAGAGAAGAATAACTGAGGGAAAAAAAGGGTTATATTATTAGATTGGCCAACTTTGGAGAAGTGAGTTGCCAATACTCTTTCGTAGTCGATTCTGTGCTCTCCACCACTCTTCTTTTGAGATCGAGGTGATCTTTTCAACATCAATTGGTAAATGCTCTTGTTGCTTTGTCATACTTATTGAAGCTTAGAAAATAATAATAACTCAAATAGGAATGGTCGATCTAGTCTGTGTTCACATTGATCCTATAATGATTTTTAGCAAATGAAGAGTTGAGCGTAAGTGTAGCAATGATCTATTACCCGTAAGCTTGTTAGTATAAGTTCTTATCTACTCATAAACAGCGAAACTAAAGAATAGAAAATAAAGTATAGTGATCTTGTTATTCTAAACTTGAAACTAACAATTATGGATCTAAGTCCTTTAATTTAATCCATATGGATGCTTTGAGGTTGGCCTTGACATTAGACAATAGAATAGTATAATTCGCCATAAGACCAATAGAGTCGAGCACACTTTGGGTTGCTAAGTTAGGTCCATGTGACCCGTATAAAACTAGTGTCTGATCTAATATGATAACTATCATTTCTTTTAGTTAGTATATCCTGAGATTATTTTAATAGATGTTCGGGTTTTAGATTATATTGTAATTTTGATGGTTATTTGTATATATTATGTAGGAATCACAAGTGACTTCGAGGAGGCACCGTGACTGGTATTCCAATAGTCTTTCGTGTTTGAGTAAGTGGTGAATTTATGCATTATGCGCTGCGTATTTTTTTTATATAAAATTATAACTATACTTGGATTTGTTCCTGATGGATTATTTTCTTTTATGTCATTTACTTGCATATTAAATTGATTTGGATGTGATCCACATGGATATTTGGTATAAGCCTATGCTTATTTTCTTTGTCAATTGTTGTCTTTTCATATAGTAGCAGGTTGAGATGCATATGTAGTTGATTGATTTCACTATTGGTTGGCCTTTAGCATTTTTGTATAACGTATTTAGTTTTGCGAACGTTGTTTAATTCTCTTAAAGCATATGCATCTCAGGTCAATATACCGGTATATGTCGGAAATAAACAAGTTATTAAAACATGGCTCAATGTGCCTCAATGATGTTTTTATTTTAGCGCTAAGAGCCCAAGTTTGGATCTCACCGTCCCGACCACGGGCTATATAATAGTGGGGTTTGCCAAGTCAACCAGAGTATCGAAGTGTTGACCGTATTGAGACGTGACCTGCTTATTTCCATTGCATGTATATATTTTGAAAATATTGCATTATAATTTTTACTATTTTAGTATTTTGTTTATCAAGTCAATTTATTTTAGTTTTGCAAAACCAATTGCATTATAATTTTTACTATTTTAGTATTTTGTTTATCAAGTCAATTTATTTTAGTTTTGCAAAACCAGTGTCTAATGTATGAATTTATCTATTTTAGTTTTGCAAAACCAGTGTCTAATGTATGAATTTATCCACTTATTGAGTTGTGAACTCATTGTATTGTTTTCATTCTTTTTAGAGACTCGGGATTAGGTAGAATTGAGGATTTGTCAAATTTTTAGAAGGGAGCAAGGAATATAATTCGAGATTGTTATTGTCATCTAGGCGAAGGTTAAATAAAGTCTTTGATGTTTAGTTGATGAATTGAGAGTTTTGTAATAATGAGATTCTTTCCTTTAGGTCGAGTTTCATTTTAAGTTGAGGAATAATTGTTTTTATCAAGTTAATTGGATTACTGTTGACTTTTGGAATTATAAAGAATATTTATTGTTGGTTTTTAGTTCGATGAAGAGTTTATTTTGATGGTCTTTTAATGAATGCATATTTTGGAGGATTTTTCACAGGTTTAGTCCGGCTCCAATATTTCTTTTAGGTTCGGAATTTGGGGTCGTATGGTTAGCTTGCACATTGAGGTTTGGTCCCTGCCTACTACTTTCCTTAGTGAGATTCTGGTGGTTGGTTCTCGTATCAAACGATTTCAGCCTAGTTAATTGCCACGGCATTCAAACTCCATGTTGCGCGCCTGTACATCCCATCTGAGGTATGAGACTGTTACGGCTATGGTCAAGTGGAAATCTATTTTGAAGCAGGCAGACATTTGGCATTGAATTCCTGCAGAGTCGGTGCTAAAAATTCTAGGTGGTTGTGGGAGAGCATATGTGGCTTTTACGACATTGATACTAGACGCGACCGTCTGTGGGATGTTTTACCTCAATGGGATAAGAGATTGGGATGTCTGTTTTCTACTTTATTCTTTTAATGAGAAATTGTCCAGTGGGTTTGACAGAGATAAGAGATTGGGATGTCTGTTTTCTACTTTATTCTTTTAATGAGAAATTGTCCAGTGGGTTTGACAGATAAAGCTAGTCCAACTAGAATCTTTGAGGTTTTCTATGAATGGTTCTCTTAGATTTAGTTTCTATGAAACCCATGAATCTTTCAATCCATAGCGTTTTTGTTTTGAATCTATTTTTATGCGTGCAGACTGATTGGATATGATATTTGCCATATATATATTTATCCACTTAATAATTGCGGATGTGAATACAAATACGGACATAGTTAGGTGAGGAAAACTCATATATTATAAATTACGGATACGGATCTGATATACCAAGGTCAAAACAACTTCAATCGTTGAGTCAATACATATATTCCAATATTTAGATAGAGATCCAGATGGTTTATTTATACCGGTATGGTTCTTCGTATCCGGTAAATTTTCTTAAATTGGCATCAATACATGAACCTATGGATATAGGTATGCAGTATCCATATTTGTATCCTGGCAGTTTTGGATAGCAGCTTCTGAATGGTGGATACAACTTTGTATAAAATGACTCCCAGAGTTTGATATGTTCTTAATAGAGCAATCAATTACAGTCTTGTCAAAAGGCAAAACTAACAGCTTCTCCAGCATGATTGAAAACATGAAAAAGAAAATTTGCTCTTATCTGAGAAGGCTTCTGATTTCAATTTGCGACCTTTTGTTGAGAATAATATAAATTCTACTTGTAACATTGATAAAACCATTAAACACTGAAGCCATACTGGATGAAAGTACACGCCATGAGAGGCTGTTATGAAATTGAAGCAATGAATTGCATCACTATCCTTTTCTTAGCTACTAAGAAGATAATAATTTGATTTTATTTACTTATAATAGTTGCGCATTTTTTTGTGTTTTTTCTTTTTTTCTGGGGAGGGGGGAGTTTTTTTTTTTTTTGTGGGTGGGGGGGGAGGGGGGAGTTTTTTTTTTTTTTGTGGGTGGGTGGGGGATTGGGTTTCTGAGTTCTGGCCATTGCAGTCATTTATAAACTACAACATTATTATTAATAAAATAAACTGATATTTCTTGTTTTAGGTTAATAGTGATGATTTGTGCCTTCTTAATTGCAGGGAGTTGTTTTAGGCTTTTCCTTTTAATCTCATGATTGAAGAAAGCTTGAGGAGCACATCCGTGGCATTTCTACAGGACTACCTGGCTTCTTATGAGGATTTCCTATCCTGTGCATATTTTGTATTTAAAACTTAGAAGGTTGACAAAATCTATCCTGTGATACTCACACGAAAAACAATATAGAGATTCAGTATCGAGCGGGAACAGATTGGAAATGTAATTAGCTATTATATGTTTCCTTGCACATCCAATGCAATTCATGTGATTTCCTTTCAGATCTTGTATCAAGCAGTATGCAGATTGAGATGTATGTTGTCTGGTGTTAGGTTCTGTATAATTGTTATAGCACGTAATTTCAAGTGTTAATCTCAGTTTAGTTACTCTTTAATTCAACACATTTAACTGTTCTGATGTCTGCATTTCTGTTCATTTTTTTGTTGATTCGCTTGAGTGTTGTTACGCAATGTGATCTCATTGAAAAATCTTAAAACTATCTGTTAAATCATCTACTTTGTTTGATTATTATGCAAAAGGTTCGTTGTGCGACCCTTTGTGTGGAAAGTATGTTGTGATTATGTAACTGGAAATCTATGTGTCTAGTGGTTTGTTGTGCAACCCTTTGTGTGGAAAGTGTGTTGTGATTATGTACCTGGAAATTTTTGTGTTCAATGGCAGACTTCTTGTGCAATCGAAAAATGCAAAGACTGTTTGGATGGGTACTTTGTGTGTGAAAACCAGATCTAGTGTTCAAGATCTTATTCGATACAAGTCATCATCAGGTGATTTGAATGCTGGAAAGTTGAAGTCACAATGAATTTCAAATGCTTTATTTCATTGGCAATTTTTGTACAATAAAATTTTTTTAATCATTTTTATGGGAAATACATCTTTTTAGGTTCCACTAGTTCCAAATAGGTATCCCCATATGAATCTGTTTTATATACTTCAAATATTCTTTTCAGTTACAAGTCTAGCTATGGCTAGTTATTCATAACGTTTTATATTACTAATAAAGTGCAAAATCGAAAGAGGGGCAATCACTAGAACTGTGTTTTATGCTCACAATGGAAGAAGTATGTTTTCATTTTTATGTAGATGCTTAATTTTTTCTGTGTATATTGTCAATTTATAATACAGGAGGAAATTTTCACTGTAGACTCGATTCAACTTTTTATTACCGAATTCGACCTTGTTGATTTTTAATTAGCGGAATCGACCCGGTTTCTCGCCACGTCAGCGCCGTGGCGAGAAAGCGGGTCGATTATTTTTTAAACGGCCTCGTAAACAGTCGGGGTTGTTAACCCCGACTGTTTAGTCCATCCGCTACGAAACACTTAACTAATTGGTCGGGGTTGGGAACCCCGACCAATTCGAAAAGGTCTCATTTCAAATTGGTCGGGGTTCCCAACCCCGACCAATTAGTAGAGCCCAGCCGTCGCTGGGTTAACCAGTGGACGAATTGGTCGGGGTTGGGAACCCCGACCAATTCGAAGCCCATTTCGAATTGGTCGGGGTCCCAACCCCGACTATTAAGCAGAGGCCAAACGCGGTGCTTGGCCAAGGCAAAAAGTAGTCGGGGTTGGGAAACCCGACTACTTATTCTGGGCCCCCTCCACCGTATAAAAGCCACCGAACCCTATTTCCCCCGATCCCTTCTCCTTTCTCCGCCTCCCTCTTCTCTCTTCCGTCTGTTCTCTCGAAACCAAGCTTCAGATCTCAAGTTTCAACTCGTTTCTTCGGCCGAAATTCAAATCAAAAGTTATCTTAAACTTCTTTAGGTAATTTCTTCTACTCCTCTCCTCTTTTAACATGTTGAAATCTAGGATTTTTTCTTAAAAATAAATTTCTAGGGTTTTCATTCATAAATGAGTTTCGTGGGTTAGAGTTATCGCTGAAATTCGTTTGTATGATGATTGTTATCGATGTAATTAACTTTTAGAGCATAGAATGTTCAATTGTTCAATTTTAGGGTTTAGGATTTACAATTTGGGAATTAGGGTTTTTGGTTGAAATTATATAAGATTATTTGCATATTAATTTAATTTTTTTATATTTAAATGATATAATTTTCTTTTGAATAGGTTGAACAATATGATTTTTATTGCTTGTTCTTATGGTGGGCAAATTAATTATGGGATGAATATTATGCCAATGTACATCGGAGGGGTAACGATGCCATTAATGATCTCGGAATCATATAGTTACTACAACTTGGTTATGGAATTACACCGAGTTACGGAAATTGACCCACGAGAATACCGACTGAAAATTATATGCAATTGGCCCATAGCTATTGATAGAACATCCGCAGTGGAGATCTCGAACGATTATCATATGAGTATTATGTTTAAATTGGGCAAGTCGCAACAAACGGTAAAATTGTTTATTGAAAAGTTGCCACATAATTCATGCCAAATATTCAAACCTCCAGAAGAATTCTCACGCATGTTAGATATGGGAGTTCATTCCGATGGGTTTCTTTCTTCTTCGAATAAAATGGAGCGGGCTCAATTCGGTGGAACGTCAAATGTCATGAATAACGAAGTCTCTTATGGAAATATAGGTCCGTTAAGTAGGGCAACAATCGAAGAGGATGAAAGAAGCAATGACTCGGGAGGTGAAGAACAATATAGTGCACCAGTTGATAGCATGCAATTTGTTACCCAAGATGTCGAAGATAATCCGGAATGGCCTGATGAGGCTTACGTTAATAATGACTATATTGAGTACGAAGAACCACCCCCGGACGAGTTTGAAGATGATGAGTGGATTCATTCTTCCACAGTAAAAGATATGTGCATCGGTGAAAGTTCAATTCGTAGAGGTGATGATGACGCCCTCTTTAAAGTTGGTGATTTATTCG
Source organism: Asparagus officinalis (assembly GCF_001876935.1). NCBI lineage: Eukaryota > Viridiplantae > Streptophyta > Magnoliopsida > Asparagales > Asparagaceae > Asparagus > Asparagus officinalis. Next base: position 71,874,956 of record NC_033799.1, on the reverse strand, counting down.
AGACTAAGGACCAATTGGTTGATGTCATTCGTGAATACTCTTTCGAAAAGAATTTCAAGTTCAAGCAAGTTAAAAGCAATCGCACAAGTTATGATGCAATATGTTTTATGAACACACAAAGAACATGTTTGACCGAGGGAAATGAAACTGATTACTCATGTCCTTGGAAGTTATATGCATTTGCAGGAAAGAAACACAATTTTCAATTTAGGATCAGTGAATACTACGATGTTCACACATGAGTCAATCCAATATTAGAGCAAGATCACAATGGTGCATCTGCCTCTTACATAGCGCGGTTGATTATGTCAAAATTAAGGAAGAAGCTTGATCTAACGCCCGATAATATAATTGAGAAAGTGCTTGATACCAAGTTCATTGAAATCTCGTATATTAAAGCATGAAATGTAAGGAGAATTGCGATGACAAAAATATTTGGTGATTGGGACAAGTCTTACGCGACACTACCTCAATATCTTGATGCGATCAAAATAAGTAATCCTGGATCTGAATACAAACTCATAACCAAAGAGATCGATCCGGGAGTTCATCAATTCACCTCTGTTTTTTGGGTATTTGGGCCTTCGATTGAGGGGTTTAAATTTTGTCGGCCTATTCTTAGCATTGATGACACACTTTGCTGCAGATATGGTCATGGGAGCGATTGTATTTGGGAACACCTGATTTGAGGGAGGCCCACGCTCTCGATGGCCATATTCCGTTAGGCTGCATGTATTATTAAGATGCATGTAATTTTAGTGCTTTATTTCAATATATACTAACACGTTGTATATAAAATAGATGGAATGTGTCCAGATCTTGGCAAACCTCTCCAAAGGGGCATGAAAACTTTTATAGAAATGAGCTTGATCAGATAGAGGATGAACAGGTATAAAAATTATAATATCTAAATATATTCAATTATGCGACCAATTGTTACCAATATCTAAATATATTCAATCAATATATCATAATATCTTCTTTATAGGTCAAATGGATGCCCTACGAGCTAGTGTTGGAGTCACTACCAGATATTTATCGGGAAGGTGAGGATGTATGGCGTGCTCGCATCCCACTTATATGCTTTGAGATTGTCGAAATGCACATGCCTGACTGTGTGCTTCGACAATTTGGACTACAGCAACATATTCCAAGACCTGTGGAGAGAATAGAGAGAAATCCAAGAAAAGGTGCACATCATGCTAATTGGAAAGTAATTCGCGAAGATTACATCCAGAGGTGGGATTTAAGGGAGGAACATGTAGTGATGGAGAGGGCTGATGCACCTGACCTAGGTGTGTACCTGCGGTGGTATTGGGGGATTACTCACCGGTGGATATTTCAGGAAAACAAAGCCCCGAAGGAGTACATACCAAGAGGCCCAGTCGAGAGAGAGTTGGTAAGTGTATAAGAAAAATATATAATTATTTGCTGAGTTTTATTTTCTCACCATCCACTTGATAATAATTTTCTTTCGGTTTTTATTTTATAGATACAAGAGCTTGAAGAGCTTTCTACTATGGCACATGACGCATTGCGCACGACTACCGAGCATGAACCGAGGAACACGTTCCTTCGAATGATAAAAAAGATACGGTCGGCTCTTTAGAGGACGCGTAATGCAAGCCGCGATGGACGGGAGGAGCGACTAATTGAGTACGGGCGGCGACGTCGACGAGGACACACGGAGGCGGGATCAAGCCATGCGCATGATGAAGCTGGCGGCTCACAGCAGGCTCAGGCTGGATGTTCACAGGCGGTTCGAGTCGACGCGGATGTCATGTGCTCCCAACTTCACACACAACGGACGAGGAACTTATCCGAGCTCACGTCGAAGGTGAACGGGGAAGGGGGAGAGGAAGGAGAGGGAGAGGGAGAGGGAGAGGGAGAGGGAGGGGGAAGGGCGTTGTTGATATTTGTTAAGTTTTGATGGACTTGATAGGATGTTTGCGTTTGAGTTGCAATTTGGACTTGATATGTTGTTTGTGTTGCGATGGATTTGATATAATGTTAAGTTTGCGAATATGAATTGTACGTATGATATTTGTGTTTGTGCGATGGATTTGATATAATGTTAAGTTTGCGAATATGAATTGTACGTATGATATTTGTGTTTGTGATTGAATTGTGGATTGATAACAGGAGTATGATTGCATTTTAGCATGTGTTATTTGTGATTACATTTTGTACTACAGGAAGTCGGTGGCTTCGGTGGGTTCGGTGGCTTATATATGGGCCCAGAAAGTAGTCGGGTTTCCCAACCCCGACTACTTTCTGACTTGGCGTAAATGGGCTTCGAATTGGTCGAGGTTCCCAACCCCGACCAATTGGTGCACTGGTTAAAACCAGCGGGGCTGGGCTCTGCTAATTGGTCGGGGTTGGGAACCCCGACCAATTCGAAATGGGACCTTTTCGAATTGGTCGGGGTTCCCAACCCCGATCAATTAGTTAAGTGTTTCGTAGCGGATGTACTAAACAATCGGGGTTGGCAAATCTGACTGTTTACGAGGCCGTTTAAAAAATAATCGACCCGCTTTCTCGCCACGGCGCTAACGTGACGAGAAACCGGGTCGATTCTGCTAATTAAAACTCAACAAGGTCGAATTCGGTAATAAAAAGTGAAAACGGGTCTACAGTGAAAATTTCCTCTATAATACAGAATGTAAGTAGCAAGAGCTAATTCTGTATGTCTCCAGGGTCCTTGTATTGGGGTACACCCAGGGGATATTGATAGTTGATCGACATCGGACAGGAGAGCTCATTAGCATATTTGAGGTCCTGCTATATTGGTAGAGTACATGATGATGCTGACTCATGATAAATATCTCTAAATTGCAGGATAAAAGGATGGTGATATCAGAGGTCAGTATTTAACTTAGGATGAGGCTTTGACCCTGTCAATTGACAAGTTTTTAACAAAAGCTACTGTTTCTTTGAAGATGCCCAAATTAAATCCCCTCGCCTGAGAATGGTACATGATAGATGATGCTCGTAGGTGATCAAAGTTTTGTTATGATTCCTACGAGATACATTGTTTGTTCATTCAAAAACTTAGTTGTTTCCTATTCTGTGTATCCTGTTAGTCGTTGTAATAATGGTCTATGAATGATAATCATAATCCTTGATGTCTGCAGATGGTGAGGATAATCTGCTCCCTCGTATCTCATGATTGAAGAAGGCTTGATATGGAGCAAGGGCACGCCGTCCTTTTCGCTAGGCCCTTTAGCCTCTTGTATAGGCTTATTCTTTGTACTGGTGAGGTTCATTGTTTATATTATCGTAATATTTCTTTACTGAGATTTTATTTGGTTTACTTGGAGTTGTAAATGAATGCATGCGTTCTCTCACATCATCCTCGAAATTTTACCCTAAAAAATCCGTAAAATGTACATGAAATCTTTGAAAGATTCATGTATTGTATATACAAGGTTTGAAGATTCAGGGAGTTCAGGACTCGGGGTTTGTGAAATTTAGCCTTTATCAATTTCACACAATACATGTATTGTACATACAAGGTATAGCACATGATATGTGTATATGCGCTGCTCTGTTGAGTTTTATGTGGATTCAGGTAATTGCAAATCACTTTCGGGTGGGATTTCGAAACCCATTCATTTCTATCCTGTACTTATTGGTGGATTTTCGAAACCCATTCAACTCAGTAGAAGTTGGTGCTACGTCTTGGTATGGCTTTAGCTTAAAGTAAAAAAAAAAAAAAATTCAAGAAGATTACTTCTAATGTGACCGCTTCAGAATTACTAACAAGAACTACCTCCATTTTTGTCATTGTCTTGGGAAAAGCTTTTGGAGATTTGATGCTGCTATACCAACCACTGCACTTACTCGTTTCTTCTCTTTGTGAGGCCATGCTTGTGTCAATATTCCTCATTCTACTGAACTTCTGCACAAATTCATCCTTTACTTCCTGAATATTCCCTTGCTATCATCCTTTTCTGGTTAAGCCTTTTGTGCAATTTTTGGATATAAGCAATATATGACATCAAAAGTTTTTGTCCACACCCCCCGAAACGCATAAGAGACTTTCCTCATCAAATTTTTGCATTGGATTATAAGGCTGTTTCTCTCAACTGTGGTATATTGTTATAAGCAAAATCTAAGTCATCAAATTTAGATAATTTGGATATTTTGCACCCTTTTTTTCCGCAACTCAAATTTGAGTTCTTAATAAATTTCTTGTTAGCTTATCATAATTTTGTTTCGCTTCTTATATCGTTATAAGTACCTTTCCTTTATGTGGCACATCCCATATGGAAAAGCCATCAGATTACAGTTAATTCAGAACTTAACATGGATTTCTTGTTGAGAATGAAGAAGAAAGGAAAAGGTTTTAGCAGGAAATTTTGGTCGCATAAATTTAATAGAAATTATCTTCATAAGTAGTAGAGGCAATAAACTAAAAGTCAAAAAAGATTTCTACAAATTGATCAAAGGCTAATTAATGAGCTTGGACTCATGGGTCAAGTCCACCAAAGAAATTTTGTTGCATAAAGGCATTAGGTGATGATCCCTACTTTTACTTCTCATTTGTCACCCTTAGTTAACTTAGCCTTTACCCCAAAGGGTTTAGACTCTAATCCAAAGTTATATGTAAGCTGCAATGGCTTTTTCATTCATGTCATTCTCACTCTTTTTTCCCCTTATATACACACACAAGTTAATAATTCATTCACACCCCCTGACCTCAAACACTTATAAAGTCTCATAATAAATCCTCCCTCTTTTTTACGTCTCCCACCGGTATGTCTTGCTTTTCTCATGAAGAAGAGAAACAAAGCTTGTGCTCTATGCCATCTCTCATCAGAGAAGCTTGTTCTTATTGCCATATTTCTTCTTGCCTCAAATCCTCTTCTTCTTTGAGCTTCGAAGACGAAGGAGGAGGAGAAGACACTCTATCCGATAGTGATATTGATAACAAACATGTTCATCTACTTATCTATATACACTTGTTCTTTCTCCTTCGCTGTGGTCTTCTTTCTCGTTTATGCTGATTTATACTTTTGTTTCGTTGTCAGGTGATAATATTGGAGATCAGAAGTCGAGCAATGAAAGCGAAAGCAAAGCCGAAAGACTACTTGTTCTCTGACAACCTCCACTGGTTTATTGCACCAAACGAAACCAAAGAGAAAGGCGATAATAACGATGGCGATGTCCAGAGTGAGGTGTTCTACTCAGTGAAGAGCTGCTTCTCTCGCTGCTCAAGCGAGAAGGAGAACGATATCCTTAGCCATTTTAGGAGGAGAAATTCGATATGGGAGGAGTTCTTGCACTGTGAAGGGTGGCCTTTTGGCCTGAGCAGGAAAGCTCTGATGCTGCCACCTCTGCCGAGATCTCCTCCAGACTCCTGGACTTGGAGCAAGAGGAACACCGGTACCAAGTTTTGTGCTGCTACATGAAGAAGTACGAGTGGATAGCTTCCTGTGTTTTGAATGCCATATGTATGGTTTCCTGAAATATTATTATTAGTTTCACAAAAATTTCACAAAACCACCCCTCAACTCCGGAGGTTTCCGCGAACCCTTGAACTTTATAATTCCTCTACAATTTTGGTCCCCTAATGGAGCTAGTGGATTTGGTTAACGTGAGTAGCGTCGTCTTTTAATCAGATCAACTCTTTGAGGGGGGTCACTCTATATAGTTCCTGGTTGTTTTTAGAGGATTTTATGAAGTTTAGGGGGCTTTGTTGGGAACCTCCAACGTTTAGAGGGTTTTTTTTGGGAAACTTAATTAGCCCTTGAAATAAGCAGCATCATGTAGATATATGAAAATCCAAGAGTTTGGCTTGTTGTATAACCCATGTCCATATTGAAAATTTCTGGCTTTGTTTTGGTAGTATTTGATTTGGGACCCTGAATTTAAGCTTGTTTTCTACTGCAAGAGCTGTGTTTTGGTAGTATTTGATTTTGGACCCTGAACTTATGCTTGCTTTCTAGTGTAAGAGATGAGCGGTGGCAATAAGGACGCATGCCCCCTTCATATTGATTGTTAGCTGGTGTGTCAGCTTACGTAGCATTAGTTGTCAGATATCTTAAAAGCGATTAATCAGATCAAGTCCCTTAAACATACATGACATATTTATAAGCCTGATGAAATGGATCAAGTGGTTATGATCCATACCAGTTTGTTGCCGACCGCTATACAGTAATTATGGGTCGGGCTTCGGCCAACCCACTTATTAGATCAAATCAGGGTTGGCATCTCAAGAGAGAGAACTAGAAGATCCATGGTAGCAAGTGGTGAATGAATTATGTGACTCAAATCATCTGGCTCAGACTTCTCACGGGACAAATACTGCAGTCGAACAGTACTAGAAAGGGATTTGCTCTACCTATTTTGTGACTTATTTTTGGCTCATTATGACAAAGTCAGCATAGCCACAGGGAAGTGAGCAATTGGCACTGGTGGAAGACATTAAACGATACATTAAGATTAGTAAAAGTTTGGGTAAATTTCATAAAACCCCCACTGAGTTTGGGCGTATCTCAAAAACTTCCCTTAACTTTTAGAATAGCATAAACCTACCCTCATTAAGTTTTGCGGTTCTTAGAAAACCCCATTCAATTTTAAATGCTTTCCAATAACATCCCCACACCAATAAATAAAGAAAGAAATAAATAAAGATAAGAGCATGAACCACAATTTTCATTAACATGACATAAGTATTGAAACAACTATAGATGTATAATCAACATGTACTTGGATATTTGGATCTGGATCCGGATATTTCATTATATAACCATATCTGTAACTTTATCCTATCGCTTATAGATTAGAGCTATCACATCCGTATCCAAACGGATATGGTTACAGATATATTCGCGGATATGGTTTTGCATCTCTGGATCTAGATGACAACATACGTGCAATAGGATAAATCTGCATCTAGATTATGCATAGCAAAAAACAAGAAAACCCTAACTTGCATCTAGGAACATAAACATCAAGTTTAGGATTTAACAAATTGATCGTTTCTGGAGGATCGACATGTCTTTCTTGATCAACGGCTAGAGGGAGACCACAAT
>NC_033799.1:71856263-71867790 GCF_001876935.1 Asparagus officinalis | reverse complement strand
TCACCGCACAACTACCGCATAAAGCACAAACTTGATCAGAGAAGGAGATGATGATTGTTGTATGTATCTGTATATTTTCTCTATTATCCATCATGAAAAACCCCATATTTATATATAAGATCTTAAAATAGAATCCTACACTTAATAGGATCATGAATATATCATCTCTAGGATAAGACATTATCCACTCACTTATTTGGATGCTTATCTCATAATCATAACCAACATATTCTCACTCACGCAAATGAGTGGGTGTCATCCGTTGCTTCCTGAGCCAACTCTCTGAGTCGTTGACTCTCCGAGTCAAGGTCTCCTTTATAATCTCCTTCCTTTTTAAATTCATGTGCATACATCTTTAGTGCAGCGTGAACCATTGAGACCCTACAAGCTAGTATCTTTGTAGCCAGATCCAATTAGGACTAACACAAGAATCACCCTAAAAAAATACACAAGAAATAGTGTGAGTATACAATATCTTGTACTCCAGATCTGATCAATCACATCTGCACAAGTACCTTCGACCCCTCAAAGAAGTGTGCATGAACACCGCGATCTACCTTCAATTCATCGCTGGTGTGTCAGCTTACGTAGCATTAGTTGTCAGATATCTTAAAAGCGATTAATCAGATCAAGTCCCTTAAACATACATGACATATTTATAAGCCTGATGAAATGGATCAAGTGGTTATGATCCATACCAGTTTGTTGCCGACCGCTATACAGTAATTATGGGTCGGGCTTCGGCCAACCCACTTATTAGATCAAATCAGGGTTGGCATCTCAAGAGAGAGAACTAGAAGATCCATGGTAGCAAGTGGTGAATGAATTATGTGACTCAAATCATCTGGCTCAGACTTCTCACGGGACAAATACTGCAGTCGAACAGTACTAGAAAGGGATTTGCTCTACCTATTTTGTGACTTATTTTTGGCTCATTATGACAAAGTCAGCATAGCCACAGGGAAGTGAGCAATTGGCACTGGTGGAAGACATTAAACGATACATTAAGATTAGTAAAAGTTTGGGTAAATTTCATAAAACCCCCACTGAGTTTGGGCGTATCTCAAAAACTTCCCTTAACTTTTAGAATAGCATAAACCTACCCTCATTAAGTTTTGCGGTTCTTAGAAAACCCCATTCAATTTTAAATGCTTTCCAATAACATCCCCACACCAATAAATAAAGAAAGAAATAAATAAAGATAAGAGCATGAACCACAATTTTCATTAACATGACATAAGTATTGAAACAACTATAGATGTATAATCAACATGTACTTGGATATTTGGATCTGGATCCGGATATTTCATTATATAACCATATCTGTAACTTTATCCTATCGCTTATAGATTAGAGCTATCACATCCGTATCCAAACGGATATGGTTACAGATATATTCGCGGATATGGTTTTGCATCTCTGGATCTAGATGACAACATACGTGCAATAGGATAAATCTGCATCTAGATTATGCATAGCAAAAAACAAGAAAACCCTAACTTGCATCTAGGAACATAAACATCAAGTTTAGGATTTAACAAATTGATCGTTTCTGGAGGATCGACATGTCTTTCTTGATCAACGGCTAGAGGTCACCGCACAACTACCGCATAAAGCACAAACTTGATCAGAGAAGGAGATGATGATTGTTGTATGTATCTGTATATTTTCTCTATTATCCATCATGAAAAACCCCATATTTATATATAAGATCTTAAAATAGAATCCTACACTTAATAGGATCATGAATATATCATCTCTAGGATAAGACATTATCCACTCACTTATTTGGATGCTTATCTCATAATCATAACCAACATATTCTCACTCACGCAAATGAGTGGGTGTCATCCGTTGCTTCCTGAGCCAACTCTCTGAGTCGTTGACTCTCCGAGTCAAGGTCTCCTTTATAATCTCCTTCCTTTTTAAATTCATGTGCATACATCTTTAGTGCAGCGTGAACCATTGAGACCCTACAAGCTAGTATCTTTGTAGCCAGATCCAATTAGGACTAACACAAGAATCACCCTAAAAAAATACACAAGAAATAGTGTGAGTATACAATATCTTGTACTCCAGATCTGATCAATCACATCTGCACAAGTACCTTCGACCCCTCAAAGAAGTGTGCATGAACACCGCGATCTACCTTCAATTCATCGCACTCTTAGATCTTGTCCCCAACATAAAATAAGAGTTGGCTAAGCCCTGCAATCAGGGGACATGTCAATCAATCTTTCTCCGGCCTTAAATTGTTGAGCATGTTAATCACCCGCTTTTCTTGATGTCTCCTTATATGTGTGGTATTGTCTCATCATGGTAGGAAACAGCAGCCAAAGTAGCGAACGTTCATAATAGTCTTCCCAAGAAGCCCAATGTCTCTAAAGGAGCAGTCACTGCGCTAACCAATACTAGTGGTCATCAATAGGGGCTCACACAGCGAGAGAGTAGGGATCCATCCCTCAACCTCCTTATATCAGGTCCAAGCACACGTTGTGTGGCAACATGTTATGGTATTACTTCTCTCTCTGAGAGCTTATATCATTAAATGGATACTGTATACATAAGTTCCATCACTCCATGATGAACTTTTCCAACCATACCACCACGCGATATGCCTAGGACCTCCCAACAAACCCACACATTGTGCCCCAAATCGAACCCCTAGTCTGGCTGATAGTAAACATGTAAAGTGAATGTGGGCTTTTCACTTTTGTCACTTCAATATATAAGTATACAACAACCTCATCTTGAGCCAGTTAGGGCAACTGATAGAGCGCTCCCACTATTGTCATACCCGATAATACAGCAATGTTACCATTGCTCTAAGTGAAAAAGAACTATAAACTAATATCTCGCTCATCTAGATCGTCAGCCCAGTCGACATCTGAATATACTATAGATGAGTGTTAATTTTTCTAAAGCACAATGCGTAAATGCAGTTTCAATTAAATATTTGATGATCATCTTGACTCATCCTAGTGAGTCATACTAGGACTGGACCGATGTCTACCCATCAATCCCATTGCAAATAAATTGTTGGGTCTCGTACACATACGTCACTCATGTAAGGGATAACCAATATTTACTTCTTCTCTACTTTATTGTTGGGACATTGGTCTATCCTTAGAGCCTGACTCTTAGTAATTGGAGTCACGGTAGTCTCTATGCGGCACCTAGTCAGCAATATGTCATCGATAAACTATGGCAAGATCTCAAACTCTTACCAGCTCTATATAGGTAGACACAGTTGTCTTCATCAATTATTATGAAACCATAACACAACATAATCTACTATAATAATAATAATACTACACAATGGAACTCTGTTTCAAATACAAGTAGAGCTCTTTAACTTGGGTACATTGTGCTCAAGTCCCTTGATTTTGAAACAAATAGTCGATCCACATTGATCACCTATACCAGTTCTCCTGGAGAAAAGATGTCTCTAAGTTTATTGGACTAGTTCAAGATCAATATGCACTATTAGAGTTAATTTTTTGTGAAAGTCAATTCTCTCCTAGAGAGAACGTCTCTGCATAGTCCACACTAGGACTTTAGGTGTATCCTTTCACCATCAAGCTTGCACTGCATTGCTTAATTGTATAATCCTGCTTGACCTTAAAACCTCATTTATTCTTAATAGTATTGCATTTAGCTGGAAGATCCATCAAGTTTCTAACTTGATTCTTCCTTATGAACTCAAGCCACCCTTCCGTTGTTGATGTTTACTCTTTTGTTACAGATTAAAAAATAGCATCCTCATATGGTTTGGGCTGCATAATAATATATACAGTAAGGGTCCATGAATTTTCTCGTCAATATTAAATTATCTTGTGGGTACTAGTCCATGGAATGATCAGCTAGGCAACTGAGATTCCTTATCTCTCACTCCCACTATCACCAACTAGTGGAGGAACCATCCTCTTCTATTTCTAGCTCTATGATAGTCTCCTCGATCTCCTATGAACCAAAATCCTGAACATCTTTTCTTTACGGGAGAAATCCTCTCTGAGGAACTCAATATCCTGCAACTCCCTCAGTCACAATCCTATCGTGGTACTCATATATGAACATCCTTGAAATTAGTGTATGGACTTACACTTCTTTCTTCTAGGGTCCAACTTCTCATACAAATGAGAAGCATTATGTGTGTAAGCAACATATCCATATCAATATAGTGATCCAACACTGACCCTCGGCTGTCCATGACTCACAGGATGTAGATTCTACTGATCTAGAAGGTACATAGTTTAGAACATATGCTGCTATCAATAGCACATCTTCCCAAAACAATGTGGGTAGATATTCTAAACTACGTTTAGCAGAGTCGCACTCACTTTTTGCAACACCACTTAGTTGCAGAATATACGTTATCTTTCAGCTATTTGACTTTTTTCTTTTTCTTGACACAGTTCCCTAAACTGGTTATATAGTTGCTCTATCTCGCAACTAGCGTGCAAAGCTCTACTACTTTAACTTAATTAATTATTCACCTTCCTAATTTAGTGCTTGAAACAAATCTAAACTCTCAGTGCAAAATCAAATACACATTAGCGTAAATAAAGTAATAGCCTATTAATATGAGGAAATAAGTGCTTCACTTTGTAGTTTTATAAATATCAGCCCGCATGTATAAGAATGTACTAATTACAACAGATTTGCTCTTGGCTTTGCCAAAAGATTTCCTAGTTATTTTACTAACGAGACTATACTCATTAGGTGGAAAAATACATCTTGGTACACATACTCAGGAGGTCATCCTAGTGAATCTTCATGTATCCTCTAATGTTGACCTAGTCTATAGTACCATAAATTAGATCCAATCTTAATTCACAATATATGTCAAAGTAGAAGGTAAGCGTAGTTATGTTATAATCAGTTATATTTTAAAATCATCTGAGAGATTAGTTTGATATCCTATGCGAAGCAGAGAATCCAAGAAGTAAATCTATGTAAGTTACCCACATATGGGAAACTAACACGAATCCCACAAGGCTAACTACTGAGAGACAATTCCTCATTTATGGTGGGAGTATTACAATAATATATTTGTCCCCTGAACTTGGAGACATTTATATGAATCAAGGCCCAGCACTGCTACTTTTCCCCCATCTACATCTTTCTATTCCTAGTTAGAATCTTCTGGAACTCATGAATCGGTCTCTACCCTCCAGAAGTAGTCCACAAGTCCTAAGTTTTCTCCGTTGTGTGCCCTCATGAACGAAATGTGTCCTACCGTCAAAATAATCAACCTTCTTAGTATTTGTTAGTTTCTTCACCCTTTTTACTTGCTTCTTTTGTTTTAGAATCTATTCTGAGAATCTCCTGGTGTATACCCACTATAACTAGGCTTCTATCCTTACACATCGGATATTCAGTTATCAAAGCCGAAGTAGACATGTTAGCATTGAGCACACCCTGGTATTTGGACACCAACTTCACTTTCATTTGCACATCCTTAAACATTGTCCCATTTGCGATGTGCAATGAAAGTAGCACATGTCTTTTCAAGAGTTATGTACAACTTTGATAACCGTCGAGATTTGCCTCTGCTAGCATGATGCGGTTCCAATAATCTCATGATCCCTGATCACAAAGGTTATCATCCAAAGGTGAATTTCTATGTTCTGCACAGTAGACATTGCGTTTGATCTAATTTAATAACAAGAACTTGGATCCTCAATGGAGAAACATATTCAAATCTTGCATTAAGAGTATTCCCGAAGTCATCTACATTAGAATTATACTGACTCTCCCCCATAAGATCACTCCTCGTTGCAATCCACTTAGTGAACCGCTTGAATGATCTTTTCATTTCCAGATCTTATATTGATTGGTCTTAAATCATTGAGTCTGAGTTGAACCCTGTTCACATTCGGTCATCATCACCTCAACAGAGAAATTAGATCTTCCAACAAAATTATCTACCACTAATCAATCCCAGATTGAAGACAAAAAATTCTAGTGGTACCTCTTTAAGAGAAGGACTAAAATACTCAATTTATGGACATATTAAGATTAATGGCATTTACATGGAGTAGTGTTCTTCTCTGGTAAAATATTCCATCTCATCAAGCCTTTTATAACGATATTATAATTACATTCCAAACAAAGAGAAAAAGACCTAGGGCGCCAACCACAATATTCAATTATATAATTTTTAAAATTGTTATAAAATTTTTAAAAATTAGAATATAAGATTTCTTAGTGATAGACTAGATTGGAAAGTTAAATCATAGTATCATCTCTATCCAAATCTCCCACTTGAAATGATTTATTTATATTTTGGTACGCGACTGAACATGCATCATGACAAACATAATTAAAAAATTTCATGTTTCATTTAACTTCCCTATTTTAATCTTGTTAATTTTATTATGTTATTTTATTTCTCGTGAAATTGGTACAGCGTCCCATACACTCCCAATGGAATAACTACCCATCACAAGTCTCCAAGACTTATTTAGAATTTTTATAAATCAATTTTGGTATTTAAAATGATTTTTCTACACTTTCAAAGTTTAAAAAATTATTTTACGGTAAATACCCACAAATGCTTAATTATAAAATATGATGAGCCCCACACCAGATTATTTTTGGATCATTTCTGTAGGATCGCCACGTCTTTCTTGATCACGAACTTGTTGTTTATGTAACCGGCTAGAAGCCCCCGCATATCACCCCGCGACTACCGAATAAAGCACGAACTTGTTCCAAGAAGGTAATGGCAGCCATTGTATGCATCTGTACAAGTTCTCTCTTACCCATCATAAGACACTCCATATCTACATTAAGCGCTTAGAGATAGAATCATACGCTTATTAGGATTATGAATATCTTATCTCTAAGATAAAATATTATCCACCCACTTTTTCGGGTGCACATCTCACAATCATAACTAACAGCACCCCCAACGAAAGTCGCTGATTCTTGTGCTATTGACTCGCAAAATAAAATGTATCCCAACTTATATTACCTCCTCCAACATAACAAGACGGTCGTGTCTTTCTTTTCGTCTGCTGCCGATATGTGCCTATTTCATGCGAGTTGCACAAAACTTCTGTCAAATGCAAAAACACTGTTTTTAATTTCCAACGTGCATAATTATTTCACAATCTAGACTTGATCAGATATCTTAGAATAAACTTGAACGCACTCGTTCTCAGAGACTTCGAATCTAGAAGGAAAGCGTACAGTTCTCGTACCCACAAGAAGTAAACAGCAGAAATATAATTATAAGAACAATATTCAATATCCAAGAAGAATGAAAACACAGCAACCGGATTTCTCCAAATTAAACAAGCCTATATTTTAACTGAATAATACTATTTTTTTTTAATAATAACAGAAGTAATACATCAAAAATCACCTTTTAACCTTCCGGAGTTTCAGTGATAGCAATTTTTGAGCTCATAAGGTTATACACAATTTAAGGAATCATATGGTGCCCAAGTGAAAGATTGTTGGATTTAATCTAATAAATCTATTTGTGGGCACATATGATTAATCAATGTGTATTGCTATCTTTCAGGATAACCCACTAAAATGATCAATTAATTTGGGTTAATGGGTATTTAAATAAATCATGAGGTTATATGTGCAGATACCAGGTTGTAATTGTGATTTGTTGAGGGGCCAAATTGCAAATTTACAACATCTATAAATAAGGGGTTATGGTCCCTAATCTAGGGTTACATTCTCTAATTCTCTTCACCTCCATCTAGAGAGAAATTCGGCTATAGAGAAAACCCTAAGGTTAGAAGATCCAAAACTCATCTCAGGTTCATCTATGAATTCAGGTATAAGCTTCCGCTCTTTATGATTATTGTTAATCTCTTCGAATTAATCATAGCTTTATGGTTTTAGATCTCAAATTTTTATTAGACCTAACAAGCCTATATGCGCAAGATGCAAATAGGAAAATTATATCCAAATATAAAGAGATGAAGATAACTTGCGAGAGGTCCGATCTCAGCAACCGGATTTCTCTAAATTAAACAAGCCTATATTTGGTTCGTTTTCCGAGTTCTTGATGCAACAATTATTCATCAATGGACTCAATTATTTTAACTGAATAACACTATATTTTTTTAATAATAACAGAAGTAATACATCAAAAATCACCTTTTAACCTTCTAGAGTTCTAGTAAATAAGTTAACGCTGCCAACGGCTGAACTGAACATTCCCCTCCATAAGTCAATTTGCAGTATAAATAGATGAATAACTGATCCCTTTTCTTCAAGATTAGTTGTTCCTGCTTCTCAAAGATCAATGGGGGCCTGTGTATTTTTTTTTTCAAAATAATTTCCTCTCCTGATATATTTTGTGATCCACAAAGCTTATGTGAACTGCCTTTATAAAACTTTCTTAACATCAAAGAAACCCGATCTTTGTTCATTTGCTGCAGCTACATCCTCTGGTGATGCAACTGCAACAACAACCCCCTTATCCTTCACTGCTTCAACAGCATCAGCAAACTCCTTGAAGTCTTTTACACTGTAAAAGCTTAAGCAATAAGAATACCAATTTACAAGGAAAATTTTCTATTTGTTAAAAGCAAAGGGATATTAATCCCAAACTACCTTTAAACACGGTTTTGAGCCAGATGAGCTCAGGATGAAACTCATATGAGGAAGAAAAACTTACGTGGTTGACAGGATTTCTTCGCGACGCTGTTCTCTTTCTTCATTTGTCACGCCAAGCAAGTGCCGCATTAGACTGAGAAGAAATTATCATAAGCTCTTAAGAATAATTTCATAAATAAAACAAAATTGTAGATACAACTCTATTTAGTTTTATGTTCATAAACTACAAAAACAACTTTTGCCCCTTTAGGGGTTGGGTACATGAATCATATTCTTCTATTAAGTTATGTTGAAGGCTATCTCCCCAATAATCTAACCACCATCATTTCCTCCTCAGCTGTTAACCCCTATCATTTCCTCCTCAGTTGTTTCCAACCGAGTTCTTTTAGGCATACCTTCAGTTCCATTGATCATAATCTTATCAGTTTTTCCTAATTGGAGTATCTAGTGGCCTCTGTTACATATGATCAATCCACCTCAATCAAGTTCTAAGGTGGTTTCTTTACAAGTGCTTTTATGTACATGAAACTATGATGCAAGTTATTCCATCACACTAGTGTGCACCCCGACCCTTTTTTTTTAAGCACTGCATTTTAAACTTGTCTCCCTCTAAGTTTTAATACATTTAATTTAATTATTGTATGTTTAAAATTAGAAATCATATCTACTCCCCTATACTTAAAGAAGGATCTAAGTTTTAATACGTTTGATTTGCTTTATTGTTTATGATATAGTAAATTTTGTAGCCTGAATAGCAACCTTTAAGTATGGAGGGCTGATTTGATTTACAGTTAATGCTACACTAAAATACTGTAGCATAAAACAGTAACTGCAGGTGCAAGTTTGACATACTGTTCATGCTACAGTATTGAATGTAGTATTTACTGTACTACGAACAACAATTCTTTATATTCTTCTTTTAAGTATAGAAGAGTAGATACAACTCAATAATAATAGTCTGGCATAACTTACACCTCTTTCTCACGCCGTGGGCTCTTTGGTTTGGTTAAACACGCGAGGGACAAAGGGACCAAAACTAGATCCAAAACTGGGTTGGGTCCAGACCCAAGGAAGAAGGTAGGCAGAGAGGGGAGGATGAAAGGAAGCAGAGAAAGGGGGTATAGATTAGTCTTTTTTTAAAAATTAATCATCTTAACCAAAAGAATACTGGAACATTCTAATTTTATTCCCTACAAACAATAGCGGGGTATAATTTGAGGTTAAAACACAAATTGACTGGTAAATTAATTTGGGGTTTGATTCTAGAAAACTAGGGGAGTATATAAGTATATAAGTAAAAAACTAAAAACTAAAAACTAAAAAAAATAATTTACATACATACTTCAAATTATCAGCAAATGTTTACGTATCAAAATGTCCAAAAAAACACTTATAAAAGAAGTTCAGGCTACTTATATTAGGGATATACAGAAGTACAAAGAAAGAGAGTTTATAAGTATGAACATGAGATTGTCATGTTTAATATGTGAAAGTAATTTGGAATTAATAGTTTAAAGAAGTAACATTTAGCAAAGAATGTGTAAAAGAAACTTTCCAAATTATACATTTTTCTATTCCAATGACATTAACATATCTCCACAGAATTTTGACTGCACAGGGAGTTATGCTTATACTATAACTATTTATGTTCAAACTGAAAGCTTAGGGGTATATACGATATGCAAAAAGTTGAACAGAATTCTGTAGTATAGCAAAGTAAGGGGAACAGAAATAAATGTAGCCATTAGAAATAAATTTAATCATACTCTTCAATTTTGAAGATTTTAAACAAATACAAATATGAACGCCTCCATATTCAACTCAATCTGATTCATTTCCAGCTCTAGTCAGGCACACCAAAGAGCTTTGGACGCTGTTTTGGAAATTGGAATCTAATGAAGGCGGCCATTGAATGAAGTTTATTCTCATTTCATCAAGGGAAAAAAGAAGAGGTGCCTCAAGGCCTAGAGAGACTGAACACCTCGTGTCATAAGAGTAAGAAATTTGAGCTACATCGATTCATCATAGCTGCAACAAATTTAGAGCACAACTCACAGGCCCCTAAGCGTTTGCACTAGAGGTATTCATGTGCAATCTTTTTAGGAGTTTGGGCCTTCATTAAACATGTAAGAGGGATAAATTGGAACTTGGGTTATAAATCAACATCTATGATCCCTACTACACATTCTGTGACACTTCAATAGTGTATCTTATGTAGATGTGACATATTGAGCTAACATGGCAACTTGAGGTGCACTCTTGTCAACTAGACTCTACAAATAATTTGTTATTTCAAGATTGTTTATCATACTTAAATCATCATAAATATATTTATCATAACTATTTTTATTAGGAACATCATAGAGCGTGCAGAATACTGTTATCCAAATATTCAATCACTAACAATAAGTAATAGAGGAAATTTTGCAATTTCGGAAGAAACATCACATACCTACTATAACCTTTTGCATCTGGAAGCTGGTATGAATCAACATCTCCAATAGTACCAATAATTGCCTTAGTTAGAGTATCATCATCAAGTTCAAGCTCCCGAAGGAAGCTAGGTGTTCCATCATATACCTCCAGGGTTTTTAACAGATTTGGATCACGATATGACAAGTAAGAGAACACTCCTGTAATATGAATTCAGTTATGGGTCAATGCAAAGCAAAAGTAATAAGGAGCCATTGTGTGCAAGTACCATCATCACATGTTATGAAATTTCTTTTAGAAATAAAAAATGGCCCAAGAACAATTTTTGACTTCTAAATTACCAAATTATGGTACATTCAAAAAAATGTTCCAAATTTGGATTAAAACATATGTAATATGCCCTTCAAGAAAGCTTAAGAATTTAAACTCAACAGAGGGAATGTAGACATTATTTTTGAGTCTAAATAGTCTGCAATCGTATGAAGTTGAAAATTAGAAACATGAC
>NC_033799.1:71820440-71856254 GCF_001876935.1 Asparagus officinalis | reverse complement strand
TTTTGATGTAAAGGGCACCTGAATGAGTGTCAAAATCACAAAAGCCACCATATGCACCACCACTAACTCGAACACGATCCCATAACCACGTGTTCCCAATGTACTTGGAAATGACATATGCACTTCCGTTAAGCTGATATCCTGATTCATAAATGTTAGCAGATTTGCCAACATAATTTACCTGTAAAGATATAATACATTGGCTTTAGAATGGGGTAAATCACAAGAAACCCTCTTCATAACCTGTTTTTCAAGAAACCCCCTCGTCTATGATCATCAATGAAACAAATATTGTAATGAAGTTTGGTTCTTCAGAAATTTGTGCATACATCCACATAAGCTGAGTTCCAGATTAATTATAACAAGATAAGATTTCTTTTACTCTGTATAAAAACATTTTCTCTAATTTCTTCCTTTCAACTCCCAAAATTTGTTAAAAGTTATGATTTCATAAGCAGTCATAGATAAGAAGGTTTTTTGCCGAATTTTTAGATGAGGGTTATTTTTCTTTGAAATTTAGGTTGTATACTAATGGGGTTTCTTGTGAATTCGTACTGTGCCCTTTAGAAAAAGATATGCAAATGAAAGGAGAGGACATAATCTCTTAAATAATTGAACCTGGGTAGGAATGACAATAGCTTCATTTCCTAGAGGTAACCGTGTGTTCCAAGAAGCAGTCTCAGCAGAGGGAGCAGTTGGGAGGAAATCGAGAAACTTAGAGATATACTTTGTTGAATTGTTAAGATTTTTCTCATCAGCCGTCATGTTAATCAAGCAGCCTTTCCTAGAGAAAAGGGATCTACGAATCTCCTCGAGTGACGAAGATATTCCGTCCCAATCTTCATCAACTTTCTTCTCGAGATCTTGCAAGAACTCCAAATAACTAGGAAATAATAACATAAGAGAATTAGTATACATTCATATTGAGATACGCTATAACATGAGATACAACAGCCATGCAAAAAGGCATTTCAAAGCAAACACAGGAGGAAGAAGTCATAAATGTCAAGCACTATCTACTGCTGTAAATTCTAGAGGTTAATAATTGAGGTACAGCAGACTTAACATAAAAAGTAAAAAGCATAAAGTAGAATAAAAACCACAACTACCAATTCTCTCACAATAAATATGGTTCTCACTACTCCCCCAATGTTCCTGTTTAAACCAATCCAGTGCAACAGAAAGGTGAGATAATCATTTCTTTGAACTTTTGAATAAGGTTAAGCTAGGCACATATAAGTATGATCCTTAATTCGTTTATTTTGAAAATTCTCATTAATCTGCCTTGATATGCACAAAGTAATGACCCTAAAAAAAACTTCTAATATGTACTTTTAATTCATGATCTCTAAGGTTCAAGCCTATAGCCGGGGTCTTCTGGTTGATTGGTTTTCCAATAAGCTGAAAGTCAAGGGATTCAAGCGCAAGTTAAACGAGATTGGTATTCTCTGTTGCTGTGTATATGGAAGGAAAGCAATTCCAGAATTTTTACACAGAAAGCCAGGGATCATGATGCTGTTACCAAAGCTGTATAGCATATAGGTTGCAGTGCTGATTATTCTTCTTAATAGCAACTTAAGAAAATAGCAAATGATAGATTGGAACTATATAATTTTTTCTTTTCTTGATGAGATTGTAACTCAGTCTGATGTACTCTTAACACACATTGGTGAATGAAATAAAATCTATTTTCATTGACCCCCCCCCCCCCCGGCGGGGGGAGGGTGGACTGGGGCTGGGGGGATCCAAAACTTTCAAGTAGGTCATTGACAAGAAAACTTCTAAGTGTACTACAATAGATCTACTACTCTTGTACTATTAGACACAACGAAGTTGAGTCCATAATAAGTAATAACTCATAATTTCTCTTTGCAATTTACAAGAAATGGTCCCACTTTTGTGTGTGTACTAGTACAATTGTATAACTCTTGTGTACAGTTATCATTACTCCTTTGACAAATATTATAAATTTAAATTTGATCAAATGAAACCTTAAAAACGTGATAGGCCCAACAGTCATTAATTCAAGAGTGTGCATGCATATAAAAGGAGATATTGTAGCCAAAAAAAATCAGCTGAAAAAGTCCTTAACCGAGCCTGATTAAATAATAGATCAGATTTGTGTCTTACAGAAGAAGGTTTAATTACTATGAGTGAATTAAGGCCAGTCTAAAGACGGTATTTTGCCTTCCTATTCCAAGACTTATCTCAAGATCTTTACTCTAAACCTCAACATTGTCTAACAACTCAAACTTCTTAAATATTGTTTGAGAGAAAATGCATATATAGGGGGCATGAATATTAAGGACTTTGTTCTTAGTTTTGGAACTTACTAACAAGCATCCTGCAATGCTAAATCATTGTCTACATCCCCTAATTTCTCAGTTCATCAAGATACAGCTAGCTTTGTTTGAGCAACCAAGTAACTAACATCTTAGGGCAACACATGATCTATCCGAGCTTTTAAATGTCGAATGTCAGCGTTCATGTTGGACGGCTAAAATCCATGTCGGATGGCGGAAATCATGGGTATGTCGGAGGACATGTACTAAATGTGACATGTACTAAATGTCAGATTTCTATATCGGATAGTGCACATATTTATCATACGATGTCCAAAATGCAGTCTAAGCAAAAAAATCTGAGATTGAAGCTCTGGCCCTCAAACCCGCTTTGCACAATCCGAAATTGACACAGAAACAAAAAATAGCGAGAGAGAACCAACAAATAATAGTGTCAGAGAGAGAGAGAGAGAGAGAGAGAGAGAGAGGACATCCGCCATTGCCCCCGACTTGTCTGATATGACGCTAGAAAATGACATACGCCTTGAAAAGGACAATGTCGTGTCGCTGGAGGCCTAAATCCGCCGACATTTAAAACCTTGGATCTATCTAACCCTGTAAATTTTATAAGATTTCTCCTCAACCTGATTCAGCAAAGAGAGACCCCTAAAAGAAAAAGGGAAAGAAAGAAAAAAGGAAAAGTAATGCAAAACAAACAACCTGCCCCTTTCTTCCCCTTCCTCTTTCCACACTTCCCAAGGGTAATAAAGTTAAAGATTAGCCCATCAAGGGATGTTATCATGTTAGTGCTAACAAAATAGTTTTGAGGTAGTAACTGGCTAACCGTCCATACTACAAGCAGCATATCTGCAATTAACCCTAGGTAAACATCAATATGGAACGGATCCACTATGAATGTAATCATCAAACCAGAAACAGAAATTTCAGCTTCAAGCATCCTTTTATCAGAATATTCTGAGAATACGATCTGATCATAATCATGAAGTAGGATAAATAAAATGACATTGTAAAGGCTTTTGATCGTTCTGTCACATATTTATTGGCAATATAAACCTATATGAACTAAGATCCATGTGAAAGAACACGAACGAAGAACTAACCTAATACCACCCATCTGCTCAGAAATCCATCCTGCAACATTCAGTTTAGCATCCATTCTTGCTGCTGCAATGCTATGGCCACTGCCCCTTATTCGGCTCTGCAAAAAGGTACCGGTTAGAGAACATTATTGCACCAGGATAATTTTGTCCAATATTAATACAGTAACAGGTACCTCCATTCTGGATTTGCTTTGAGAAACAAATTGTTTGAATCGTTGCTGTTCGGTAAATTGAACA
This sequence comes from Asparagus officinalis, assembly GCF_001876935.1. NCBI lineage: Eukaryota > Viridiplantae > Streptophyta > Magnoliopsida > Asparagales > Asparagaceae > Asparagus > Asparagus officinalis. The sequence goes on along the minus strand of NC_033799.1, from coordinate 71,852,614 downwards.
TCCTGAAGAATGCAGTTCATCTGGCAAGCAAACCAAATCAAATTTAGATGACTCCAAAAGATTTCTACAAAAAAGACTTCTGTAAAATCTACATCAAATAATATTTTATATTTTACTGATTTCCCACTAATGGCACTTACATTTTCCATAACTTTTAGATATCTATACTGATGGAATGGCCCCATGTGTTTTTCTCTTTCTTTTTATGGGCCAGGGGTGTTTGTTGTTTTATCGTGCTTTGGGTTGGGTTGTTTGTGTTGGGGTTATTAAAGTGACTTAATGAGTCAGCCTTGAATCACAATGTGGAACATTGCTATGGATAATCCAAAGCGTTCATCATGAACTCCATCTCTTAGAAGGACCATGTATAAAAAGGCTTGAGATTTAAAGTACATTTTCGCCATTGTTCAAATGATTGTATTTCATGAAATGCCACTTGTTTCTAATTTGTTTTGTAACCTGTTGATCCATGGTTCCATGGTTTTGCAGAATCATTTTGGGCCTAGAGATCATGATGGTCTACACTACCATAAAGAACTTAGGCTGACAAATTAATTAGAAAGTCGCCAAAAGAGTCACCTTAGAAGCATATTGTGCTACGCATGGAAGAGAGGGTGTGTTATACTTTCTCATTAAGAAAAGAGAGAAGGGAGTTTCTCTCCAAAAATAAGATTCATTTAACACTTAATATACTTCACACATATCTATAGAGACAATGTGTACCCTTGGTTGCATAAAATATTTGAACCATCTGGAACTCTGTTAGTTTTCCAGATTGGGACCATATTGGTGGAAATTTTAAGATAAAGGATTTTTTTTCATGGAATATAAGAGGAAAAGATGTCCCAGATTGGCTATTTGATCAAATATCAAGGGAACTTCCCTTTTTTCCTTTTTTGTTCAGAGAAATCTAAGAGAATCCAATCAGTGTAATGCCTGAGAGTCGGCCTTACCACAGCAATGAACTCATGTAGTACAGCCCATGGAAAAATAATCATTGTAAAAATATTTTGGAAATAGAAAAAAATGCATGAATCAGCAAGGTAAAAACTTAAGCATAAGGGGCTTTAATAGGATTTAGAGAAAAAAGCACCAAGGACATTTTTTAAGATTAATATAAAAACTACAATAACGAAAAGTAGAAAATAGAAAAATGTAACACCTATGTAAATACGACCGCATCTCGTTACTATAACACCTAAAAGCTAGTTCTAGAAAGTAATGACAAATATATACTAATTAAAATATTGTTATTCAATCACTATGTAAATATGATACAACAATGAAGGATGACTAGTACAAGGATCAAGAAGGTGTGCGTAAATATCAATATGCTATATGAAAACAGGTGAATGCAAAACAAGGATACACCAAAGCATACAAATTGGTAGATTCCTTTTCCAAAAATTAAAATGATAAAATTATTGGAATAAAAATACAGAAAAGATAAATTTTGAGTGAGTCATGTGAAACCAAAATTCAACCCAATTGAGTTGAGTTGGGGCAAAAATATGTGCCCCTTTATGCTACTTTAGCACACTAAACAGTATATCAAACAGAAGTTTCTGGCCCCTGAACTGAGTGGTTTTCACTGTAGCTTTTCATTGGAGCGAAGTGGCTTGTTTAAGCTAAAGCGGGGCTGTGAGGCTTTTTATAACAATGCTCTACAACATGCATTCTTGCTTAACTCAAGAATGTATGAAATATCACCCACAATGATCCCCACTCCAATGTCACTTTTGAAATGCAGTAACAGACATGGAACAACTATTTAGTAAATCTTGCACCTAAAAAGCTGGATAACTAGGAAACAAAGTGATGGAAGGAAGAAACTTCCTACTAGGTGACAATTATACATTAGTCACAAAGCAACAACAGGTTTATGGCTCATCAAAACATAAGAGACAAAGATCTTTCAATCGGGATATATACTTTTAAAACACATCAAAGAAAAAGATTGTCCATTAACATTAAGATCAGTTAAGAGTTTGTTCCTGTATGTATATATTTGTGATTTATGAAGAACAAACTAGACATACCAGATTAAAGAGGTCTTCAACTCGTCCTGCCATTGCTTTGCCTCGAACAATCATACGAGTACATGGATCTAATTTTCCACGAACAGAAGATGTGAAAGGATAAACAGAAATTCCTCCAGTTTTCCTTCCAATTAATTGATTTAGCTGTATAAAGTCCATATCCTTTGTACCCATCTCTAGCAAAGACTGACTGTTAAAAAGCGCTTAGGAATTAGTTTTATATTCCAAGTGAGATGCAAAATTAAACCAAGAGAGAATACACACCAGAATAATGGCACCAAAGGAAGAAGTTCCTTTTTAAGGGAACTCATATCAAAGACAACTTCAGAATAGACCACATCATTTGTAAAAAGATCATGCTGCAGTACGTTTACCCCATTGACTTCCGTTATCTGCAATTATACACACATACCACACAGCTTTCAATGTTGTTATTATAGGTAGGTAAAATTTTAAAAATTTGAATTACTTTATGAAGCAGTAAAAGACTGAAAAAAGCTCAAGGTATAATAGTTAATTTTCATAGTGTAAACACTCAAGAGCATGCATTAATATACTGCTATATGGGCAAAAGTAAATGACCACAAGAAAGCTTTATGAGCACATATGAGTTGGGAGGACCCAGAAAGGCAATATTTGCATACATATGAATGTATACACGTGCTGAAAAAGAAAAAAACACACACACACACAGAGAAGTGACCGCTGTATTTCATTTGCTTAGCCGTATCTTAAAAATGAATGAATATGAGATGAATCTTAATAAAAATAATGGAAGAATAGGATTCATGTAAATGATCCCAAAAATTTGGGATAAAGGTTATGTTGTTGTTGCACGTTAAAAATGAAATATATGTGGCTATTTATGTAATATAAAGAAGAGTAGTGCTTACTTCTGTGGGAACATGCACAGGTTTTTTTGGGATATCTAGCAAGGAAAGACTTGGGACAGCTCTTAAAGCTTCTGGCGGATCTGGAGTTTCTTGCTTTAACCGTAGATCTTGTGTAGCACGAGCCAGTTCAGCAAGATCCTCCTCTGTCATACTTTCTTTAACCTTTTTAAGAATCTCCTTCTCTACTGCTTCATCACGAGATGCTTTCTCTGGATCAGGCTGAGAAGAAAATTGTTTGGTTATTCCACAAAGTAATGAAAAGCATCTCACACATATCAATTCATTTCATTCGAAATAATTATGTACCTGCATCTCAACTGTGACACGATGAGGGTTGTTCAAGATGTATTTCTCTATTAACGGAGAGAAAACAGCTTTGGGACCTTCTTCAGCTATTCTTGCTTTCAGAATTTGTAATGGTTTCTCATATTTTAAAGGCTCAAATGGATCCATATCATAAATCCATTTACCCTGCAAGTAACAACCAACTAAGCCTATGTATGTGACTGTAAACAAATAACCAATAACAACAAAAGAAGAGCAGGATAGTCCCCATACAATTGAACGAAGCATCAGCGATAGGCCTCGAGGGAATGAACCGGTGTTATTCTCCCTCAATAAGAATTCAATAGTGTTCATAGATGCCTCAACAGCTTCAGGAGCAAATCCTTCCTCAGCTAAGTCTTTAAGTGTCTTCATAATCAATTCTTCAACCTTATTAATGTCATTCGCAGAGACACCTTTCAGCCCAATGCTAAATTGGGGTTGAAGGAGTTCATCTTCCATGCCACCACCAACCATGGCTTCTCCTAGGCCACTTTCTAAAAGAATTCTTCTCAAAGGAGAAGCCGGTGTTCCCAACAAAAGATGATTCAAAAAGCCCAGCGCAAGCTCAGTTTGCAAGTCCAAGGGTTCATCAGATAGCAGCCAATTAACACAAACCATGTGCTTCTTTTGCAAATCACCGCCTTCTGCTGCAGGATATTTCTCAACAATCCTTGCAGGCTCTTTGAAGAGCTTTTGGGGTTCAACCTTAGACTCGTTAGGGGCAGAACTTGCATCAAACTGGTCAAGATATGCTGCAGTAAAACAAGATTAAAAGCAGAGAACAATAACACAAGTAAAGCTAATAAGAGATTGAACTGCACATGGTAGAAAAATGTAGATAACTTCTACTTGAGGTGGCCATCTAAATTATGTCTGCCTATACAATTGCTTTGTCACCATGCAGAACATTATAAATGTTCCAATCGGTTATGATTTTATAGAAGAATCACATTGAAAGTATTGCTAACCAGAAGAGGTTATCATGACGGTGCACAACAATTCATTGTCTAGTGGGATTGAACAAATAGCCCATATTATCTGTCAATGGGTCTCTTATATTCATCTTTTTGCTTATAGCCACACCCTATAAACCCTAGATTCGCAGCAGCAGCAGCAAAAAAAGGGTCATGTTTTATTTTGATTCTCAGGTTGTTTATGTTGGTAGTGCTTACGCACTTTGATTGAGTACTAGGGTCTTTATTTTCTTTGAGGAGGGTCCTTGTTTGGATTAGTTGTTGCATGACGGCCGATTCTAGCAAGATGAAGGCTGAGATGAAGACCGAGGTGAAGTTTTCTGAGCTGATCACTGAAAAGATCACAGACTAGAAGTTGGATGGCAACAACTACCTGCAATGAAAACAGAGGATTGAGATTTATTTGTATAATCAAGGAAAGATGTGTCACCCATCAGACGACTCTCCCACGCCAGTGACTGATGCATGGACCTAGGAAGACACTACCCTACTACATCAAATTTTGAATGCAATGGAGGACAAGACTCAAGACTTGGTACCGCATTGTGAAACTTTGAAGGAACTTTGGGTATTTTTGGAGTTACATGGAAGGAGTAGCAATACCAATAGAGTGGTCAGTCTTTGAAGGATTATTACAGTGATTTCAATCGCTTGTTAGAGAAACTTCGTCAGATATTTCTAATTACATCTGACATGAAGAAGATGCAGAAGCAGTGGCAGCAGTTGATAGTATTGATCTTTTTGGGAGGTCTTGATCCAGAGTACTCCACGTCCCAGCCTCAGATTTTGGATAGCTCAGCTGTCGGTTCTCTAGCAAAGACTTAACACTTTTTCTGGAAGGTGGCCTTACCTCCTTCACCAACTCCTCCCATAAAATCATCATATCATTCTGCCCTAGCCGCTCAAGGAAGTGGGGACAAGGCAGCTACTTTACTAGACGTCGCGGAGGCCACCGCAGAGGGCACGCTGATGCTCGTGGTGGATGAGGGAATAACTCAGTCATATACTATTACTACCGTAAGGAATCAGGACATATTAAGTGTCAGTGATCCCTCCTGCAGGCAAATCAAGCTGAGTGCCCATGTAGCTGCATCTCAGGAAAGCCAATCTACTCTCCCCACAGTTTTGACAAACGAGGACTAAAAGAGTTTGAGCAGTTCCAACTTCAGTAATTTTAGCAGTATCAGGAGGCACAGTCCACATATGCTACAGCTACATTAACTCAAACAGGTGCTCTAACCATTTATAGTACATCATCTCCACCTCGTACCTGGGTAATGGACTCTGGAGTGACAAATCATCTGACTGAAAACAGAGGTATCTTATTATCCTTTATCATTGTTTTTGCTTCCTCGTAACTCGTAAGTTACCCCAACAGATGGTTCTCAGACACCCATCACTAGGATTGGATCCTCCTTCACTACACCTGATCTTCCCATCTTTTGTGCTTTACTTGCCTCAATTTCCATTTAATTTACAATCAGTTAGTTGTATTACTTGAGCTAAACTGTTCAGTGATAATTTTTTCCTACTCATTGTACTTTTCAAGCAATTTGAATAAGGAAGACGATTGGTACAAGACGTGAGCACAATAGCCTGTATGAGTTGGAGTTGATATCTGACCAGATAGTTTGCATCAGCACTACATCAGCTCTTGACTATCACTGACAGTTCGGTCATCCATCTCTACTGGTTCTTAAACTTTTGGTTCCCTATTTTGGTTATGTTCAATGGTTAGAGTGTGAGTTATGTCAACTAGGAAAGCATCATCGTGTGTCTTATCCTAGTTGGGTCAATAAGAGAGCTACTAGTCTGTTTGATTTAGTTCATTCACACGTTTAGGGTTTATGTCGTGTAGTGTCAAAACTTGGATTTAAATATTTTATTAGCTTTGTGGATGATTTTTCTAGAATTACAGAGATATATCTTTTAAAATATTGTTCTGAAGTGTTTTAAGTTTTTAAAATTTTTCACTCTAAGATTAAAAACTAATTTAACACTGATATAAAAATTTTACGAACTGACAATGATAAAGAATATTTTGATAAATATTTCACTCATTTTTGAAACAGAATAGAATTTTGCATGAATCATCTTGTGTTTATATACCTTAGCAAGATGGGGTTGCTAAACATAACAATCGACATTTGCTAGATATTGCTCACAGTCTTTTGTTTCATTGATATGTTCCGAAGATATTTTGGGGAGATGTCATTTTGACTACATATCACTTGATAAATTGCACGCCTTCTACAGTTTTGGTCAATAAAATTTCATATTTAATTTTTCACCCTCATAATGACATGTTTTCTCTTCCACCTAAAATTTTTGGATCCTTATGTTTTGTTCACAATCATAGCCCAAAGAAAACAAAGCTAGATTCTCGACCCCTCAAAGATATTTTCCTTGGTTATCCTCGCACTCAAAAGGGTTACAAGTGTTATTATCCATCTCTAGATCACATGTATTATCGACAGACGTCACTTTCTTTGAGTCTCAGTCTAAACATACATCTCCTCCTGCTTCTGGGATAATTATGATTACTTGATTATTCGTAAGACACAAAGCATTAGTGATTGATCTAATTCTAATTCGATACCTGACTTAGACCCATCTGCTCTTGAGAAGATTCTTCAAGTTTACACATGTCGTCGTGCTCCTACTTCTGTTACAGTGTCAAACTCGGTACCAAGTCCTTATTACAATATAGTAAAACTGTCACTGATCAATTACTTAGTACCATTACTATTGATGATCTCCCTATCGCTCTTCACAAGGGTAAGAGATATTGCACTCAACATCCAATTTCTAAATTTTTTCTCTTACTCTCACTTATCATCTTCATATCAGTCTTTTATCTCTTCTTTCGATTCTCACTTTATCAGTTTTTTATCTCTTCTTTCGATTCTCACTTTGTTCCCAAGTCTGTGTTAGAAGCCCTATCTATTTTAGGTTGGACTGTAGCGATGAAAGACGAAATGACAGCCCTCGAGCAGAATGACACTTAGGATCTAGTTACTCTAAGCTATTGACTACAAATGAGTTTACACTATCAAATTAAGCCCTGACGGGTCTCTTTCTTGTTTGAAGGCAAGATTGATTGTTAAAGGGTATTCTCAGGTGTATGGGCTCGACTATCTTGACACATTTTCTCCCGTTGCAAAGATGACCTCTATACGACTTCTCATCCATTAGTTGTGACATTCTACTGGCCTCTTCATCAATTGGACATTAAGAATGCTTTTCTCAATGGCATACTTAAAGATGAGATTTATATGGGGCATCCACCAGATTTTGCTGCTTAGGACGAGTACAGGAAGGTGTATTAGCTGAAAAAGTTACTTTATGGCTTGAAATAGTCTCTGAGAGCATGTTTTAAACATTTCACATCGGCTATTCAGGAGTTTGGTCTTTGTCGATCACAAGCACAGAAACAACACTCAGTATTTTGGCGGACTCATGCACGAAAGAACATACTCCTTGTTGTATATGTGAATGGTATTGTAATCACGGGAGATGATATACAAGGGATTAAAAGCTAAAGACACACCTACAGCAATATTTCCAAACAAAGGATCTAGGTTCATTGAAGTACTTCTTGGGTATTGAAGTTGCTAGATCCAAAAAAGGCATTCTCCTATTACAGGAATACATCATTGACATGCTTCTAGAGGCAAATATGGTAGGATGAACAACTGCTAACACTCCGATGGATGTGAATTATAAGCTATTACCAGATTGGAGGGAGCTTTTGAAAGATGTTAGGTATATAGAAGATTGGTGGGAAAGTTAAACCACCTAACAGTAACCAGGCTAGATATCACATTTACTGCTAGAGTAGTTAGCTAGTTTCTTTCAGCACTGAGAACGACTCATTTGAAAGCTGTAAAGAGGATTCTCCAATATCTGAAGAAAGCTCCAGGGAAGGAAATTCTCCATTCAGAGTGTAGGCAAACAAGAGTTTTAATTTTTTTAGATGCAGATTGGGCAGATCACCTTCCGATAGGCGTTCAACTACTAGCTATTGTGTCTTTCTTGATCGAAATTTTATTTCTTGGAAAAGCAAGGAACGAAATGTGGTTTCTCGGTCTAGTGCAGAGTCTAAGTATCGAGCAATAGTGAACCTGACTTGTGAGTTGGTTTGGATTAGAGACCTTTTGATAGAAGTTGATTTTCTTCCCAAGTGCCCTATGACATTACATGCTGATAACATGTCCGCTATACATATTGCTGAGAATCATGTGTTCCATGAGAAGAGAAACATATTGAGCTTGCTTGTCATCTAGTTCGTGAGAAGATGAACAGATGAATTATTTTGGCTAAGGATGTATTATCAGAGATCAACTTGTAAATATTCTCACTAACATGCGTAGATTTTATTTGTGGACAAGTTGCGCATGTACAATGCATATGCTCTGGCTTGAGGGGGAGTGTTCAAAGAGTTAATTAATATTTAGTCCCATATTAGTTACGTAATAATTATGTAAAGACACTCCTATTATAAATATAGTTGAATAGAGAGAAAATTATCTCCTCTTTCTGTAATTATTAATTTCTGCACACATCATATCAATAATTACTATTTTAATAAAACATTTAGCCATTTGCATGCCTATATGAAATAAGGTATAAGTTTTGAATAAAAAAGCGAAAGTGCAGATTGAAATGTCAACAAACAAGCAGATACAAGTGCTTGGACAGGGACAGTGCATGCTTAAATTTTATCCAATTGCAATATGTATACAGATAGCAAAATTTAGCATTTGGATCATAATCATTTGAAAAAGCAAGTTTTGTTCATCCTCTAAGAGCCACTAGGCTTTACATTAGCTAGTTTTCAGAGAAAATGTTGAGTATGTTGAGAAATATAGGGCCAAGGATCTACATACTAGTGCTCTCACAAACAATGCACTAGTAACAAGATCAATCACAACCACAAATGACAGATTTCATGTGGCTCGGCTAAACGCATAGAACAAAGTCAAATTGATTCTTTCACTATGAATGGGCGACTATAAGTATGAATGGGAGGGCTACTAACACAAGAGAGATCTCATCTCCAATGGGAGAGTACACAAGCTTAAGAACCACTACAAGAGTCTCTAACCTTCGGGGAAGATGGGCTCAATACAAAACCTCAAGATATGGTTCTTCTCCTTTAACCGCCAACAAAAGCTCTAAGAAACACTAAGCTACCCTTCAAGCTTCTTCTACCTCCTCTTTACTTTTCTCTCTTGTTTTTTTCTCAATCTCATTCTAATCCACTCATCGCCTTTAGCAAGGAGCCCTCAACAAATGATCACAGTGAGATCAAATGACAATCCAATGGCTTATATTTAACATGAGTAAGTTGAAATGCACGTAGGTCACGAGCGGAATTTGACTTCATTTACATAAGCCCAAATATTAATAAAAAAGCTATTTCTATGCATAAACAAATAATGTGTAGGAAACCTTACAAACTTATCAAGATGTAGACTGGGTTTGACGGAGAACAATGCTTGTGTCAAATGAAATGATTGTGGTGAAGGTTGGTGATTTTCCATCAAGTGGGAGATTATAGATACTTGGCATTGAGCCGATAAGTTAAATCCCACTCATGACCTATTTGTATTCTTACTTGCACATGTTTAGTATGAACCATTAGATTTTTCATCTGACAATGGTCATTATTGATAACCCTTTACTAAACAAGATGAGTGAATTAGAATGAGGGAGAAAACAAGAGAAGAAAAAAGAGAAGAGAAAATTAAAGTTTGGAGGAGAGCTCAAGGTTTCTTGGAGCTTATTAGAGGTTGAAGAAGAGGAGTCATCTCTTGAGGGTTTACGTTGAACTCATCTTCCCTAAAGATTAGAGACCATGTACAAATTCTTAAGCTTGTGCAAGGTTATCGATAGCGGATAGCGTCGCGTAGCGGTGAGGCATCACTAAGGCTATTTCTGGCTATTACGGTAAAATAACGGTAAAAAACGTAAAGTCAAATAGCGGTCTAATTTAGATATGTATAAATACTAAAAAAGTAAAATTAAAAAAAATCTAAGAAATCTAAAAGTACATATTGGATGATTTAAAAAGATCCTAAACATGAAATAGACATGTCTAAAAGTACATATTGGATGATTTAAAAAGATCCTAAACATGAAATAGACATGTAACCATCACGTAATACCGAAGATGACAACATGAAATAGACATGTAACCATCACGTAATACCGAAGATGACTGGAGGAGTCAAAAAGTCGTCTTCGATAAGAAGAGCTTAGCGGTGATAAGACTACCTTAAGAAGAGCTCACGGTGAACGAGGTAAGAGGAAGTATCAAAATAGGTGTCAGAGACTATGAGAGGTGGCAGGAGTATGCTGAAAATCACAGGAGACGGTAGAATACAATGGTCAAGGGTTGAGTTTAATTTTAAAAAAATAAGCCTCATACCGTTTTTAAATAACAATTAAAAAGTAAATTTCGAATGCAATCGCTCACTATTTACCGTTATGACACACTATTGACCGTTTTTGCGAATAGACATATTCCGCAATATATCATCGTTATTGCGCGATAGCGTCGCGGGAAGGGACCGTTAACGCTATTAGCGCCGCTATTGTGAGGCTATTTACCGCTATTTATAACAGTGAGCTTGTGTATTCTCCTATTGGAGGTAAGATCTCTCTTGTACTTGTAATCTCTCATTTATAGTAAAAGAATCGATTCGACATTGTTCTCCCCACTATTTTAAAAAGCATCTGCCTAGTTCGCTAGGCATAGCCTAGACCTAGACGGTACCTAGGCCGTTTAACTAGCGTCTAACGTCTAGATGATACCTAGGATGTCTACTTAGATTTTAGGAGTGTTTAGGGGATCATTGTCTACTTATGTGGACTGCAACATTTAGGCCTTGATCGTGACTTTCTATGTTGCAGCCTCCACGTCCTACAACCTACTTCAAACACTTTTAATCTCCAAATATGAACACCTCCAATACGGCAATACCTTCTCTTACCTTCATCAAAACCTCCTCGACCATCACTTAAATGAAGAAATAAATATGCCTAGACACCAGTCCGACATCTAAGTTTTCCATAACATTGACATGCACTATCAATTATTGTAATTAAAAAATAAAAATAAAAATCTCCTAGGCTCTAGGCGTTGGGTCTAGCGCCTAGGCCTCCTAATGTTTTCTATATCCTTATTGTTTTGGCTATTTAGTATTTAAATATACATATTTTATTGTGGATCTAATATTGTTATCTTTTCTTACAATTTATTTCAATTTAATATATATTTTTATCAATCACTATAATTAAATAATTTTTAAAATAACCAAACGCCTAAGCGTCTAGGCGCTGACTCAAACGCCTAGTCCGCCTAGCGCTTTTTGTAACATTAGTTCTCCCTTGACTTATGTTTAACCGAACAACATAAAATCTGTCATTTAAGGTTGTGATTTTTCTTGTTGTAATTGTCTTGTTTGTGAGAATAGTGTATTGATCCTTAGCCACATACTTCCCAAGGTTATCGATAGCGGATAGCGCCGAGTAGCGGTAAGGCGTCGCTAAATCTATTTAGGGTTATTACGGTAAAATAGCTGTAAATAGTGCAAAGTCAAACAGTAGTCTAGTCTAGATATGTATAAACACTCAAAAAATTAAAGAAATAGAAAATCTAAAAGTGCATATCAGTGTAGAAAATAGCGCGTTTCGTAGCGCAAAATAGCGCTTAACGTAACGTAGCGTTAACCTAACACTACATAGCGTTTTCAAATAGCGCACGCATAAAATAACGTGCGCTATTTTAGCCATAGCGTAAGCTACGTAACGTAGCGTCGTGGCGTTTTGTAACGTAGGTTATTTTGTTTAATAGTTTGGATTGCTTTTAAAATTATTCAAGGGCTGTGATTGACTCTCCCACTTCTCATAAGTTATTAAATTCTAACAAAACCCTAACTCTTGCTGTCATCGTCGTCTTCCGCCGCCCCTTTCGACATCGTCGTCCTCTCCCGCCATTCAACTTCTGAAATTAGCAAGGTAAATACATAATACAATCTTGAATACTGATAATCTGTTTCACACTTAAAGCCATAAAAATTAATATGTGTGAAAGGGTGAGCTTGACTTGTTCCCTGAAGTTGCCATTGTTTTACTCTTTAACATGATTAGCGTGAGAAATTTGATCTATTTGGCAGGAACACACGATGTTAGATTAAATTCTAACAAAACCCTAACTCTTGCTGTCATCGTCGTCTCCCGCCGCCCCTTTCGACATCGTCGTCCTCTCCCGCCATTCAACTTCTGAAATTAGCAAGGTAAATACATAATACAATCTTGAATACTGATAATCAGACTATGTTTCACACTTAAAGCCATAAAAATTAATATGTGTGGAAGGGTGAGCTTGACTTGTTCCCTGAAGTTGCCATTGTTTTACTCTTTAACATGATTAGCGTGAGAAATTTGATCTATTTGGCTGGAACACACGATGTTAGGTTTCGGTTAGTTATTGATCTATCGTCGAATTTCGCCTTTGGATTGATCGTTAAGGCAAACACGGTTGATTTTGTTGTGAAATTGTGATCATATATTGATTTGTGAAATTAAGAATTGCGATGATTATTCATATTTTCTATTTTGAATGTTATATATCTATAAATTATTTAAATAATAATAAATTATTTAACCTACGTTACGCTATGCGTTATTGCTATTGTAACCTAACCGGAGGTAAGCGTTACGCTATGCGTTATCGCTATTTTCAACATTGGTGCATATTTAATGATTTAAAGAGATCTTAAACATGAAATAGATATGTAACCATCACATAATACCAAAGACGACTAAAAGAGTCAAAGAGTCATCGTCTTCGAGAAGATGAGTTGAGCGGTGAGAGTACTGCAGTATAAGGAGCTCACGGCGAGAGGTAAGAGGAAATACTGAGAGAGGTGCCGGAGGTTGTGGGAGGTAGCAAGAATACGCAAAAAATCACGGGAGGCGATGGGATGCAGTAGTTGCTGGTCGGGTTTAATTTTAAAAAATAAACCTCAAGCCATTTTTAAATAGGGTCAAAAAACGGATTTTGCCCACAATCGCCCGCTATTAACCGCTATAGCATGCTATTGGCCGCTTTTGCGAGCAAAAAGCGCATATTCTGCACTATGCCATCGCTATTGGGCGATAGCGTTGCGGGAAGATAACGTTAACGCTATTAGCGTCGCTATTGCGGAGCTATTTACCGCTATTTATAACAGTGATACTTCCTAACAGAAAGGTATTCAAAGTTTTGGTTATCAAGTTTACACGTTACAATTTATTTCACTCTTGATTTCCTATTTGCAAATTATACTTCTTCTGACTGGTATGATTTTCACAAACCATTTATGTTATCTCAAGAATTATGAACCGATGTTACCAAATTCACACCAACTTCCACCATATTACAATCTCGATTCACGGTGCATATTTCACATGGACTATTAAAATGGTGACCCAAGAGATAACAAAACAATAACTGATTGATTCTTATGAGCTAGTCATTTCAATATACATAGCTCTATTCTTTTAATCCTCATGCCTGCAATTTTCCAAGAAGTATATTATAGCTTTAAACTTTTGAATTTGGACTTTGATTATTTAAGATTAATTAATATTATGATAGTGTTTCTCTTTTAAGTTAGCTTTAAATTTTTGTCATGAGTATCTACCAGAATTTTATTTCTTAGCTATTACGAGATAAAATCTTCTACTAATTTTTACATTCATTAGGTGTCTCTCTTTCACACTACGGGCATAAATTATACATGAATAATTATTTAAATAGTCCTAGAGACTAATCCAAAGTGCAACACAAACATAATATCTAATTAAGCTTACATCACTAATGCCACTTAGAGACTTGGAGTAGCCTACCAATCAATAGGGTAAAGCAAGCATGACATGCTAAATCCAAAAAAATTCCAGTACCTCTCCCAACTAGTGTGATTTTACCAACTTATTGTTACATACCAAGTAAAACTTTTTATTTCTCTAGATTTCTCTAGACAGTTATAAAATAAGACATCTCATGTTTCAATTTCATAATCAATTTTAGAGATTAAATTATTTAAAATTATACGGGTGCTTTGCATGATGCTTTCATCAGCAATGTAAATTTTACAATTCGTAGAAAGCCAACACTGTATAAGAGATATTCTAACATGCATGAAAGAGATTAACATACCACTTAAAATCCGGAGTCTCTCAGTTGGATCATCATCTCCATAGAACCATATCCTGGCATTGCTAGGGTGGTAATATTTACGGTGAAATTCCTAAAACATATGCATGCAATGTCATAAACCAGAATATTTGTATAATATTGAACCAATACCTAGATCGCATAATTGTATACATGCCTTAAAAATAATCAATTAATATATTTTACATGCCAGTGAAAGAGTTTGTCATGCAAATGTCTCGTTTGGAATTACAACAATAATATAGATATGTGTAAAGGTCTGGCATATACAACATGCAGGTCCACTACTTTATGATTGATATGTGAAATGACAAAATAAGCTTGTCTATGGTACAAATGGGAATTAAGATGGCATCAAAAGCTCATTCCAATATTTACTCATATCGTTGCCTAAATACTCCTTTAATTAAGGATATGTATACTATTCATTTGGACTAAAAAAAGAAATTTTATATATTGTTATATTGATTACATGTACATGCAGATCTAGAAGACAGTAAGATCCCCAACTGTGAAAAAGCTTAAGCAAAGATAGAAGAAATATTTCAAAGACAAATTTTCAAGTAAAATTGCACAAGCTTCTGGCAGTGATGGATAATCAATAAACAAAAAAGGTTCTGGACATAATAATCTCAATTAAGTTTAACTTCAACACAATAGCTAAGTTTATAAAAGTTAACAAATGAAGCTCCTACAATTGAAGAATAAACATCCAATTAGTTCAATATCCCATAATGCGAAAAATGTAGATTAAGTGAGAACCTTGAATTCTTCAAATGTAAGCTTTGGGATATCTTTTGGATCCCCGCCACTGTCGACACCATAAGTATTTTCTGGGAAAAGGGCCTACAAGGCATTAAACAACAGATGTTAGATGGATATATATTTGCATTAAATATATTAAGATGCTCCTAGTTGACAATTATAGCAATAATTGGGAAAACCTGATCAAGCTTTGAGATAATCTATGGAAACATTTATGAATACGATCATCTATGGACAGACAATGAATATGAGACCAATTCCTTACTGTTGAGGATATCATTTTTGTCAAACAGCAAAGTCGTATTTGTAGTTATTAGATAATAAAAATGAGTGCTAATAAGGTAGACAATCATAGACAACAGATTGTTGTAACCATTTGTTGGGTTAACATCTAATTAACTTCATCATCATGAATTTTTAAAATCTAAAGAAAAATCAAAGCTAATAGATAAATAGTACTATAGAGCTCTTTGCACTTAAATACCCCAAAAAGTTTGTTATTTTAAACTTTGATACCCCAAAGGTTTTTTTTTAACACCACCAGAAAGTTCAAAAAATAGTTATAACTTTAATACCCTGAAGTGACTTATAAGAGGGTATCAAAGTTAAATTTCTTAAGACATTGGGTAATTTTTTGGGCAAAAAAACCTTGGTGTATCAAAGTTAAAAATGGTGTAAACATTGAGGCATTTAAGTGCAAAAACCCTATTCTACATTTATAAGTTTACGATAACCATATTATACATGATATTGTTTCACGCATGCAAAAGACTTATTGATGCATAAGAAATACATAATACTATTTGCAATGTGAAAAACTTGTTAAGACCCAGTAAAATAGTTTTCTCTATTAAATACTCACAAAACTGTTTATTCCTAAATTAATAGGTGCAAAAACGGATACGGATGCGAACACGGTTACGAACAAGGGAGACGGCAAACTTGTAAAATGTAAGATACAAAGACAAGGCTATATCCATATATATCATTTACATTAGATATAATATTGAATTAAAATACCTATAGCATTTGTATATTTCTTTCTATTATCCATAACAGTTAAAAATCAAGTTAAATTAAACTAAGAATAAGGTTTAACAAAAAAAAGTTTAGCTTTAATCGCATGGGAATAATACGATGATCATATCATATCATATCATACTCCTTACAAAAGAGCGGGTTTGAGAACAACTTTTCATAGTCAATATTACCCTTAGCCCTTTTGGATATTACCTTCTAATTTTATCCTAATTAATAATATATCAAATTTTTTAGAAGTAAAATCTTTAACCAAAAATTGATATGGAAAGAAATCAAATAGTGAAACTAATTCTCTATCATATTAAAAAATTACATGTGTCCAACTAACTCCTGAGAATTCTCATTAAATTAATATTATTCATATCCATAATTAAAATTTTCTCTCTATAAAAAGTAGAAAATTTTAGCAATCAGATCTTTGTTAATTCTAAACAATCTATAGTTATCTACAATTACAAAATCTAAAAAATATCATGTGTCGCTCCCTAATTATTTTAAAAACTTAAATTTTAGTAAATCTCTCATAACTTTGAATTGAGTACTAAATTCCTAAATATTTGTAACTCCCACTAAATCCTCAATATATATGATAATTTCAAAAAATATCCAAAACATTTTGATTTTTCGCACTTAACCTTCATAATGAAAAAATTAACCCTCAAGTACGGTATATACCCCTCAAATCATTCTTATTTACTAATGATCCTATTCATTTATAAACAATCCTAAAAAAAATTACCTTGACTAAAGTTAACCCTCAAGCACAATACATACCCCTCCAGTCATACTTATTTACAAATTATCCAATAAATTTACAAACAATCCTAAAAAATTACAAATAGCTACCTAAAAACCTAAAATTATAAATATAACACACAGAAAATTTTGAATGCTACAAACAACTCCCTTTAAATTTCTAAAAATTATAGAAAAGTCATTTACAAATCGGGATACTAAAAACAAACCCTTGAAAATTTTTAAAAAACATATAGCCCCCTCAAAAAGCTTAAATTACAAAAAACCCTTGAAAATCTAAAAACTAGAAAAAAGCTCTTAAAATTCTAAAATTATAAATGACACACAAAAATGCATAAACAGAAAATAACTTCTTTTAAACATCCAAAATGAACAAACAAAACAACCCCTTTAAAATTTGAAAATTACACAAACGAGCACTAAAAATTTAAAAATTCAAACAAACACATGAAAAATATAAAATTATAAGAAACCCCATAGAAAGTAAAAAATTACAAATAACACCTTGAAAATTTTAAAATTGCAAACAACCCCTAAAATCTAAAAAAATCATAAACAAACACTTAAATTAGAAAATTACAAAGTAATGCAAAGAAAATTATAAAACTCAAAAAAAAAATAAACAGAACAAACAATCCCCAGAAAAATCAAGAATTAGATACAACCCCCTTTAAAATCCAAAAATTACAATCAACATCTTGAAAACAACAATAATTACAAACATTTGGGAAAATCTAAAAATTATATGCATCCATTATTTGGGGTTTTTTACCAAATTTTATTCAGGGTTAAGTAAAAAAAATCTAAACCTTATTGGGTTGTTAGGGTGTATTTTTGACATTTGACTACACGTAAACTAATGATGTTAATTTTGCAAGTTTTTTGCCAAACATTATTGGAGGTTTAATGAGAGTATTAAAGATATTAGAGATTTAGTTCAAAATACTAAACTTATTGAGAATTCGGTGAAATTTAACCATTTATTAATTTTGAAGGTTTGCTAAAATTGCAAATAAAAAACTCTAATCTAAAAAATGAAGAAAGACTCTTTAACATTATAAAATTATAAATGACCCCCAAAAATAAATAAATTACAACTAAAAAGTACAAACAACCCTTTAAATTTTAAAATTTACAACCAACTCCCTAAAAAATCAAAATTTCAACCAAACACTCGAAAAATATGAAAATTACCAAAAAAATCCATAAAAAGTAAAAATATTATAAATAACACTCTTGAGTAAATTATCAAAAAATCCATAAAAATATTTATGTGAGTACAATTACTCAAATAGGTATTGTTTAAGTTTTTCATGGGTTTTGATTATGAGATCTTAAATATATATAATTTCAAAAGATCTAGGATCTTCACCAATTGCAATTGTTTTGATAGGTTTGAACTAGAATAACTACATCCCATTAGAATGCCAATAGCCACAATGTACTAAGAAATAAAGGAGTCCTGATAGAAGGTATAACTGAGTTAGTTAAGCTAAAAAATTTCTGAATTGCAAGACTAATCGAATGGGATAGAGAAGGGCACTTAAATAAAGAGAAATATACTCATTAAAGAAAATTTAAAGACATGAGGATATCTCCAATTACGTGAAATAGTCAAAGCCAGCTATAAAGCAATATTTCACAACCACGGTTAAGTAAGGAAATAGACCAAAAAGAAACAATAATGATATTTAATCACGCGCAATGCACGTGCATGCAAACTAATAATTTTCAAATATTTAAGTAATAGGTTACAGTTTTTGAGTTCAGAAACTGATTGGTTTTGAACCTAATATTACCAAAGAAATAATTTAGAGTATAAGTAATAGTGAAATCGAGTTTTGCTTTGAATCACACGTGTCCATGGCATGTATGCAGACAATCCGCTTCCGACAAGTGTCGAACATGGACATGGCATCCAAAACGCCGTATCCGAGTAACCTAGGGGCAGAGTCTTAGTCTCTGTCACTACACTAAAACTCTGAAATTATAGTGAGGATTGAGGGATATAGCTTTATATTCTAACATGCACCTGCAAGTTGAGCTCTCTTTAGGCCGAAAACAGGACTCATGCAACAATATCTATTTTTTAATCCGTTTTAAATTCATAGCCTCTTGGGTTGAACCAGAATTGCTCTAATATTATCTTAAAGTCTTTCTAATACTATCTTAAAGTCCCTACTACTACAATAAAACTCTGAAATTGTGATGAGCATTGAGAGATACAGTTTTACATCCTAACGTAGAGATATGTCTCATATTATATATGGCAATAACGGATCAGTTTTCTAAACATAAGCCATCTAAACCATTACAGAGCTACGCAAATCTAGTCAAATCATTATTTCTAAGCATAGAAAAGGGTTCTCGGAAAAAATCAAAATATGTGGAAATTTTTCTTATCATGATGCACAATAATAGTTAATGTGTACTGCATTGTTTCTACCTTCATTTGTAGTTTTGGTCTTCAAAAGCATGACAGGCCAAACATTATGGGTCTATTTAGGACAATCGATAGTGTGTTTGTGTGTCTGTTTCCTTAATAGAACATATATACAGCAACAAGAAGGCATTTTCCTCAATTCTTGGGCTTTGCAACGTGGATCCTTTTCTTCCATTCAATTCTATAAGGGTTCATCTCCTCAATTAATAATTGTGATTGCTCTTGTCAAAGTTCAGCTGTGCTTACCTCTAGCCACATGTTGCATCTTAGTTCAATTTCAAGTAAACTATCTGAAGGGTAAGTCGGGACCTGCTGTAGATTATGAGTTTAGCTAAATTCTTTGTTTATAAACTGATTTACATGTACATCAGTTTTGGGTTTTTTTTTCAATAGAATTTTAAGTTGTATAGCCCTTTTCTCCTTTTTTTACTTTCTCAACTGACCATAACAGATCTTGGGCTACGAAAATTGTGTTGTCAAATGCTTTAATGTCCTTCTGACTTATGGTTTCAGACATCATATCTAAAAGTGAAAACTCTAAATATAAAGTGTCTCTTAAGCCAGCTATCAACTAATCATAAATGCAGCATCCCCTTTTCATAATGGATATAATTTCTGACGTCCTATAGACACGAGGACGGAATACAATTTACATCCATTGTTACTATTTAACAGAACAAACAAATAAGTGAATAACATATTCTATTGGAAACATGCCTGCTGTGTTACGCGACCCAGTATGTTATCAGGTTGGGAATATACTCCTTTCATTTCATTGAACACAACTCCTGAAATAAAACACCATTTTAGTAATGATCAGGACATGAATCAACCAAGACAATGAAATAAAACAAAACAACAGAAAAAAAATCCTAAAATATCAATTAAAAACCAGTTAAAGCAAGTTATCTGCCCCTTGGGTCAAAAACAAGATTGCTGTATCAGGAACTATGTAACCTTTATACGATATATCTTCACTGGGGTCGTTAAGCTCATAATGCCAACCCTCTTGTTGAAAAGTTTGGAAGTCGTCAACACATTTAGGGAAAAGGACAGCATCCAAATAGACATCAACCAAATTGTAGAAGTCCTGAAGAATTTAAATTCATGTAATGGAAAGCTAGCATTATAGCATTGAGAAGTTGTGAAACAGCATCAGAGTCTAATGTATAATTACCTTGGTATTTGTAGAAGCGACTGGATAACAGGTTCTATCAGGATAGGTGAATGCATTTAAAAATGTATTCAAGCTACCTTTCAACAACTCAACAAAGGGTTCTTTTAGAGGGTACTTCCTGGATCCGCACAACACACTGTGTTCAAGTATATGGGGTATGCCTGTAGAATCTTTCCTGCAGTTACCAGGAGAAAAGTCAAGCATAAGGAATTTATAACTTATATAGGTCCGGTCATTGAATTACCAATATAGTTCCACTGGTCTATATCAAAAAATGTGGAATTCAGAATCAACATACTTATAAAACGTTATCATCTCATATGTTAAATCTATTATTCATCTCTCATCACTAACAAAATAAGGAGAGAAGTTCAATGTTGTTGAAATTTATTGATACATGCTCATTTGTGGTGCATGAGCAAATAGATAGATGGAAAACAGAAATAGAAAATGGGAAGAAAACTTAACAAGCACCCGATATATAGATGAGAATGATGTTCTGGCGACTCATTATCTATAGAGTCAACAACAAACCACCTTGCAGACCATTGCAATGGACAGTCTACACCATTCCATCCATCAAATGATTATATTTGTTCTATTATTGAAAACACACTCATTAGACAACCACTTGATACATAGTTCAAGAATAAGATGATTTTTAAAGACAATTATCTTTATTATATGAAGGACGAGAAAAGTAGGTGTAGTCCATTTTGGTAGGAGGTAAACTAATAGAGAGATTCCTTACCATTATGTTAACCTCATGTAGCATATATATTAGCATATTTATTCATAGCATTGTTAATAAATATACTGCCAACCTTACAATTTACCTATATACTATAGTAAAACTATTGGATGTCACATGGTAGCTGGCACGGTATCCACTGTCATGCAACACAATAGTTTTTAGAATGTAGTTTAAAAGAAAAGATGTATACAAGGGGATATTATAAAGGGGCATTTTTATCTATAAGCCCAATGTTGAAACCCAATGAATTCTTAGGCCCGCCCACTCTGAAAATCAATCTTAAGCACAAGATGCTCCATCATTTTTAACAAAAATAATAGTATAATATAATGAAGTGTAATATAAATGGTGGTTTTTTTTAAATCCAAAGTTTTATCTCTGTTTATTTTTAAACATGTCCACATCCTAAACCAATCTTGGACTCAAAATACATCAATAAGTCATTTTGAAACCCACTTTTTGTTTCATATGTTTGATATATGTAATAAGCTGCAACTATGGATTTAACCCCTAAACCCATAGTCTTACCCTTATTTATTTTTAACTCACCCACTTCTAGAAAAAGGCTTTTCACCTACAATTACAAAGTTTTACCCCTATTTAATTTTTAAGTTCCCACTTTACAGAATTACTCTTAGACCCAAAATGCTCGTTGGATTTATATTTTAACACGGTGTTTTCAAAGGCGCGCGCCTCATACGCCTTACGATGCGGGACGGTGGCGAAACGCCCCACATCTGACGCAGCAGCGTCTTTTGCGCCTCGCGTACATCCTTACTTTGTGCAGGGTGCATGTAGTACATATCCCCATATAGTTTTGTTTGTTAACATTTCAATCGAGTCTTTATACTTGATATGGTGCATGTAGTACATATCCCCATATAGTTTTGTTTGTTAACATTTCAATCGAGTCTTTATACTTGATATTCCATATCCCAAAAAGCAAAATAAATCCATTAGGCCTTTTTAATAGCCTTCAATTGAGGACCATTACTATTTCTTTGCTTGGATATTAGTCTTGATTTAACATTAGATTTGAAAATTGATGAATTTTGCTACTATGTTGGGTTTTAGCATTAGAATTAAGGCATTATATTGTGAGATGAATTTTGCTACTATGTTGGGTTTTAGCATTAGAATTAAGGCATTATATTGTGATTTTGTAGTAAGTTATTATTTATCATGATATTTTTCATGTAAATTCTTAAAACATGTTCTTTCGCGCTTGATTACATATATTGAAAAAATTATGTGCGGCGTGCGCCTCACATCACTCGGGCGCGCGCATCACGTTGCGCCTTGCGCATGTGTGCGTAATATTGCTTTGCGTCCCGCATTGCGCCTTGCACATTGACAACGTTGTTTTAACACACTTCGTCTTTCATCAATTTGATATATGGTGTACATTGCAACTGTAGATAGGATTTTTGTGCATAATTCAAAAGGGTTTATTGCATATAAACCCAAATGTTTACCTCTATTTATTTTCAAACCATCCACGTCCATAATCACTCATTGACTCAAAATACACAAAAAAAAAAGTTTTTTTAAACTCACTTTGATTTCCGTAGCTTGACTTATAGTATAAGTTACAAATTTTTGCTATAATTTTCAAATTTTTTCTAAGTTGTTAGGTTTACGATGTATTTTTAACCAAATATTACTTTTTGGCTTTTTTCACGCTAATGTTACCACGTAATAAATGGATTTTTAGTCTATAAACCTAAAGTTTTTCTTCCGCATTTATTTAAAACCAACCCACCTCCATAAAGGATTTTTCTCTCTAGACCCAAAATTGACAACCATTTATTTATAAACCCACCAACTACTAAAATCACTCTTAGACACAAAATATTCAACCTACACATTTTTAAACTCACTTTGTGCTTCAATAGTTTAGTGTACGGTGCAAGTTGATGTATTTTGTTGTTACTTGCTATATTTCATAACTAGTTAGACATCCAATATGTTTTTAACCCAAAATGCTTAAACTGTTTTATGGTTGTTTTCACATTAGTTCATCGAGCAGATCAATTTTGCTTGTTTATGTCTAAGGAATTCAATTCATACTACAGACACGTATGTATGTGACAATTTTTTCTCATTGGACATCATTTATAAAGCAACCATGCCGATTCATTATCTCCACAACCTATAGCATTAGATTATCCTATACATAACAAAATTTATAAACCTACTTATTAGATTGGCATTTGATAAACAAATAAACCTAAAAACCTACACAACATCATCCTTAGAATTTAGGAAACTATAACCAACCCGTATCTACAAAGACTGATGGATTTAGATGGAGGGGATTCTCTACTCCAATGTTTGGGGGAAAACCTTTTTTGAAACTCGCTTCGCAACTTTTTGAAGGTAAACGCTTCGAAACTCAAGAGTGAAACCATTTATCCCTTGAAGCTTACGCCTCATCGCTTAAAGCCTAACTGAAGTGTGCACTTTGAGCTTCATAAAGCGCTTTTCTTTTAAAGTGCGTGCATCACACAAGATAGGAGGATAAAAAAAATTTTGACTAACATTAAAATGCCCCTATGTACTTTCAAAATGACCATATGAGTGTAAATAAAATATATATGTCATATATGTAGCTTAGTTTATTATGATTTGATTTATTTCTATGCTTCACATATTTAAGTATACTAATCAAGACATGAATATATATATTTGTAAATTATTATACCACTATATATATCATATGTTCATATTTTTTACAGATTTAAAATTAAAATACTTAAACTTATGAAGCTTACGCCCCACGCTTTCAAGCTTACGCCTCACTCTATCAAAAGGTCTAGTAATTCGCCTTGTGCTTCCACTTTTTTAAACATTGCTCTTCTCCACTATGGATTCATATCATATCAAAAGCTAACATCTTTAAATATGGACCTAATAGTCTTGAGCTACCATCAGACTTCAGAGAACTCTATGCCAAGCAAATAGTTTCCACAATAGTACCCAACACACAAATGTAAGTATTTCGCATACTGATTTTCTCACGTTCACTGCAAACATTAGGATTTCTAGTAATTAATTATATTTAACTACATATCTTCCTGCTATAACTTATCTGAGCTCATCCATACAAGAGAACTGAGACTATTATTAAGATGTGTTTTTCCTTAAGCAAAGGAGTATTTATTGTATAATCTTAGATTTTTTGAATGCTCTCTCTTTTGGAGCCAATTTAAGCACCTCTAATAACAACCTCATTTTTCAGCCTTACCATAATCATTGGGCATTTATTTGTCAATACTAGACATGCTATATATTAACCCTGATTAAAATTGTGATAGGCTCCTTTCATTAGTTTGAAGCTGCAGAACTTCTTCCAACCTGCATACGCCATGTACAATAAAGCTACAATTCAATTTCCTATTTTATAAAAATCAACCAACTTTTTAACACCTTAATCAAACTTTAAAATCACTTTAGACAGTTGACTGAACATGTTCAAACATCCACAAGTTGAATTATTCCAATAGTAAAAATGGTGAGTCATCAAAGTGAAGCTTAATAAAGATTGAATCCTGCTAGCCGTGCAAATACATTTAAGAACCTAAGATAAGAAATATGAGAACTAGTCCTAGCAATACAGTTCTAATATTTGCATCTTCAATCTCTCCAACTAGTAAAAACTACGTGGAGCCAAGATAACCTGACTATAGGGAAACATCTCATTCTCATCAGGTAACGACATCGGGCTTCAATCAAATTTAATTGCGCACATCACCTTTCTATCTAGAAAGTTACATATAATACATTAGGTTTGCTGATGTGAAATGATCTCTAGATCATTTTGTGTCAAACACATCTAGCACTGATGATTATGATTCTGTTTTCATAATCAACTAGTTAATATTTCAAATTTCTTTCTTAATTAACTAAGTGATATTTCAACTTTCATGACTAACTTGGGTTGTGAGCCAACCCCGTAACCTCCAACTTATCCCTTTTGACACAATTTATTTATCAAGCAACCTATATAATATTTTGTGTTCGCTCACAATGATGTCTATAGAGTCCTTTCTAAGAAATTCTCTTAGGGCCCGTTTGTTTGCATTATTTGGAGGGGGAAAGCCTGCAAAAGTTCTGACTTTTTCAGAACTTTTGCAGGCTTTCACCCTCCAAAAATTACGTCCAAACGGGCCCTTATTGCTCAAGAGATCACCTCTATCAAAATCTTATAAACCTCTAGGAAGCTATTGTCATGAATCTAGAACTGTGTATGAACCTTACCATTATACATGCAAAGATATCTATCGTCCTTCATCCAGATTTTTGTAAGAAATTCTCTTATTTGCTCAAGATATCACCTCTTACAAGGTCTAGTAAATCACTAGGAAACCATTATCATTAGCCCAGAAGTGTCTTTGTGACTTACATATGGGATACCTACCATTTGTATATTTAACATGACTTGGCTTAAAACATTGCTCTGGTACAAATAAACTTGTGACATTGAAGAAATACACCTAACAGATTTTATAAAAGGGCAAGGAAAATCCATAATTAGAAAAGAAACATCTGTAAAGACAAGATTAAGCAATCAGCTTTTAACCCATTTAGGCCAAGTTGAGAAGATGTATAATGTGTATAGCCTTTTTGAGAAAGAAAAAAGACTTGTGCATAAATACAGTAACAGATGAAAGGTGGTAATCATAACTCTAGTACACTGGAGGATGTAAATCATTAAATTGGAAATGAATAAACACAAGAAAAAAAGCTGTTATATTATATACTTACGGTGGAGTGCGGAAAACAACTCCAAAAACCTTATTCTCATCATCATTTGAAACAGACATTATCTCTGCACCGGTCTTCTTATGCTTGTAGAGTACCGCAGTTGATTTACATTCATCAATGGTCTGCTCAGATAACTTTTCAAACCCAAGCTTCTCTGCAATATCATGGCTGCTATCTATATCTGATTGCGGCAAAAGAAGAAAAAATTACTTATAGCAGAATGAATGAGAGGGGAAAAACATAGAAAAGAGAAAATCTCAAAATCTGACATCCCATTCCCCATATATACATAAACCAAATAGTTGTACACAAAGCTACTAATGCAAAAACAGAAGATAAAGCTTAAAATACCTATAATCGAGAATGAATTATTATCTTAAGAATTGTTCCACTCACATCCAACAGGTAACATGAATTTGATAAGCAAATAAATTTACATAAGGTTATGCGAAGCATCATATGTCATTTGCTTATTTATAATGCATGATTCACATTAATAGAGTTTGATGGCAATGGTGTGGATTCACAATTAAACAACAGAATGACCAATTGCTATCTAAATAGTACTTATAAATTTTCAATCAAAGCTAAAAGATAAAGAAGAAATTTTCTAAACAAACCCATTCATACCCATTCATAATTTTTTTTCTAAAAATAGACCCCCTTGAGTTTTTTTATAAACATCCACCCATTTTGTCTTAATCCGGTTTCTAAATAGTCGGGGTTAGCACTATTTAGTGCATTTAGTGCATAGAATGTTAGGGTTCAGGGTTATAATTGAGGGTTTATATTCTCCTCAATAGTCGGGTTGGTAACCCGACTATTTTTAGGAACTGGATTAAGATAAAATGGGTCTATTTTTGTAAATGAAACTCAAATGGATCTATTTTTAGAAAAAATATATGAATGGGTTTAGAAAATTTCTTCAAAGATAAATAACATTTTCTTTACTTCTCACGTTATCAAAATCCAATCTTGAGAAGAATCAATAACCACCCAAGTGACAAAAACTTCTCTTCCAAGTAATTTCACCCCAAATAATCACATCAAATAAAAACGCACGAAAGACGCCATCCTTCATCAAAATCGAATTTGGAGGAGAATTTACAAACACCCAAATCGAATCGAGATTTTCGCGGAAATCCCACCTCTAGACGCCTCTCTGGGGGAAGTGGAGACGGAGACGGGGGTGAGAGAGAAGTTCCTCCCCCGGCGAAGGAAAGGGGCGGTGACGGGGCTCCGGCGGAGTGCGCTGGAACATGATAAGCTACGAAGCTGCTGCAGATACAGCTGCTGCTTGCCGTGGCGACTGGAGGAGCAGAAGGGGCGGTGCCTGGGGTTAAGACGGGAGGCGAGGCGGCGGCAGGCGGCGGAGGAACCGGATAAGGAGCGGAGCAGGGTGAGCCTCTCCATCGTCCCGGTAGTGGGTGAGGTGGCAGAGAGGAGGGGCATATTTGTTATTTGTAAGAAGAATTTTTTTTGGACTTCGGGGGTTTATTTTGGGTTGTAGGCCTTCTAGAGGCCTAATGGGACAAACGAGTTGGGTTTTTACGGGTTTAAGGGGTCCAAGTGGCCCTTAGCCCACCAAACAAAATTAGGGTTTTATTGGTGCACAAGCAAAGCCTGTACCCTTTTTTTTACCCCCCTCGCTCAATGACATTTTTATAATTGCATATTAGTCGTCGAATCTAAGAAATTGTATGTTAATCCCTTAAATCTTATAGGGTCTTACAAAATGGTCCTTCGAGTTTGCACACATTAGATCTTAGGAGAATATTCCGTTAAATCTAACGGTTGAAGGAAAAGTCGCCGTTTTACCCCTCTATTATGTTCTCTAACTCATTTCTTAATAAGTTTAAACACAACCCCCGCTTAAAAAAAATACAAAGCCACTTGATGTCTTCTCAACTGGTTAGAAATGAACCATAACGTAAAGTTGAACTTCTAAAGGTTTGAAACATTAGAGAGAGGGGGTGGTTTGGTGATTGCAGGTGTTTGGTCAGGAGTTAACCCAACATTGGTTAAGGTTTTCTAACTAAAACACCAACATAGGAACCATTTTTGCATGACTCTATAGGATTTAAGGGACTAATATGTAATTTTCAACATTTGAGCGACTAATATGCAGCTATTGAATATACAATGGACTAATACCTAAAAAGAACCCTCATAATTTTTTTAAAGTTACAAGAAAAACCTTTCATCGTCTTGTTCTTCAAGAAACACCCTCTGCTAAAAAGTCCAACAAAAGTCTCCGTCATAAATAATTCGTAGCGAATCCATTAGTTTTTGCAGTGAAGTATTGGTTCTTCATTCGTATGGACAGTAGTCCTTATGCCAAATTTTAGGTTTATAATAAACAAATTAGAATTTTATTGAATCCAAAAACTATTTATAATAAACAAATTAGAATTTTATTGAATCCAAAAACTATCTTTTATTTGATTCCATATTTTTAATGACGTTGTCATCATTTTTCTAAAAATAATGATAAGGGCACACCCTCTACCACACTCCCAACCACACCACCTTTCTTGCTACAGTGCACGGGACCTACATGAGATTTTAATTTTTAAAATCTCATGTGAGCCCCGTGCACTGTAGCAATAGAGGTGGTGTGGTTGGGAGTGTAGTAGAGGGTGTGCCCCTAGTGCCTCTCTTTTTCTAATGAGGTACTCTGGTTAACTATTGAGAATATAGTTAGATAAAAGCACTTGAATACTTGGATAAAATCACTTGTGAATACAAAGTTTAAATTAAGGAGTACTTCCGGATAATTAGTGGGAATAAATTGCAAACAGTCGGATTTGAGGTTTTATTTTAAGGTACCGTTTGGCAAAGGGTTAAGTGAGGGGTTAAGGAGACTTAACCCCTTCTTAACCTGCCAAACACAATAAATCTATATAAGGGTTAAAGTGAGTTAACCCTCCATAATTTGCCAAACATAAAAAATATAGAAGGGTTAAGTTAACCCCTCTAGAGGGGTTAAAATGAGTTAACCCCTCAAAATGAGGAGTTTACTAATACTCCTATTTAGATGGAATAAGAGTTAACCCTTCTAATTATAAAGAAAATAGTCAAAATCATTGTTATTCCCAAACACTAAAACTGATCATAAGGGCTAAAATAAAACTTATTTAACGGGTTAATAATTTAGTCCTTCGAATTATCAAATGGGCTAAGTACATTAATCCTTCTCTTTAACCCCTCTTCATTAACCATTTGCCAAACGGCACCTAAAAGTATTACAGACCCAAGGGGTATAGCGATAAGAAAAAAGCCCAACATATTATTCTATGAATATACGGTGTCCAGTTACAAGTAGAGTTAACTCCTCAATAATGGTATAATTATACGGTGGACTGCTTATTATAATAATCAATTATACTATAATCATGTTTCAAGACTCACATTTTTTGTCACTATCTACATCACTCTACAACAAGTAAAGATTCTATTAGAACATCATATAGAGCGGTGGTTCTGATAGTATTCCTATTGCTCTACAATGTACTAAAATATCAAAAACTCATTGCAACACACTGACTTCACTTGACATCCGTTGATGTCAGTTATCAAACAATGGATTAATTATGGAGTTATCAATGTATTAGGGGTCCTTAATCTTCCTTAGACAGTTGGTTGTTGATCTGAGAATTCATTTCTGCACATAAACAACACGTGAGAAGATCAGAGTTGAGATCTCCAATGATTCCTCCAATGATCAAGTCTGTCAAGTAATTAAGTGGAGAAGAGTAGGGTTAAAATACGTTCAGTAGTAAGAAATTGTTTACCTCTGTGCAGCAGATAGTGCCTCTATTTATAACAGGTCCAGAGGGGCAGTTGTGTAACTTTGGCTGAGTCGAAGTAGGCGGCTCAGTCGGTAGACACTTTACATGTGTCGGCTACAGAGGGGATGAGTCACCTATGTGTTTAATGTGATGGTGATGAGGAATACATGGTGCTGACGAGGTCCGATGAGTCATAAAGACTTTTGAGGTTGGAGTAATGATGGCTCTGATCGCGCATTCAATGTGATGGTGATCGACTGTCGGTGGGGATTCAAGGACAAATCGCCTCTCGACTCGGCTCTATGAGAGGTCCGACAAATGATACCTTTTGTTTCAGTCTTGTGAGCGGGCCGATAAGTATTGCTTTTTTATTCGGACATCTTGGATTCAAAAGTTCTCGACCTAGCCTCGTAGGGTGTAGAGGAGTAGGGTCGACTCAAGTAGTGGCTCCAAGTGAGGATGCCTTTCGAAACGCCCCTATTTAGGAAGGGTCGAGTGTCGATATTGCTCGAGTCGTCCTACCTAAGGTGAAGTCGATCTGATGCTTAGCTAGTATGGATACATTTCAGCTCCTAGGGGGATTAACACTTAGTCATTTCTGTGTGGTAACATTGGCCCCTTTCACATGGACTCGAGTGGCCGAGTCTGAGTGAAATGAATTGTTGACTGTTGGGATTTTGAGGCGCATTTAAGAGGGATCCCTGAGGGGTTGCATCTGATGTGATGTTTTGACATCATGGGAGATCATGCATTAATTGGCATCACCTCGTTCTCCGAGTGCGAAATGTGTGCCAATTAAAGGGTGGCGCTTTGTTTCCGAGCGGTCCTTGGAATTTTAGGATTGGTCTCAGCCGTTCGTCAATGACTGGGTCGACTGCTATGATCACACAACATGCCTGCCTCCATACCTATGTACATCTCTGCTCTTTGGGAGGGTTAGCTTTACTTTCAGAACCCTACAACTCTTGATGCTTGAGCAACATCCGATCATCTCCTCTACATCTTCCGACAATGACCTTCACTCAAGAGTTAGAATTAACAAATGACTTCCTCTACTATTATCGTCGTTGCCCGTAACGAGGCTAGGATCAATCTGCTACAGAAGTTTCACTCGAAGATGCACTCTATGGAGCTCGATGGCTACTAGGACCGCTTCGATATCCCCCGTGAGTTCATGCTGTCAGCGTCAAAGAAGACTCAAGCGGTGTATAATCACAGCGGTGTCATCACTCTGGTGTATGTTAGGCATTTAGAGTATGACTTCCGTTTCCCGAACCACCCGTTTCTTCGTTGCACCTTCGAGTTTCTGGGGGTTTTCCTTCTCAGATTAAGTTGAACTCCATTACCATACTGGGTGGGGTTTGTGGTGATCTACCACTATGTGGGAGTCGAACTAACCCTCCAAATTCTTGGCCACCTTCTCAGCGTCAAGACTAGGAAGAACGAAGGTCACTGTTACTTCTGGAATCTAGGTGGTTTCAAAGTCGTCTCAAACCCTCCTTAGTCGAACAAGGACTAAAAGGAGAAGTTCATCTGGATTTTTGAGGCCGACCTAATTCTGTCTTACTTGGCTTGGCCCGAGATTAAGAAAGATGTCTTGAAGCAGGGTTTTCTCATGGCCGAGGAAAAGCGTGGGCTTGGGAGAATTTGTGCCTACTCTAGGTCACATAGGATGGAGAACTTATTCGATCCTTCGGCCTTGTGAGTGATCAGCATCTCCAGGATTCCGCCAACCGAAGAAGACAAAGTTCGAGTAGTGATTTTAGAGCTACTGCTGGCAGAGCTAGATGCATCTCAGGTGAGGGCCCCAATCGGGCTCCAAAAAAATCTCAAATCTGGATTGGACCCAGAAGAGGTCGAGGAGGTTACAACGAAAGCTGTTGAGTGTGGCTCAGTTGGCCGAGCCAAGCACTTCTACTATTAAGGACGAGAGGTTTGAGAGGAAGAAGAAGCAGGGTGAGTAGAGTGGGTAGCCAAGGTCCTTCTGGAAGTGCTGAACCAGCACATGGTAGGGAAGTAGCTATAGTAGGGGTGGCTACTCGAGATCAAGAAGCTGAGGAAGGTAAAATATTCATTGCCCCTCTTTCTGAGGCTGCTCGAGTTGAGTCGGCTGAGATTGTTATAGTCGACAATGAGTCCCTTGTACGAGCTAGGGGGTGAAATGGCGACAGTCGAATCAGTGGAAGTCTAGGCTCGAACCGAGGAAGATATGGCTTCAG
>NC_033799.1:71760735-71819816 GCF_001876935.1 Asparagus officinalis | reverse complement strand
TGTTGATGGGTTCATCCAGATAAGGCCCTCCATATGATAGAGAGTCGTCTTAGGAGTTCAGATTCAACCCTAGAGGGTATCTCAACAAGAGTGGGTCAGTTTTGGAGTCTCAAATGGCTTAGTCCCAGACTCTGGAGTAGTTTTATCTTCCTAGATACTTAATCTCAGGAGTTCAGACTCTGAAGTTCAGAATGCTTAATCTTGGTATTTGCCTGGATACTCATGATGAGACCGTCTTTATTAAACTGTCGTCTTGCAAAATGGGTCATACTGTTATCACATCATGAGATGCGATTTATACATCGAAAGGCTGTTAAAGGACAAGCCCTGACAGATTTCTTAACTGACCATTCAGCACTAGATTCTCCTAAGACAGAGTGGGAGTTGGTTACTTAGAATTCATTGGAGTAACGAATTTTCTAAGTTGTCATGTTCAACAAAACACCTCTGTCAACTGCTAAAATAATCCCTAGCGGAGTTAATCCCAAATAGGAATGACCCTTCGTAGTAGAGTCAGTCTACTCGAGTGGAGCTTGTTGTTTCATTAATCAAAAATGTGATAGGCTCATGATATCAATTAATGGGAAATTTCTCAAGAAATATTACCCATATAAATCATGAAGCCCCCTTCTTCCCCTGCTAAGTCTTAGTCAAGACTGGGGGTTGATTATTTGTTATTTCTCAAACATAATAATGAATTCTCAAAACTATAAAGTTAACAAAACACCTCTGACAGTATGAGCACTTCAGCATGCATCACCGCCACAATCAACTTATCAATTCTCTTTAATAGGATGAGAAGTCCACAAAGTTGCCCAAATTACAACACAATCCTGTTAACCTCGGACATAATCAACTTATCAATCCTCTTCAATAGGATGAGTCCACAAAGTTTCTCAAGTCGCAACACAATCATGTCAAGTTAACATCATACCTCTGACGCAATTAACTTATCAATCCTCTTAAATAGGATGATAAGTCCACAAAGTTGCTCAAATCACAACACAATACTGTTAAGTTAACACTATACCTCTGACACAATTAACTTCTCAATCATCTTCAATAGGATTATAAGTCTACAAAGTTGCTCAAATCGTAACAAACTTCTGTCAAGTTAATATCATACCTATGATAAAATCAACTTATCAATCCACTTCAATGGGATGATAAGTCTACAAAGTTGCTCAAAACACAACAAAACATCGTCAAGTTAATATCACATCTCTGATAAAATTAACTTATTAACTCTCTTCAATAGAGTGATAGGTCCTTAAAATCTTGTTCAAATCACAAGTACCCAATTTTATCAAGTTAATACCACACATCTGACAAAATTAACTTACCGACTCTGTTCAATAGAGCGATAGATCCTTAAAATCTTGTTCAAATTACAAGTATCTAATTTTGTCAAGTTAATACCATACATCTGACAAAATTAATTTATCGACTCTCTTCAATAGAGTGATAGGTCCTCAAAATCTTATTCAAACCACAAGTACATAATTTCGTCAAGTTAATATCACACCTCTGATAAGATCAATTTATCAATCCTCTTTAATAGGATAATAAGCCCCCAAATTACTACTATGTTAACATCACACCTCTAAAAGTTTAACCCCCATGAACTCAGTCTTTTCAACAGAATGATAAGTGTTCATTGTTAAAACGTGAGGGTCATTCCTGTGTTCCAAACGTGAGGGTTAGCCGCGTGTTTCAAGATCAAAATGCAAGGGTCAGCCCCATGTTTCAAGATCAAAATGCAAGGGTCAGACCTGCGTTCCAATTTCAAAACGTGAGGGTCATACACGTGTCTTAAAATCAAAACGCGAGGGTTAGCCTCGTGTTCCCATTACAAAATGCAGTGGTCATCCTCGCGTCTCAAAATAAAAAATGCGAGGGTCAAAACCGCGTTCCAATTTCAAAACACAGAAGTCCACCTCCGCATTTCAGAAGCCAAACGCGAGGCTCACCCCTGCGTTTCAGGAGCTAAAACATGGTGCTCACCCTCACATGGGTCTTGTGTGACAAATCCTTCCAACCAAGATGCCTTTAAAGCGGATGTAGAGAACAACTCCTTTAATAGCTCTAAGATCAAAATCGAGATCCAAAGTATTTTGAAAACTCGTTCTAGTCAACCGCGAACTTTCAAAAACTTTGGAGGGGGTTCTGTAGGTTGTTTAAAAATTATTACAGATAGCTGATCCTTATCAGTGTGAAGATAGAGAAGAAATATGGTGGGCTCTAGAATCTTCATTTCTTCGAGAACCAAATATAAGGATTACAAGCTGACGATCCATGCAGAACTTGATAAAAGATATTACAATTGACGATCTCTTCAAGGCCGAACGCGAAAGTCCCCCTTCACATTTCTAATCTCAAATGCAGAGGTCATTCACACGTTACAACAACAAAACACGGAGGTCATTCCCGTGTTTCAACAACCAAATGCGAAGGTCATTTCCGTTTTCAACAACAAAACGCGAAGGTCATTCCCGCGTTTAAACAACAAAACACGGAGGTCATTTCCGCGTTTCAACAATAAAACATGGAGCTCATCACTGCATTTCAAGCTCAAAATGCGAAGCTCATCACCACGTTCTAAGTTCAAAATGCAGAGCTCACCTCCGCGTGTCATGTGCTAGATGCGGATCTCATTTCAGAACGCGAACTTCACGTTTGACCATTTCAAACACGTTTTAAACAGGTTCAAAACACCATGAAATTAGGACATTAAACCCCCATTATGGTATGATTTAAGGGGTCAATTACACCCTATTAATGAGCAATTTAAGGGGTCGGTTACACCCTATTAAGAAGCAATTTAAGGGGTTGGTTACACCCCATTAAGAAAAAATTTAAGGGGTCGGTTACACCCCTTAAACCCCTATAAATAGTGGGTTTCACAGCTGGATAAAGGGTGGGAAACCTTGAGAAACCATTAGAGCATTTTGTGGAAGCTTTGTAGCTTTTCGGCCTTGGCTCTTGAGCTATTCTGGGTTGAAGAACTGAATATCAGTTTGTCCTCTAATTCTATTTAAAAGGGAT
Organism: Asparagus officinalis; assembly: GCF_001876935.1. NCBI lineage: Eukaryota > Viridiplantae > Streptophyta > Magnoliopsida > Asparagales > Asparagaceae > Asparagus > Asparagus officinalis. The sequence continues at coordinate 71,816,771 of NC_033799.1, read as the reverse complement.
TAATTTCCTTTCTAAAATTAACTCTTTTATAGAGTTCTTAAACTTGTTCAGAGTTCTTAAACTTGTTCAGAGTTTTTAAACTCGTTAGAGTTCAAAACTTACATCGCAAGTTCTTCCCAACATCAAGTCTAGAGGAATAGACAACGTTCCACGAAGCGAGGTGCTCGGATCGTCAACAGGATACAAGATTCAAACTCCCATTGCCACTAAGAATAACCCAGTTTAAACAAAAGGAATGATCTTCGTCGATCTTTTTTTTGTAAATTGGGAAACCGATAAGAAAAAATTATAATTTCTTTTTCTAAGTCAGTTAGGGAGAGGTTACATCGAGAGATTGTATTTATTTTTTTTCTAAGTCAGTTAGGGAGATTAATACAAATTTACTTCTCAATTTTCTCACAAAATTTTCCCACAAACAACTGTTGATTGACGACTTGAGATCTGAGAAAGTTTTCGCTGTTGATTGACGACTTGAGATATGAGAAAGTTTTCTCAAACTTCATTAATGAGGTCGAGTCCGACATATAATCCAGCTGAGTTCGTCTCTTTGTCGAAATGCTATGGTCGGATGGTTGGTATGTCGACTTCTACTGGATGATTGCTTTGGCTCCAGATGTCAGCTTGAATGGGGTTTTCGCTATGGAGTTTTTATAGGTGGTTCAGTAGGACCACAGAATTCCATGTAGCTTTTCAACCCAGCTTCTAACAGCTTTGTCCACTTTCTTCTTTAGGGCTTGAAGTATACGCTTGTTAGCGGCTTCTGCGAGCCCATTGCATCTTGGGTGTGCAACTAAAATAAACTTGACATGTGTCTTCCATTCTTCACAGAAACTACAGAAGCCTTTGCTGTCGAATTGATTGTCATCGTCTGTGACGAAAGAAGTAGGAATCCCAAATCTACAGATGATCGACTTCCATACAAAATTAGTGGTGTTGCTTTCACTAAATTTAGCAAATTCTATCCACTTTGTGAAATAGTCTATGCAACTATTAGAAACTTTTGTTGCCCTGAAGCTATTGGTAGAGGCCCCAATAAATTCAGTCCCATTGAGCAAAAGGCATTGGGCTCTGAGAAATGAGTTTCTTTAGAAACCCCTTATGTGTCCAAATCTTTGATATCCCTTTAAAGGACTCTACAATCATTAATATGATGAATGTGATCCCTATGATACTTGCAGTATTGATTGGTATCCCTGACTCAGGATCTGACTTCATGCGAGAAGGAGTGGAATTGAAGAATCCTTCTTTTTTAGCAAAGTAGAGAGTTTGCGAGAGAGTGGTGTGGAAAGAAGTGAGGGCTAGCCTCTTGACCTCCTCTTTCTTCTAGTCTCTCTTGTTGGCTCTGCTCGACTTGGGGTCGACTCTAGGAGGATCATTCTCCATCTTCTCTTTTGGAAAGGCATCGTCTTCTGCCACCGTTGTGGCTTTTCTGGCAGCATTCTTGTAGGATCGGGTATCTTCCACATCCATATATCCTCGACCTATGACTATTAGCTACTCATAGTTGGTGATACAATCTACGATGAGTGAGTCGAATAGCTTGTTATCCTCTAACCTTACCGAGATCGCAGCCATGACACCATGTTACCATGATCATCAACTTCCAGCCTTTTGGCTTGTAATCTCCTGAAGTAGTTCATGAGACTCTCCCCAAGTTTTTGTCTCATCTGCAGTAGGACATCGGAGGGCTTCTTTTGCTTGGAGTCGGCCAAAAAATGATGTACAAATTTTTACCTGAGCTGTTCAAAGCTATGGATGGACTTTTTGTCCAAAGAGTTCCACCAGATCTTAGCGCTTCCTATCAAGATGATAGGAAAAAGCTCTACAAATGATCGGCTCGGTCACCTGCTACATGCTCATCAGATCATAAATATTCTGTGCATGCCTTGTTGGATCCCTCTCGCCTTTATACTTTTTAATATGTGGCATCTTATCTTGAACTTGGCACATAGGGCGTTCATGATCCAGTCAGTGAGTGGAGTGTTCCCCCGATTGTGTTTGCTATAGTATTAAATGTTTGGTCGTAACCAAATACAAGATTAGTGGTGAAGGACCTTTAGTAGCTTAAGGGTGTTGGGGGCCACACGATGTTGTCCATGCAGTGTGCTCATGGCCGCCATGGCCAAAGCTGGGCTTTCCCCCGTCTCCTCCACATACTACTAAGGTTGTCGAGGAGCGGCAAAATGTGTCTGCTGGCGAAATGGTAGAGAGGTGTACTCAGCATAATCCTCATGCGTTTGTTTCTTAGCATGACTTATAGGAGGAGGAGGAGGAATGAATGCCTGACCCGCAGAAGGGGGAACAAACGACGGAGAAGGTTGCTGGTGAGGAATCCAGTTAAGGAGTTCGTTTGCGAAGGAAATGAACTGTAGCTGAAGATATTGAGAAATTCTTCGGGCAAATTCTTTTAGTTGTGCTTGAGTGACATAGCCCATCTACGTTTCTTCAATGGATGGAATGGAAGATCGGCCCGGATGATCGGAACAAACCATCTTGTGTAAAGAAGAAAAAGAAGTCCTACGGTGGGTGCCAAACTGTTGATGTCAGTTATTAAACAGAGGTTAATTATGAAGTTATCAGTGTATTAGAGTTCGTTAATCTTTCTTAGATAGTTGGTTTAGTAGATAATCCATTCCTGCACATAAACAACACGTGAGAGGATCAGATTTGGGATCTCTGGTGACTCCTCCAACGATCAAGTCAGTCAAGTGATTGCGTGGAGAAAAGTAGGGTGAAAATGTGTTCAATAGCAAGAAATTGCTTACCTCTGTGCAGCAGATAATGCCTCTATTTATAGCAGGTCCAGAGGGGCGGTTGCGTAGCTTTGGCCAAGTCGAAGCAGGTGGCTCAGTCGGCAGATATTTTAGAAGAGGATTAACATTTAGTCATTTTTGTGTAGTAACAACATCCACATGACAATTACATGTATAGAGCTCCATCTCGAATCCCATGGAGCACGTGCAAGTTTCAAAGGTCAAGAATGAAAATGGGTTAACCCTTAAAGATACATGTGATATATCCGCAACACCCTCAATAAGGATAAATTTTTATTTTTGACTATTTTTTAAATTTATTTAGCATTTTCTACCCTCTTCAAAGATAAATGTGATTAAAACTAGGCTGAAAATGATAAATAAGTGCAAAAAAATACACGGGATTAAGAATCCCATATAATTTAGCAGAAAATTAAACTACACGGGATTCTCAATCCCGTATAGTTTAGAACTCTACTAAACTACACGGGGTTGAGAATAGTTTATAACATATCCAGTGTGGTCGCCTTAACACGTCCAGTGTAGTTGCCTCAGAGGTTTTCCCCTTAAGCTGCTAACTAAAATAAAATTAATGATGGCCATCAGTGGTTAGCCCCTTAAGCTGTTAACTAAAATAAAATTAATGTTGGCCATCACAAGTTTCGTAGTCAAGATCATTGAAGTTATTGAACTCTTAACACTCATTTCGTTAAGACAGGCTCCTGCATTTTGTTGCTAAGGTACTTCGCACTCCATAATGTCAAAAGCCATCGATCTTACTTCGGTAACAAATCTTTTTTTTTTCTTTTTTTCGGATCAAATTGATAACAAATATTTGATTGCACAATAATATTTTTCATAAATATTATCATTCTCCTGTAACATAAAAACATTAGATTTGAAGGTAACAGGACTTGGGAAATAAGGCTTCCCTTAATTGAGTGGCTTTCATCAGTGCATTTTATATTCAAAGGAATCGACATACTTCATCTTTGACGAATAATATACAAGGTGAAGCTCAAGGGAAAACAGAAAATTCTCATTTTCTTGTATCAAATACAAGATTACTACACTAGAATAAAATAATTGCCTTGACATTGTGCAATAAAGACAATAATATAAAATTAATTATGAAAATTCTGAAGAAGATTTTTTTCCCCTCCCTTTTAACACTGGGTGAGTATTTCTGCTCCATTTTCTGTGATGAGTAATGTATGCTCAAACTGCGCTGATAAGCTTCCGTCTTCCGTTACTGCTGTCCAATTATCAGCCCATATCACTGGGTGCGTGCTGCCCATTGTCAGCATGGGTTCTGCAAAAGTAGTGGTGCATTAATAGATAGTCTTAAAAGAATATTCAGAGAGTATAAAATTATAACCCTCAACTCGTTATAATTATAAGTTTTATGTAGATAAAACCTTCAAGATGTTAGCAGCACAACTCAAATTCACATCATATCTGTCACGTATCTAAAGCAGACCTAAAGAGAGATATTTTTGTATGAAAATAACTCTTTTTATTTGGAAAAAAATGAAGAGCATATGGGTTGTAGGCACGTAAAATATAAAATTGTAACCTTAACTTATATCATAACTTCAGAGTTTTGCTGTAATAGAAAAGACTTTAAGAATTATAATACTGTTTACATGCAAAAAAAATTTACTGTCCTTGGTTGCGGGAATGCAACAATAGGCGGCAATACCTTCTTTATTATTCTTGAAAACAGCAGTACGCCTTTCTTGCTATTAAACCTGATTTTTCAGCTTCCCTATACCCGACATCATCGTCTTACATCAAATCCAATCAAAATTCACCAACTGAAGGACAATATCTAAACCCTCATAAGAAATTGAAAATGATTTACAACTGTTTTCGAGTGCGAATGAGCGATGTTAAGTTTGTACTGGTTCCTTTAACTGGATAATGTAATATGCCATGTGATATGACAAATATAAAACCAATTAAGATAAATAGGTAAGGTAATGTAATTATTTAAATATGGGAGATCAAACTTGATTAATCTATGAACAAATTTCTCATTTTCTTATACGCTTTCACCTGCATGCGAATCAAAATTCAATATCCTAATTAATAATAGTCTGGACATACATGTTATAGTACAAAATGCTAAGTATCAGAGAACCTACCTATTGTGAATGTTTGACCCAACAACATGCGTCCGTGTTCATTATTTCCTGCAACATATGAAAAAGGTAGAAGTTATATTCGAAGGAATACATAGTTGTGACTGTGCACTATGATTACGATTAGAGAGAAAAGTCGTCAGACTACTTTCAGATCATATGAAAACCATTAACCAAAGAATGCAAAAAGAGGATGATTGGATAGCTCAACTTTTCTAAAATTATATATATAAAACAAAATACTGGAAGTATAGAGTACATATTTGCACTTTTTTGATAGCAAGGCAATAAAAATAGAAATAACTCAATAAGCTAATATCTTCTCCAATCAACCATTTGTCCCTCAATTGGATGATTGGATAGCTCAACTTTGGTTCAAATTGAAGTTTATACATCAGATAGTCTCGCCCCAAGTGGGAGAGCTGTGCCAGAGAGCATGGACATCATGCAATTACTCTGATTAGATGATTCATCTGCATTTGTTAACTTCATAGGTAGAGTGAAGGCATTTGCAAAACTATTTAAATAAATATAAGAAGAACAGGAAGATCTTTAAAGGAGAACCCAAACAGAACTAGCACAAGTTAAAAGCTCATAAACAGCTGAGCGTAATAGTTTGCAAAGAACTGGAAGTTAGTAAAAATTAAATTAATGTTAACAGGAAACACACAACTCCATAGTATCTGGTCGACTTCTACAGATCTACTGTTGTTCACAAATTGAAAGCATAAACAAAAAATGGGACTGATGCACCAAATATTGAGCTGGGAATACTTACTGTAATGAAGAATAACAGGATCTGAATGAAAGACACGTCCCACACCATGACCAACAAATTCTTGAACTACACCAAATCGAAATTTATCTGCATGATTCCTTGATAAAACTCAAGTTGTTAAGTACAATATCCAAGACAACATCCAAGACATCAACAATTACTCACAATAAACATGTAAAAAAAAGTATGCAAGAAATGGTTTTAGTGTCACAAGTGCCATCATTGCGAGAGTTTCATGTTCATATTTATAGGAAGTATAGGCTAAGATGGCTGTAAGTTGTAAGCCACTCGGTATTAACATTTAACACGAAACTTTGCAGAGAAATAGTGTGCTAGAACTTAGAAGTACTATAAACAGTTCCATTTAATTGTCTTAAGCTGGAGCAGGGCAATTACCTCTATCCACTGGGGACGGGCAGAGTTAAAACCAAATATACAAGGGAATCAGACGTGTATCAAACATTACATGCTTTTATAGTTTTATCATTCATAATAGAAGTACAAGATAAGTGTAAAGAATAAATCACACAATCAGGTCTTAAAGGATTTATGACTATATGCAACTAACACAAATATTAGACTAAAGTAAAACTATTTTATCATAATGTTGCAGACTCCTAGTCTGCAAATTGTCTTTTTATTGCTTCAACTGTATCAACTCTCCTTTCTTATGGGTTTTTTTTTTGTAAAGAATATCAACTCATTTCTTCAAGTAGCTTCTTTCTTCGGTTTATCAAATAAAGGTCCTCCGAAAGTAAATCGGATCCTCTGTACCTGTCTATAACTAGTGCTTTCTTCAGGCTAATCTAAGTCGAAGTAGGAGCAGCTTCTATCTCCTATTCCTTGACTAACCTATTTTTGTTAAAGCCCCCACCTCTGCAGGAATATACGTTTCCTTATTCAAAGATTTCCCCACTACCACAGGAGCTCTGTTCATTCAAAGCAAATCATGTACTTTCTCCTCCTAGAAGAAAACACGCTTACTTCTTATCTGAGTTTACCACAGGAGCTCTGTTCATTCAAAGCAAATTATGTACTTTCTCCTCCTAGAAGAAAACACGCTTACTTCTTATCTGAGTTTTCGAAAGTTCTTCCCCTTTTCAGTGCCTCTAGCTCTGAGTAGTTTACGGTCTTTCGTAATCATAGGGATCCACTTCCCTGGCATTAGCCTTGCTGGCACATTTATTACACCTTGGTACTTTATACTCAATCAGGATTTCAGATGGGACACCACTCAAGATAACACCAATCATGGGAAGTGGCTTTTCAGATAGAAATTCAATCAAAACCTGTGAATAAGAGCATCCCTGAACTAAAGCAATTTCCAAAATTCATGTAGCATTTGTGAAAAAGATGTTATTTTACACTATCAGGGAACAATACTTTAGAATGATTTAGCACCATGTTCTCCACATATAATTCTCTACATCCTTCGTCATGCCCAAATCTGAAGAAGAGAGATATGACCATTTTCTTTCAGAGGCATATCCAAGAAAAATAAAAAGGCTTCCAGATGCAACTGGCCAAGAGTATTTTATGAGGATGAAAGAACGGTCTCAAACCAATCAAATCACTAATGAGGTTATTCACAAAAAAAATTTCATGAGAAAATTTTAAACTAAGGAATAAATGCACACCCTTGCTTTCCGTGAACTGAGCTTCAATACAGGAGATACAACTCTATTTTGGATGCACTGGATGGAAAACAATGATGGCTTTCGTAGCTCTCAATCCAAGTGTAAAAACTAAAGAAGGCATCTTAAGAGGAAGCTCACAACCCATCTTATCTCTACAAAAAGTTGGGAAGACCCACTACAGAGGTGGCATAAGCATGAGAAAATGTGTGCTTGAGGTATTGGGATGGGATGTGTGCATGCAGGATGGAGGTGCACACGTGCACTGGCAGATGCGTACATGAGTGTGTGCATGTGCACATGTGCATGTGTGGGTGTAGGCATGTGCATGCATGTAGGAATGGACATGGGTGTGTGTGTGCGTGCGTTCGTGGACGTGCGTGCTTGTGCATGTGTCTGAACGTGTGCACGTGGTACAAATACAATGTTTACTATGCATCTATAAACTCAATTTGATAAAGTTCAAAAGCCATGTAACTCTATAAGTTCATTATAAATCACAATCATACCCAAGTTACTTGATTGAATTCTTTTTTTTTCCTGAAGATAAATGGCTCTTTATCTTCTATTTAAACATTGAAAGCTTGAATATAGCCATATTGATGCCCTACACTTTATATGGGTCAAGAGTTATTAAGATTTTCCATATCCACATATCTGCATCACATTGTGTCTGATTTTTTTTATTTGCGTCTGTTTACTATCTAACCGGTGTCATATGCTCCAAAACCCGAACTGGCCAGAGGATTTAGTTGCAAGCACAATCCTTACTCCTAGTTTTCTCATTCAAAAATGTTTGTTCAAAGAGGTTGATGCAATGTAAATGAGAAAATTTTGGTTAATTGTACTTAAATCATCACTCCATATCTAACCCAGTTAAGGGGGAAGTGCTCTTATATACTATGGTAGATACACATCAACTAATATAGCATCAGGCCATGAGTTCCATATGAATAATCAGAAGAACAATGTGCAGATTTTCCATTAATGTAGTCAAGTCATGCACGTACTACGTAGTAGGCATAATTTTAAACCTCCTCTGGATGCATCATCTTATATTATTGTTACAATTGAGGTATATTGAGAAAGCATACTGAATCGTTTTGCCAATTCTGTTGAATTCCACTCCTGGTGCACATATAGAGATTGCCTTGTGCAAGCATTCTTTTGTTACCTGGATAATGATCTTTAAGTGTCACTTTCATTGATGTGATTAGAAAACAATATATCACAGAAAATAACTACAACAATGTGAGTTTCTGGCCAAGATCATGTCTCAGTTAAAATCAGGATGCAAGTAGAAGCGTTCCAACTGTTGTACATCTTTAAAGAAGATATGGTAATAGAAAGCAAGTTAAGAGACGCTAATGTAAAAAATCATACACTCGTAAGACTATGAAACTAGTAAAAAATAAAATGTAAACCGTAACCGAGTGAAGCTTTTCCCCTTATTTTTTACCTTTGAGTTATTCATAACATCAGAGTTGATGCGATAAGTAGGGGCAAAGTGGTTAAATTGATACAAAAGGCAGATTGGAAAATAAGAGTACAAGTTAAAACTTTGAACTTTGCAGTTCAGCAACTATACCATCAGGCCGCAAAAATAGTGTTGACTTTGCAGCTTTTTATTTGACTCCTGAGGAAGAGTCATGGTCAACCAAACAGTGCTACACAAATCTAATCTTTTTTTAGCTATTTCCTTAATTTACTCCCACCCTTCAGAACTCTTCTGCCAGTGAATTCTTCAAAGAAGAGTTTCATATGTGCCCTTGATGCAGGAGAAAACAACTCCATCAAACTCTTCAGGATTCTTCAGCACAGTTACTAAATGAATGTCCAAGCACCCGCGAAAATCCCACAGTCAAAAAGGAGACAGCATAGTCAAACTGCATGTTGGAACTTAACATATGAAGTAATGTACACCAAGTGACCAAGGAAATATGGTAACAGTTAGAAGGTCACAAGCATAAAAGCAATCAGTAGTTGCATGAAGACCATCTCTAGGTGATCTGTTTCTTGGTGTTTGTTCCTTGGTGGCTCCTATATGGCTTATATGTTGGTAGTTCCTATATGGCTTATATGTATATGGGCCCGTGGCATGTTTTTCCATGGGCTTCTCTCTTTATTAATAGGTTTATACTCACCAAGTAATTAGTATTATAGAAAATTAAATTTATCCCCTCTCAATAAAAATAGTTAATAAATAAATAAGCAATCCCCCTACTAGTTTTTTTTAACTTTAAACCCCAAGTCCTCGAAGGCAGCAAACTGGTTTAACAACATGCCAATCATTACCACCCACACCATAACTCCAACTCGGCCACCCAAAAGTGATATAAAACAATAGGCAATAAATAAAAAATAAAGTAACTATTAAAGAAATACATAACCGCTCATCAACACACTCATTGTTTGAATCTATAGACACAGCAAGTGTAGTTCACCCCTTTCTCAAATACATACTAGAGTGACTGACTTCATTTTTTTTAAATAAGCAACACCGTAATCAGCCTTTGTTAAGATTAGGTTATTATACCTATTTGCCAGATAGCTTGGATGACGTAGCAAGGATATCTCAACTATATTCCAAAGCAAAGCAAAGATGTACATGTGGATGTTGTAGCTGAGTTGAAACATGGATATGTAGCTTCCTTTGCCTAAATTTAAATTTCTATTATTACTCAGTTCAATTAACAAGTAACCCCAGATGTTCAAGTAATTAGCCATCTACTCATCTCCATGGGATGCTATTATGTGAGAAAAAGTTCATATTTCAACAATGAATACAAGCATCTGTTCTTTATATGTCACTGGCAACTATTTCACCGCATTGGGTATATAGAGTATACACTACATTAAGGTGACAAGTGTTAATAAAACGTCCAAAATATGAGCACATTCAACTGGAGGGGGGGGGGGGGGGGAAGGGAAATTTTCCATTTTGAATTATATTGTTTTTAAATGTCTAGCAAGATAAATCTAATTTATTTGAAATAGGCATATTTATTAACATAACTGTTCTAAAACTGGATTAGTTAGGAAAGTCTACTTCATAGTCTTACCTCAACTAGCTTCTTAGCCTCATCATCAACATTACCGCAAAGGAAAGTTGCAGATGTATCACCATGATAACCCTAGACATCAAAATGAACATTTCAATAATCATGTGAAATTTTACAAAGGCAAAATTTATATGGAAAACAAAATGTTAAATTTTTTTTAATACAAAACAGATTAAGAGTTATAGAAAGTGAACTATTAAATGTGCCTATCTTTCCATATACCCTTCTAGTGAAATTTGGGATTTACTACACAGCTTAAACATAGCAAAGGCAAAACCTTTAAACTAATTTTGGGTCAACTACAATGCTAACAATCTGAGCAAGGACTTCTTGACAGGTCATCCATGTATTCTTCCTACCCGAGCCTAACTACAAACATATCTAGCGTGCCTCCCTCAAAAATGTTCAGTTATTATCAATCCTTGAGTTCATCATTGTGACAATGCTGCAAAGATTCATTTTATGGATATTTGTTAAAGATTACAGGGCTTTGTGACCTTCCAAAATTTCCTAAACCACAATCGCTGTCATGGAATGTGCATAATAACTTGCATTAGGTGAAACAGAAATGAAAAAGGAGTATTACAGTAAATATGCGTTAAACATAAGAGTATGCAGCCTTTAATGTGATAGATATCTTTCTTCTTTCAGTTATGTACAAAAGGATAGGCTATATATGAATAAGATACCTTTTTTTCAGCAATAAAATACAACCATAGTATGATATTCACGCTAAGAAGTATTTTTCTTATACTTTTCATATACTTCTTAAGAAGAAAGACTGTTCCAAAGGATAAATGCAATACTCTGTGTTTAGTACCAAGTACAGATGCTCTATTCGAGGCATATTCTATTATGCCCATTGTGTTAGAATAAATGACACTAGAGGTAGTTTTGAAACTAGAAGCTACCTGTGCTGAATTTTACTTAAGGTCTCTCAAAAGTCTTTAACATTCATATACATGTTTTATGTCATGCTTTTCTGTCCCCACCCCCCATCCAAAAAAAAAAGCAAAAACAAAAACAAAAACAAAAAAAATAGAAAAGAAAGCAAGGGGTGTCACTGGAATTATTTTCTTCACTTTCGGGCAAGAACTTGAATTTCAAATATATATCATTGAAGTTCTAATTTATGGTAAGGGTTATCATCACATTTCAATTATTGGGTTTGTATTAGTATGTGTATATGTGTTTTTCGAGAGAGCAAAAGATAATGGAACTCATCACACATTAGATTGGCTCTAATGAACTATAGACCCTCTGTGAACCATTTGGGTGAGTCTTTATGTTGTATGTGAATATTGAAATTCTATAGTAAACCATGTGTTGTACCATGTAGGCCATCCAGATTCGTGCTGTGAACAACTCTGTGTCATGTAAACACCATATAAAATCCATATTGATCAAAATTCAATGGATCTTCTGACATAAATATCAACATGAAAAAAATGATCTGGCTTTTAAGACCGCAAAGATGAGTCAATTTAAGATTGCAAACTGTATATGCAAGAGAACTTCAAACCGCTTGGCATTTGCTCTACAGTGTTTAGAATCTAGATCATGCACACCAAGTTTCTACACACTTAAGATCATGCGTCCTTACTTCTTACTATTTGAACAAACTTCATGATCCTCAGACAAACTTCTGGGCCCCTTCCTACAAGTGTACACAGGTTTCTAAAATTTAAATTCAAATTTTAAATTTAGGAAACATGCTGCCTATTAAGAAAGTACATATTGGTTGCAATATAAATCTAGATCGATTAATTAGATATCGCGTCAAAAAAGACACCTAGTGACTAGCAAATTGCGCTATAGCAATTAATGATGTTCCTAGATATTGCTGTGAGATTGATGTACTTACATTCAAGTAGACTGTAACATCGATATTGATGATATCACCATCCTGCAAAGGGTATATAGAATAAAGTTAAAGCATCAACAGGAAAATGATAAGGAAAAAACTAATAATAATAATAAAGGAAAAAAAGTTCCAGTGAAAGTTCACCTCAAGTTCTCTTGAATCAGGTATTCCATGGCAAATGCATTCATTTACTGATGTACACACGCTCTTTGGAAAGCCACCATAGCCAAGAGGCGAGGGATATGCTCCATTATCGATAATCATTTGATGAACTGCTTTATCAATTTCATCGGTTTTTATGCCTGGCTGCCAACCAAAATCATGAAGCTCTCAGAATGACCACTATGTTCATGAAATTCTCATTCGATGTGAACAGGCATGCTTATGACTGGTGATAGTAAATAAATATCTCTTCGGTTAAAAAAAAAATTAAAGCTTTCCTAGGTTTAGAGCTTGAAGAGTGGTTCAGTTCTTTATCCCTGAGTTCATACAGATAGAGAATGAAAACAAGGCACTATTACGTCCACACATCTTAAGGATAACTCCCACGCCTATTTTAGTAAAATAAAAATAGTCATTACTTGTTCAAGTAATAGAAGTGTCAAATCATATAGAACTTAAAACATATTGGTCCAGTCAAAACATGTGCTCATTATCAGAATAGTTGGTGATCTGTCCAGTGCATATTTTAAGTTTTTAAAAGAATACATAATAAAAAAAGTACAATAGGTGGGTCAGTGGCATAAAGAATGATACCTAACAGAATGTGCTTAAATGAGAAGTCACACAAATTTAAGGCAGCGTACTCTGACTAAGTAAAGGGTATCCGCGAGCAATTTTGTAGGATTCGGAAGTAACTTTCAGGATTTGATGATCCCAAAAAAAATTAATATCCACAAGACAATAACAATTCTATAAAGTATAACATAACTTCTAGCAAGAAAAAAAAATTCGATTCACCTTAACCAGTGTTCCAGCATGCTCTAAAACTCGTGCTGCGAGTTTTCCGGATGCACGCATGCATTCTACTCCTCCCACATCATGAATTTCAGGTCCACTGGCAATTCCAGGTGATTGGCGAGAATTAACATATGGAGGCTTTACTATATGATCTGGAACTTTGAGGCGAGGAGATACTTTTCCAGGTCGCAGCCGCTTGCGTTTAACTTTCGACAGCTCATCTTGGTTCCTGATTATGTGAAATCAATGAATTGAGAGTCATGAAATGTTCTTATGTACTCTTTATCAATTTAATCTTTGTGTTCTTAAAAGATGGTTCAACACATTCATAAACTGAAAATCAATTTTCCACTCTGTCGTGTTCTAATTATTATTATGAATCATCTCAAGTGACTTATTCTTTTTACCTTTCCTCTATATATGAGTCATATTCCTCTAATCACATCAGCAATATTAAATTCAGATAGATGGGTATCAAAATACACACTCAAATAGACATAAAAATCTTTTGGATGGACTGATTTAAACGACTGAAAGTTTTTCTCTTGTTTATTGAGAGAAGGAGAGTGGTTCAGAGAAAAAAATCAAAATAGATAGGCTCAATGGTAAATATGAAGCACACCTTTTATTGAATAAGAGATCAACAAGACTGCACAATGTTCTTGTTAGTTGCATAGCTTCATTTTTATTTCCTGCAAAAACAAAGAAATATGAATTCTGCATGGGATTTGTCTGAAACAAGGAAGTTCAATTTGAAATAATATCAGCTTTCGCTATGGATCTAGAAAGTGTAAAGTCAAATCAGGCTGGAATACTGAAGACAAGGATTTGCATTTCCACTCTGCAACTGAAGTCTGAAGCCATTATATCTCCAAATCAGGACTAGAATGTTAAAGGCTATAATTTATCTCCATTTCTAGTCGACAATGAAGCCACTTTATGCACAATCTATTTACATAATCTATCTATATATCATATCATTTATATACAACTGAAGCCACTTTATTATATCGATTTAGTTCCTTTCTAACGTAAACAGACATAACTAGTGATATATTGTTCAAGGATTCTTAAACATTGTTTTATTTAAATTCAGTTGGTATATTTATTCTTTCAATTTGTTTAACATTTTCTTGGCTAATTACCCATCTATCAAAAATATTTTCTTTCAATTAGTGTATTACTTTTCTTGCTATTAGCTTTTGTAATTATTACTATAAATACTATTGCCTTAGGTATCACTACCATGACTAATGCTATTGTTATTGTTGCTATGGTTGTTGTTCTTCTATTATTCTTTTTAGTTATAGTTATTACTAATACCCTAGTTAATATTTCATCTTGTATTTTCTGATATCATTATTTTACACCATCGACCATGTTCCTTCCCCTGCATTTCCCAACAGCCTGAATTGGATCTATAGGGTGCCAGACTATCATATGAATAAGGTAAATCCCAGTTCTTAAAATTAAACTTTCATTCTTATTGTTAGATGCCATTGCTTTTGTGGAAAACAAGTTCAACCTAGGTCCCTCTTTCATTATTTGGACCCTGGTCTCCCCTCCATAAAAGTTTATTATTGTACCAAACACCACTTAGTCTGTATATGACCAACCCTTTAACCTCATTGAAGTCCAAAATTCCTCACCTATACAAAAGAAACAAAGCATCCATTCGGTATATAACTATTCAATCCTTTAGCTACGATCCATAGTAAGAAAATTACTAAGACATTGCAACTTCAGCCTAATTAGATGCTTTCTTGTAGCACCCTTGAATTAACTTTGAAGCATTACTAAAACCAGACATTTTTTTCTAGCAACACATTGAAGTCCTAAAAGTCCTCATCATATCTTTTCTTTCCGCAAATATACCCATAGTACAGGTAGAGAAAAAACAACAAGAAACCCCCTATTCTTTTTCTTTATTTCAACTTTATTATTGGTTGTCTCCATGGTTAATTGTTATCATATCATTCTTGACCACTTTCAACCTAGTTCTTTTTGCCTATTAACTATAATCTTAGACCTCCTCCTGACTGGTGCATTTAATGACTTCCATTGTACATGACAAAACCATCTCAATCGATTCTTTCTTATCAATCCTCATTGGGAGCAACTTCTAACCTCCTATGAGTGCACTCATTTATTGTCCTAACTCTAAGTATATTCACGAGACCGTTGTACCATTTATATCTCTACTATAATTTTCTGCACGTGTTGCCTTTTAGTTTCCCAACATGTGAATTCATGAAGTATTGTTGGTCTGATTGTTGTCTTATATATATTTTCCCCTCAAACTTATAGGTATTTATGGTCGCAAAAGACTCCAAAAACACTCCCCGTTTTAATCATTTTAATTTGATACATGAATCACATCATCCCCAATCTCACCTTCCTTCAGGTTCGAGAACTTTTCTCCACTTTCTACTTAGAAATGATCATTTCCTACTCTTATCAACTAATATTATTATCATCAGTAGATATCATACATCATATGACTTTGTCTTGAATATTTCTAGTGAATTGGTCCATAACTAATGGAAAAAGGCAAGGGATTAAAGTTGATCCTTAATATAAACCTAAGGTAGTTTGAAGCTTTGTCTCTCCTTCATTCATTCTCACCTAGTTGTTACCATACACATGTCTTTAATTGCATCAATATACACACGAAATACATGTTTCTTCTCAAAAACCCAAACATTACCTCCCTAGGTACTCTATCATAAGCCTTTTCTATATCAATGAAAAGTATATGTATGTCCTTTATCTGGTCCCTATATCTCTCCATCAACTGTATTGATGTATTAATATGTTTCATAGTTAACCTTACAGGCATAAACTCAAATTGGTTCTCATATGCATTTATTTCCTTTCTTAGTATTCTCTCAGTTACCTTTTTCCAAGTTTCATATTGTGGCACATAAGTTTGTCAGTATCGCATAAATTCCACCATAAATTCCACTAAAACAGAGACGCTACAGTGCTACCTTTCTTTAGAACCCTTCATTGCAGAGATGGAAGTAAAAACACAAACCTTCACCTAAAGTGTAATAGAAAGAACCAAGAAGGAACTGTAAATACTCAAGGAGAAGGGAAAGTTTCTTACTGGTTTTATTGAAGATTTATTTGCACGGTAGAAATAGTATTCAGGTGCATGAAATGAGTGAGAAGAGGTGACTTACGCCTGGTTCCAGCACCTTTTATCTTCCCTCTTACTTTTATTCTTCTAGTCTCTTGAGGCAACATGTACTGATGTACTTTAGTTTCCGTAAATTGACTAGGTCCAGGAATTTTAATTAAAAAGAAATCTTTGCAAACCTTCAGGCTTCAATTGATATGTCATACCCATGCTATAGGTAATAACAACGAACTAGGATATAGAAACTAAGTTAGACCTTAGGTGGCAATCAATGAGTTCTGAAGATATTTCCACCTGGAGCCATTCTATCTTAAAATAACTTTTACATACCTTTGCAAGGGGAAATCCTCCTGAAACTGATAGAACTATAGGCAACTGGGAGGAATGAACCAGCTTACCACTAAGAGATATACAGAGACCTCAAAAATTCTGAGACATGGTCTTAAGAAAAATAGGTAACAAGGTAATTTGAGCATAAATTACTAGGATAGGTAATCAGTAAGTATTATTTTAATAACTTAATACATTAATGAACAGTTACACAAGACTCAAGAGTCTAACCTTAATCCTTGGACTATATGTAAAATTACAAATAAACCCAACCATCTATACCTTCAGTAGCACTTATCACCCAGATGTTTTTGTGACCCTTCAACGCATGGAAAGAGGGGATTATTTGCAATTTATCCTCTTCAAAAGTCAATCCATAGGTGATAGGTGTTACTGAAGGTATAGATGAAGATGGTTTACCTACAATTTTGCCCTTTCCTTTTGTGCCTTATCGCATTACAAGTAGTCTAGCTTCACGCTAGACGCTATCATCTTCAGCCTACATCTCATTGCAAGAACCATCTGGACCTTAGAGAAATCTCCAGAAACCTAATCCCCGCATCCACTAAATTTTCATGGTCCATATGGGGGGGAAATCCAACATAGTTAATACAAACACAATTAAATTCATCCATTCCTATGACAAACCCTGCAGGCCTTCCCCATTAGTCCAAGCCCCCTCTACTCTTTACTCATTAATGTCAGTCCATGTAGGCATTCAAGTGAACTCTATACAAACATTTGCCCCTATGAGATCCAATCACCACCTGATAGGGGCTAATCCAACATCGGATGAAGCTGGAGGGCTTCAGTTAGAAATTAACTCTACCCGGTTTAGCTCAGAATATTGGTTTAGTAGGTTCCCAAGATTGATCACCCTACGCCAAAACATGTGTTTTCAAGAAATGGGCTTAATTGGTTCTCTAATTCGCAATTTAAACCTGAAATAAGCGCTTCAAAAAACCCAGAAAAAAAACAACTGAAATAATGAATTAAATGGTGGGGGGGAAGAGTTCCAAGGTGCCCAACATTGGTTATTGCAACAAGGAGAGTAACTGGGCTCCCTAATTTGAAATCATAACCGCAAAAACAAATTGAAATCTCAAATGGGTAGTCCCCCCCAAAAAAAACAAACAAACAATTGTATTGTATGGAAATAAGTGGTCAAGAAGAAAGAGGTATATACCTCGTTTGCAGGAGAGAAGAGGATTAGGGGACTGCATGAGGCGGCGGTCGCCAAGGAAGGAGGAGAGGAGGCGGGGCTGAAGAGGAGATGAGCAGGCCATTGCAGAGAGAGAGAGAGAGAGAATGTTTTGCCTCGAATTATTTTTTCCTATGTGTTCGTGTCTCCAGCCAAAATAGTGCATATTCACAAAGTACAACTTATATCTAAGAGGCACATATAAAATTTGCACATATTCACAAAGTACAACTTATATCTAAGAGGCACAAATTAAACACGTCTCTTTAAGCAAAAAATGAAATAGTGCATGAACCAAAAAGAACTATTCCACTTCAAAGAGCTTGATATGTTTGTGAGATGATATATTTTAGGTATAAACAGGTACAAACAAGTTGCGGTTTAAAGCAATGTAAAAATCAATATGAATATTGATTTTAGCTTTTGAACCATCGATGGTCAAGAGGTCGTATCTATGGTCAAGCAACTCATCGATGGACTATAGAAAATAATCGGAGAAAACAAAAACACCATCGATGGGCTATAGTCAACCATCGATGATCAGAGGCCCATCGATGGATAATAGTCTACAATCGATGAAATCCAAAAACTAGAATTTGCACAACCGATAGACTGTAGTCAACTATCAATGAACTTCAATGGCCCATCGTTGATCGTGACTTACCATCAACGTCTATGAGGCATATTGGCAGTTTTGGCAAGTTTTTGAGATTTAATCTCAACGGTTCTTTGAATCTTTTGATCTCCTGTTCGCACTCAGATTTGGGTGTCTCTTTCTTGTCCTATCAATGCCTATCTAAAGAGAGCTGGAGATCTTAATTAAGGAAGAGAACAAGACAATAAGAAGAGAGAGAGAGTGGGGGGGAATTGCATAAACAAAAGAGAGATCCTTTTTTTAGGGTTTGAGAGAGAGAATTGATCTAATCCCCTTAAGCCTCATTCAAATTCTTCTTGGCATGCTTTTCATTGGAGTTTGATTTAGCGAGAATGAGTGTCCTACGCTTACATCGCTACACCGCTTCTTCACACATCTTCATCTACATTAGTTTGAAGACCGGTTTGATAAAGGGCTATAAGATTATTCTTTTTATTCGTTATTTATTTTGGATTGATTTTATCTTAAACTTGTAGGTTTGACGGTGTACTCAAGCTGGGGTAATTGAGGGTTAGTGTACTCAAGCTAGATTAATTGAGGGCTTAGCTAGCTAGGGTTAGGTTTCTTCTTGTTATTGTGAAGAGTTTAGTTAGATGATTGGTTTTGGATAGATTCCATAGTGCGATCTGTGAAGCCGATCAAATCGGCTTGTAATTTGGGTGAACTCCGGTCATAGTGAAGAAGGTTCTCCATGAGAAGGAAGAGTGGACATAAGATTTTGATCCGAACTACTATAAAAATCTCGTGTGCTCCTTTGTTGGTTTATTTTTAGTTTTTTTGCTTATTTTCTTTCCATGCCTATTCTGAGTTAGTCAAAAAATTATACAATCCTATGTACTCTCCTCTAGGCTTGCATTTTCGACGCTTGTCTCTCTCAACTTTCTCAAATCCTTTACTCCAAATCTTCAGATGGCTTCTCGGACCTCCACTACCAACCGTAATGAGGAGAGAATTACTCTTCTTCAACTGATACGCTAGAAGGTCATCATCGGAGAGCTCGAGTAGTACCACAAGCTTTATGATATTCGAGGGCTTTTACGCTTTCAGTGCCAAGTGGGGACGAGCCGGTGTACCGCTATGGCCAAAATAAAGTGTTGTTGTATCTCACCCATCTCGAGTATGGGCTCCGGCTGCCACTTCATCCCTTCATTAGGGATGTATGCGTTGCTCTGGGGGTTTCTCCCTCTTAGTTCACCCTGAATGCAATTGGAGTTCTAGTGGGCTTCATCTTAATTTGCCACCAGGTCAGTGTCGTGCCAAGCATGCGCCTCTTATGGCATCTGGTCGGGGTCAAGTCGACGAGGAGGGACCCCCACTTCTTCTACCACTACAGCGGGGGTTGCAAGCTTATCTCAGACGCTCCTGAATTGAACATGGACTCGAAGGAGTGGTTCGTGTGGGTCTTCAGCGTCGACGACGTCCTCTCCTGCCCCAATTGGTTTGAAGTGACCAAGGACGTGCTGACACCATGCTATTAGGTCTCATATTTATGAGCCTACTATCTAATCTAGTTTTGATGATTAACAAACAATTCCTAACATCGATTTGTCGAGTGTTTTGTATTTGCTTGTTAGGAACTCTACACAAGATTCTCCTGCTGGATGTTAGATGGACTTGCGCATACACGATCATATCCATTGGAGGATGGAAGGAATATCGGAATGAAGATTTGTATTTTAAGTCAAGTACAAGTTCAAGCTTCATCCGCAACAAAGACAAGTATATCGAAGATCTCTTAGCTTGGGTATATTGTTTCTAGTTTAGATTTTATACTTCGTGTGTTTATTCTTAAAGCTCAAATATTACACACATACATGTTTTCGGTTTATCGCTTTCAAGTTAAATCAAATAAATATAAAATAAATAGTTACATTTACAAACATACATGCTAGTTTCATACTTATCATCTTTATTTGGAAAATAATGTGTTTATAGATTAAAAAATTGTTTATAGTATTTTATATATTTTCTCAAGTCTATCAATCTATTAAAAAGTGTTTCAAAACTTGTTTGTATTGATTTTATCAAAATCAAGTTTTGACAATTTCGTATTGTTTAACAGTTTGCAAAATAAATGAGTTTTCACAAATGGAAAATGCAAATTGAGAAATTCTTTTTCTAACATGTTCATTTTCATGTTTATAAACATTTTTCTAAATTTTATATTTTTCAAATTTATTTGCTAATTTTTAAAGGGGTTCAAAGTTCAATTTTACTGTTCATAAAATTCCATGTGCACGTTATCAGTCGACTAATGAGGATCATTAGTCGACCGAAGAAACGCACTAGAAAAGTAGAAAAGTTTTTACTCAGTCGACTAATGAACTATCAGTCGATCGAAGCAGGTCATCAGTCGACCGATAAAGGATGAGCGGCCTCCAACGGTTAGCTCATCACTCGACTAAACAGTACCATCAGTTGACTGATGGCACTGTAACGGCTAGTTTTCTAGCTTTGCTGATTTTTTGGGTTTTTATCTTTTTCCTTGGATTTTCTTGATTTTTGGGCTTTGTTTTATGAACCTATATATACCCCTTACCCTCAAACTTCTGCAAGTAATTAAGAAAAACAAAAATCAAGTTTTGAGTAAATTTGTTTAAGAGTTTTCAAGTGTTTTTCAAGTTGTTTATGTGAAGAAGTTTTCACAAGAGGAGGAGATCGATATTTTCATTTTTGGGCTTCAATCTCTCATCTCTCTCACTCTTGTATTCAGAGAAGTTTCACTAAACTCGATTTCTAGGTTTATATATATTTGTTATTGATTATCTTTTTATTAAGTTAGATTTTATATTGAGTTTAGTTTTATTATTGTTCATTGATCACACACACATCACCTATTAAGCTTTTAGCATTTCATACATTATATAATTGGGTTGTGTGGAGTGATTTATTGAGAGTGAGCTTAATTGAGTTCTCATCTTGATAGAGAACAAAAACTTTGTATTTGTGCTTAATGATCGTGAGATCACATTGTAATAGACAAGGACACCAAGAGGAGTGGTTGGTGAGAGACGGGGTCAATTCCAAGAGGAGTGGTGTTGATAGTAAAATCTAGTGAGAGGCTTCAAATCTAAGCACTTGAGGAAGGTGACACGTGCTAGGTCAATACTTAGAGGTGTTAGACCCTAGAGGGGGGTGATTAGGGTCTTATGCTAATCTAATCTGATTAAATGCCAACTAAAATTAATTAATAAATATATTCTTACAAGATAGATATACAAAGAGTTATGTGCAAGAATATGCAATATACACAAGGTGATATATCCTAGCAAAGAGGTATACTATATGATAGAGATGTATGCAAGGATATATAAACAACACAAGGGTAAATAATCTAAACAAGATAGTGGATGAAATAAATGAGTAATGCACAATTGGCGATATAAGATAAATGCAAAAACAAATATGCCAAAGACAAACTCAAACAAGCAATATGATCACGGAGTTCGGACCTTCCGTCCTACGTCTCCGCTCCCCACTCCCGGGGAGAAATCCACTATCACAACCGGGTTTTCTACGCTCACCCGAACAACGTTTACACCTCACAGTGTCGGTTTTCAACGCTCACCGAACAACGTTCACTCCTCACACTCGGTTTTCTAGTTCACCGAAAACTTCACAACACACTCGGTTTTCTAGCTCACCGAAAACCTTACACTCTCACAATGTAGCAATACAACAAATGATTGTTCTCTAATATTGATGAGAACTCAATTAGGCTCAACTCAATGTTACTATCTCTCACAACCCCAAATATATTATTAATGCAAATACAATAAGCTCAAGTGGGTGTGTGTAACAATGAGATTAATCAAATCTAAACTCAATATGAAACTAGCTTTAATAAGATGATAATCAAACAAATAAATATAAAGCTAGAAAAGAGTTTAGAAAACTTCTCAATAGATAACAAGAGATGGAGGAAGAATAGTTGATTGCTCAAACTCCAATAGATGATCTCCTCAAGCTCTTGTGGAATTTTCTTCACAAACAAACTCTTGAAACAAACTTAAAAACCCTTCAACAAACTTGTAAAACTCTTTTTAAAACTCTCTTAAACATCCATAAGAAACAATGAAATTTGAGGGCTTTTTATAGCCTCTTAAACCAGCCACAAACCCCCAAAAACCGAAAATATCAAAAACTAGCCGTTAGTAGCCGTTAGAGGCTGAAAAGACCAAAATACCCCAAATTCCAGCATTCTGGAAATTTACGTATCTGACTTTATAAAATCAATTAAAAATAGTAAATTAATTCCAAAAATCATGAAATTTTGTGGAAAGGTTCTAAACATGTATATGAACATGTTAGAGAAAGAATTTATGAAAAATAATTTCTCATTTGAGAGAAATAAATGTTTGAACACAGATATACAGTTTCTAAAAATCTGCTGACATACACGATTTTGTAAAACCAATTGGGCATAGTAAATCAACTCCAAAAATAGTAAAATTTTGAGAGAAGTTTATAAACATATAGATAAACATGTCAAAGAAAGAATTTCTTGAATATCACTTCCCATTTATGAAAACTCATCTGTTTTGTAAAACATGCACGAACATGCACAAACGAAAAACATGATTTTGTAAATTCCATTAAACATAACAAATCAATTCCAAACTTGATGAAACTTTACGAAATATTTATAAACATGAAAACAAACATGTTAGAAAAAGAATTTCTCAAATTAAATTTCTATTTGTGAAAACTCATGTATTTTGCAAGTATGTCCAAAACATGAAAACCCAAAACCATGCATGTATATATATAACTATATATATACATAGAAACCAAATACATGTGTGTATATGATATTGAGATTAAGGTACTTAACACACATAATATAAAATCTAAACTAGATTACCCAAGCTTGATCTTGATCTTCATTGTAGCTTAACTTGGTACACATGCGGATGAAGCTTGAACTTGATCTTTAACTTGAATTGTATGTTGCTTCACTCCACAATTCCGCCAACCTCCATTTGATATGATCGTTAAGGCTCGATTCCATCCATCCTCCAACTACGTTGTTTGTCTACAAAACATAGAAATGCACAAACACTAGACAAACAACATTAGTAGTAAATTGTTTGTAAATCATCATCAAAACAAGAAGGCCAACAAGAGGGTGTATTGTGTAATTGTAATTGTGTAAGTTGTAAACATTTATCGATGAGCGTTGAAAACTGATTGTGTAGTTATCTTTTGAGACAGTGGAGATTTTCCTCGAGAGTGGGGAGTAGAGACGTAGGTCGGGAGTGACCAAACTCCGTGATCATATTGTTTATTTGCGTTTGTCATTTGCGCACTATCTCATTTGCATATTGTGTTTATGTTTATATCGCCCTTGTTTTAATTACATCCTTGCTCATATCTTGTTGAATATCATTCTTGCTTTGATAGATTTTTAATAAGTTTTAAATTAGCATTAATATTGGATTAGATTAGCAAATACCCTATTCACCCCCACCCTAGGGTACTTTCACATGTGTCCTTACTGTCGAAGAGAGGTGGCAGTTGTAGAAGATATGCTCCTATGCCGGGTCTAGGGAGAGGAGAAATCTCTTCGAGACGTCATCTCTCTGGGTGGCGGGCGTGTCCATAGTCTTGCCCTCCGAGGCCGATAAGGTGAGGGCGAGTTTGCTAGTCCTTCCCCTCGAAAAAAACCCTAAGAGGAATTCAATGGGCGAGGAGTCGAGCTCTGCCGCAAGGTCCCAAAAAAGGTTGAGGGGAAATCTTGACCCTGAGGAGGTGGTCAACTTGAAGTCACGGGCTGCCGAAATTGCTACCCAATTGGCGGGGCAAAGGGTGAAGGCCAAGAAGGACCAAGGGCCCAGTAGGCTGATTGGGTTGGTCTAAGTCGAGCCGACCAAGGAGCAACGATCGACCATCCTAGTCGATCGGTCGGACGAGGTCATCATGATCAACGACTCTTCGCCTCGTAGGCTAGAGGAGGTGGCCTCAGTACTACTGAATTTGGGAGCTCTACCGAAGAGGCAGTCGACCCGAGCCTTGTACCCGAGCCATCCCACAAGGCTAGACAAGGAGCCTACGAGGACTTCTGGGGTGTCAAAGAGCAAGCGACACCCCTCCATCGTCTACGCGGGCAGGCTGGCGAGAGAAAGAAGAGATCTGGCCATTTTGCCACTAGACTTCAAAAGTTGACCCCCACTTTTAGGAGAAGGCTAAGGCCATGTTGATGGGAGTGCTGCCCGGCCCCTATTCACCCAGGAAGGAAATCCTAAAGGGCGGCAGGTTCGTCGTGTCGGTGCCTCTCGACATAGACTCTTCCATCTTTGGGTCTTCAACTGCCCTAATTCAAGCCATCCAACAGTCCCAACTCTCGATGGATGAGGGGTTCTTGCGGGACATACCAAGCGTTGGCTTGCATATGGCCCTTAAAGCCTACTTGGTTCGAGGGGCCTTGGTAGAGCAGGAGCTGTACAACCGGTTCCACCATATGTACAATGCTCCTGCGGAGTGGCGAAAGGACTTTGCCAGGGAGAGGTCGACCAGGGAGGAAGCAGAGAAGAAGATAACCGCCTTGGAGACCGAGCTGAATGACATCAAGGGCCACTGGTGTCGGGAGGTGGATGCTTGGGAAAGTGTAACAACCGTAAATTTTGATACGTATTTCAATAAAATTTTCTAGTATTTAAAATATTATATTATATTTTATTAATACTTTTCCTAAATTCTAGAATTTTCTGAGTTTTCAAAATAAATAAATAATAAAATATATAGTCTTGTATTTTTAATTCTGCTAAATATTAATTTACGGTTTAGTGATTTTTATATATAATCATTTGGTGATTAATATTATTAATGACCTTGTTATTATTAATGTAAATTTAAGTATAGTACAGTAGTATATAAATATTAATAAAAAGATTTTTGGTTGATTATTGATTATTAAAATAATTCAGAATATTAGGTGAGATTTTCAAATTTTCCCTCTCTTATTTTTTTCCCATTTGAATTCCTTCCATATTTTTCCCTAATTTATTTCTCAATCAATCACATTTAATCCTACCTTTTACACCCACTTGATTTTCTCTCCCGTAATTTCTCTCTCTCTCCCACACTTTCCTTTTTCTCTCTCCCTCTCACAATTCGACAGCTCAACCCTCCTTATTATTTTAATTCCCTGCTCTCTCTCTCTCTCCATTTATTCTCTTCAACCCCAAAGAAAATCACGCTCTCTCTCTCCTTCTTCTTCTTCCTCAAGCACCGAACCAGACCCGCTCAAACCCCTGCGACCCCCAGCCCCCATCGGCCTCCCTCTCTCCCCGCCGTTCACCGTCAGCCAAGCCCCGCGAGTTCTCCTCCCTGACCGCCGGTCGTCCAGACCCGCATCGCCCCACCGTCGGCCTCCTCACAGCGCCGCTGTCCTCACCTCACTGTCGACGTCGCCAACAACCAAACCTGTCTCCGACAGTCCCGCGTTGGATCTGACCCGCGTCGTCAATGTCGATTCGTTCGACGAAACCCTGAGGCAAGATCCTGCTCTCCTTGTTTCGTAGTTGAATATTTACATTATTATGAATCGTTTGCGTAGTTTAATTGTGACTTATTTATCTGCGTGTGATTGTTTGCTGAAGAATATTAATTATATCATGGTAATATGATAAATGATATTTTCAGAATAATTATAATGAATTAAAAGAATTTAGTTGGGCAAAAGAATCATTTTTAGATAATTATAATAATTTAAAAAAAACTTATTTTGGAAAATGAATTAGTTTAGATTAATTGTTAAGCGAAATAATTTAAAATGAATTAAATTTAGAAAAAGATTATTTTCTGATTATGTAGCTGCTGTTTATGATTTATAATTCTTATTTTGATTATCTGAAATATTATGATATTATTACACATGATTAGTTGCATTGATTGATTGCTCCATGTTGTGATTAAGAATCATTAGGAGTTTATGACTATAGTGACCTGTATGACACAGTTAGGATCTAGAATCCCGTGTGTAGTTGACCTGTAATTACGAGAATTGGGATGAGAAGTCTTGGTCTATGTGAGTGGTTAGGATTGTTAGTGTATATTCCGGGCTCGCGCTGGTGAAGTTTGTGTAGTCACCGGGGTGGGTTCGAGGAGTTGTGATATGTGATTGTTGATGAATATTCCGGGCTCGCGCTGGTGAAGTTTGTGTAGTCACTGGGGTGGGTCCGAGGAGTTGTGATATAAGATTGTTGATGTATTTTCCAGGCTCGCGCCAGCGCCTTGTGTCGGCCTGGGGTGGGTCTGAGGTGTAGTGATATGAGATTGTTGATGTATTTTCCAGGCTCGCGCCAGTGCCTTGTGTCGGCCTGGGGTGGGTCTGAGGAGCAGTGATATTGCGATTGTTGATTATTTGAGATGAGTGATGGGATAGTTAGTTACATGACCTCGATTCTTGGCTAAGTATGATTCTTGTGAGATGTAGGTCAGTTATACTTCTTTTCACACATAGATCGGGATTAATATTTAATTATCTATAATTTGAGACATATGGTATATACATGAGGGTTTCCTTGTTTGGATTATTTCGCTCGACGTACTACGTCTCTTGTTGTAGATTTTTAAGTATTAATTCCATCTAGTGTATGCCCTTGTGATTTGGATGATTATATTGATCGCTAGCTGATTCGTTACATGATCGATTCTGGATGGTTATTGTTATCATAATTTAGTAGTATTTTCATGTTGATTTGTGGATTTCAATTGTACGTTCTTTTGTTGTTTCTGTTATCGTATCGTTTTTCGTATTGGATTTCCATTCGTTCTATTTTCTTTGTGGGGTCGGGTCTTGCCGTGCGCCATGCACCTGACGTACACCTGTTTTCTCTGGTGTACGTCAGACTTAGATGAAGAACAGGTTCAGCTGGGAGATCATTAGGAGCCAGATGATTCTCAGCAGGAGTGCCCTGCAGACGAAGCAGAAGAAGCTGAAGCTTAGTTATTGGCCCTCCGTTTTCTTTTGTACTACCTTCCATTTCTATTTGATCAGTGTATTTTGTATCTTTTTAGTATTCATTTGTTCATATTTGTATAAGGGCATGTTTGACCCGAATATTATGTCTCGGATGATATTCATTTGTCTATTATATTCTTACTGATTGTGATTGGGGACCTGTGACTTCGCATTATATTTATTTCCAGACGCTTAGCGTATTGGATTGAGAAGAAAAGAAAAGAGAAAAAAAAGTAGAGTATATTTCTTCTCAATCTAATACGTCGCGAGCTTGTTCACGTCCCGGTTCCCGTGTATTTTGGGAAGCGGGGCGTGACAGAAAGGCTCCTTAAAGGGATCTAATCCCATAGCACCAAGCAAGCAGCTTTGATCGGAAGCTCCGCAGCGAAGTGGCCCAGCTAAAGGGTGAGGTAGGCAGCATCCAGCAAGGAACCTCTGAGCGGGACTGTTTGCGGAGAAAGTTGTTGTATTCATTGCTGTATTCATTATAACTTTAGTCGTTACAATGAAACAAAAAGATTGCCTTTTTATAAGACTCTTACACAATGAAAACAAAAAAAGTTACAACTCTCGTTCAAACAAACGCAGAGATCGTTTATCGGTCTTCTGCTTGCGTGGGTCTTTTGCCTGTGACGGGGACGTCAATATCCGTGGACCACCTGGCACTCAGATCTGTTCCGAAAAATCGGACAGAGCTTCGTCGATCCGCGTGAGATCTAGAAGCCTGAAGCGTATATCTCGGCTAAAACGAGATATCTGCTCTTCTTAGTGATTACCGGCGAAGGGTAATACTAAGGAAAGGGGGAGACGGGTGATGAAGACTCTGATGAAGACCTCTCCTCTGTTGAAGCGCTCGACCACTCTTCACTGCAGCAGGGCTTCGCCAACTTCTCCAAAAATCCAGATGTTCAAAAATGAGGCATAAGGGGGGCTATTTATAGGCAATGGAAGCATCTAGGGTGCCTAGACACCCCTGGGGTGTTTCGACTTTCCCGAGACACCCCGGGTGTCCCAACTTAGCCTGAGACGCTCCGTTGAGACACCCCTGGGGTGTTTCGACTTTCCCGAGACACCCCGGGTGTCCCAACTTAGCCTGAGACGCTCCGTTGCGTATGGTTGATTGTTTTCGCCGTAAATTCTTCGTCCGAACTCGGATTTGAGTGATTCAAAGTGCGTTGGAAGCTTGACGAAGAGTTCGATCTGCTCTGGTGGTTGGATTATCTGTAGAGTGATCGAGACATGAAGGGCATTGTCCTTTTTGTGAACATTGTCGGGTTCCCGATTGGTCCGGGTCTTCGTTGTTCCGAAATCCTATCAGCTCACGTAGTTCGTCGATTCACTTCAATCGTTCATCAACGTCAATTGGACTCCTGTGGATCGGATAGTGATGTTCATCGTCGCTCTTTAACACTAAACCGTTCGTGGAGACCTATAGGCAATTTTCGATGCCTACACGGGTCTTCGTTGTTCCGAAATCCTATCAGCTCACGTAGTTCGTTGATTTACTTCAGTCGTTCATCGACATCAATTAGACTCCTGTGGATCGGATAGTGATGTTCATCGTCGCTCTTTAACACTGAACCGTTCGTGGAGACCTATAGGCAATTTTCGATGCCTATAGATACCCCCTCCAAAGCGTTCCAGACTCGTTTCTTTTATAGAAGAGGCTGGAATACTTTGGATGTGATTGGTCTAGCCTTCAGTCGGCGTAAAGACCTGTAGTTAGCTTCAACTCTTGGCTCCTTCGATTTTCGGTCTATTCGATGCTTTGACGAATAACCGAAGTTCTTCCGACGCTGCGTTTATCGCTTGGCCGTCGTTGGAGTCTCGAGTCTGCAGCTGATGTATTGAGTTTGGCTCGTGTCATTGAATTGACTTTGAACTACCTCCGTCACATTGTGTTGACTTAGGGTTTTGGATCATCGTGTGTTGATTTTTTGTCGCAACGCGTTGACCGACGTTGACCTAGGGTTATGCGTTGACCGGCGTCGACCCTTAGGGTTTCGAATCGTCAAACGTTGACTTGTGTTGCAACGCGGTGACTGGCGTTGACCTAGAGTTACGCGTTGACCGGCATTGACCCTTAGGGTTTCGAATCGTCAAACGTTGACTTTGGTTGCAACGCATTGACTGGCGTTGACCTAGGGTTACGCGTTGACCGGCGTTGACCCTTAGGGTTTTGAATCGTCGAACGTTGACTTGTGTTGCAACGCGTTGACTGGCGTTGACCTAGGGTTACGCGTTGACCGGCGTTGACCCTTAGGGTTTCGAATCGTCAAACGTTGACTTTGGTTGTAACGCGTTGACTGGCGTTGACCTAGGGTTACGCGTTGACCGGCGTTGACCCTAGGGTTTTGAATCGTCAAACGTTGAACTCTGATCGCAACGCGTTGATTGGCGTTGACCTAGGGTTACGCGTTGACCGGCGTTGACCCTAGGGTTTCGAATCGTCAAACGTTGACTCTGATCGCAACGTGTTGACTGGCATTGACCTAGGGTTACGCGTTGACCGGCGTTGACCCTTAGGGTTTTCAATCGTCAAACGTTGACTTTTGTCGCAACGCATTGACCGGCGTTGACCTAGGGTTACGCGTTGACCGGCGTGGACCCTAGGGTTTCGAATCGTCAAACGTTGACTCTGATTGCAACGCCGTTGACTGGCGTTGACCTAGGGTTACGTGTTGACCGGCGTTGACCCTTAGGGTTTCGAATCGTCGAACGTTGACTTGTGTTGCAACGCGTTGACTGGCGTTGACCTAGGGTTACGCGTTGACCGGCGTCTACCCTAGGGTTTATGATTTGTCGTGCGTTGACTTTTGTCGCAACGCGTTGACTGGCGTTGACCTGGGGTTACGCGTTGACCGGCGTTGACCCTTAGGGTTTCGAATCGTCAAACGTTGACTTTGGTTGCAACGCGTTGACTGGCGTTGACCTAGGGTTACGCGTTGACCGGCGTTGACCCTTATGGTTTCGAATCGTCAAACGTTGACTCTGGTTGCAACGCATTGACTGGTGTTGACCTAGGGTTACGCGTTGACCGGCGTTGACCCTTAGGGTTTCGAATCGTCAAACGTTGACTCTGGTTGCAACGCGTTGACTGGCGTTGACCTAGGGTTACGCGTTGACCGGCGTTGACCCTAGGGTTTCGAATGTCGTTGGATGCTCAAGTCACGAGACCAACTAATGAAGCTGATGCGTCAGTGACTCTCGTACTTATAGGATTTTCGGCAAACCCTCAGCCATCAACGGGTTTGATGAGCCTTTACCGACTACCGTTTGAGTCGGGCTAGCATGCGGATTATCTAAATCCGTTCCGCATGTGACGTTGTGCTAAGAGAGTTAACGCTCTTAGTGCTACGATATTGAATACGGACTTCATCTTTCTCACGGGAATAGACTACCCGGCGACACGTGTTAGGTGTTGACTTTAGGATTTTTGGCTAACCCCCAGCCTTTAACGGATTTGATTAGCCTTTACCGACTACCGTTTGAGTCGGGCTAGCACGCGGATTGTCTAAATCCGTTCCGCATGTGACATTGTGCTAAGGGAATAAACTCCCTTAGACTTGATGCTACGACTTCGAATACGTAGACTTCACCATTGTTATGGGAATAGGCTACCCAGCAACGTGTTTTAGACGCTGACTTATCCCTACTTAGGCTTAGGGATAAAATTCCCCAGAATCGAACTCTGGTGTCTTTTTCTTCGGAGAAAGACTAAACCGGCGACGCGTGTTAGGCGTCGGTATATCCTTTCTTAGGATTCAGGATGAAATTCCCCATGCGTGTAAGGCATGGATTCTGGTGTTATTAATAACAACCTGTCACAATGTTGAATATGTGAACGGGTGTTCTTTTTAAACGGTTAAGAACTAACCGGCAGCGCGTGTCAGGCGCAGACTTATCCTTGCTTAGGTTTCAGGATAGAATACCCCAGAATCGAACTCTGGTGTCTTTTTCTACGGAAAAAGACTAAACCGGCAGCGCGTGTTAGGCGCAGACTTATCCCTGCTTAGGATTCGGGATAAACTTCCTAGGATGAATCCTAAATTGATAAATTTCGGAAAAGATCGATGCGGGAAAGGCAGAATTTTATATTCTATTTCCCGGTCTTCTTTTAGGGTGAAGGCGAACCCGAAAACAAGGAAGGAAGAATTTTATATTCTATTCCCTGATTCTGGAAAGGAAGAATTTTATATTCTATTTCCAGCGAGGAAGAAACTAGAAGTGGGGTGTCCACTCCGAGAATCTGGAAGATCTAGATAAACTTACCTTTTATAGGATTGGTTATCTGATCGAAAGATGAATTCTTCGTTTATCGAAGCGAAATTTCAACTTTGATTATAACTATAAAAAAGTTTAACCAAAGAGAAAGGAGGGGAGTTCTTTCGTTTATCGAAAGGGGACTCCGAAATGAAAATGGACCTCTTGTCTATGGAAAGAGTCAAGAGGGCCAGATGGACATTTTTGGTGGACCCACTGTCAATTAGAATCGGAAGGTCCGAGGAGAGGAAGAGTTTTATATTCTATCTCCCGGCGCTGAAGAGGATGAATTTTATATTCTATCTTCAGCTGGAAAGGAAACTCGAGGTGGGATCTCCACCCCCAGAATCCGGAAGGATGAAACTAAGAGTGGGATCTCCACTCCGAGAATCGGAAAAGTTCGAACGACACTACCTTTTATAGGATTGGTCATTTGAACCCAAAGAACCCCTCATTCATTGAGGAGGAAACCCAATTTCAACCCTAACTTTTATAGGTTTGGTGGAAAAGGGGACAAAGGTAGATTTTCGTTTATCGAAAATGAATGACTCGACCTTAGTCTTGACTATCTGTAGGCTTGACTAAGCGAGATCGGGAACAATCCTAACTTTTATAGGTTTGACTGTTCCAAGTGGACCTCTCGTTCACGGAAGGAATCAAGAGAGGAATTTGGCTTTGGCCCTAACTTTTATAGGTTTGACCAGAAGGCAAAGAAAGTGGAATACGGGTAGCAAAGAAAGTGCCAACTCGTATTATCACTTGAAGGGAGACTTTAATGCTAGGTGATTATGACCTAACATGTTGAGTCTGAGAAATGCCAATGACTGGCATATGGAAATGTTGGTGGATCCACTGTCATTTAATTAGATCAACGGATGGTTTGGTGAGGAAAGATTAACCTATCAGAGGATTAGATCTCATCTAAGAGTTAGAGAATTTTTGATGAAAATAAGAAGAGACATTCTGACCTTCAGAGTTCGAATGTGAATTTCTTATTCATCAATTCTACAATGATTGGGTTATCCCTAAGAATACCCATGTGGTATTCTTCCGGGAACTCCCCGATACATTGGATTACCCACCCCCAGCTTCTCTCTTGGAACTGGGTTTGACTTTGTTATCCGACCGGGTTATCCTTAAGAATATTAGCGTAATATCTTCCAGGAACTTCCCGTCAATGGTAGGAAATAGTTTAGACTCATATACCTATTGGAGTATCAGGGAGCAGTTTAACCTCTTATACCGGTCGGAGGATTGAGAAGCAGTTTATACTCATATACTCTTCGGAGTGTTAAGAAGCAGTTTATACTCTTATACTTGTCGGAGTATTGAGAAGCAGTTTATACTCGTATACTCTTCGGAGTGTTGAGAAGCAGTTTATACTCGTATACTCTTCGGAGTGTTGAGAAGCAGTTTATACTCGTATACTCTTTGGAGTATCGAGAAGCAGTTTATACTCGTATACTCTTCGGAGTATTGCCGTTCTTAATTGGCTTATCCTAGCGTTATAACGCCGGCTTCAACCAAGGTTTGGATGCTATTCTTTAAAGTAAAGCAAGCCTTGGTGGGATGAAGGATCCTCCTGTGGTACGCGCAGTACTTCGGATTTGCAGGATCGTCAGCTTCCTCCTGATTCATGATGGGCGGAAGTTTGATTTTGTTGTTTTCGAGAAGAGACTCGAAGATGGCGGGAATGTCTTCGTCCTTGAAGGAATATTCATTTTGGAGCCTCGGATCCGAATTTTTCTGTTGTCTTCAGAACTGCTGTTGTGACGTTTGATTAACATCAATAACTGTTGCAGGTGCGTCCCCTTCATCATGAGGTACGAGACTCGAATTCAGGGGGTTAACCATCGGTTGGCTCCTCTCGGTTTTCCTCCTTCTGAGGAAGCGTTCGGCCTGTTCTCCGCGCACCTTCAACTCTTTCCATGTCTTGAGCGGCTCTACTCCCATAACATCCAAGATGTTAATAGACAAATTATTATGATAGGTCTGCAAGACGAACTCCTCCGTGACGGGATCCTTGCAGTTCATTGCCTGATTGCGAAAGCGTTTGATGAAGGTATCCACCGACTCTCCGCCTTTTTGTTTCTCATCGAAGAGTGTCCTGATCGACACTTCGGCGTCATCATCGAAGAAATGAGTGAGGAACATGCTTTCCAGGTCCTCCCAGCTGTTGATGCTTCCGGGCTTGAGGCGGCGGTACCAATCGAAGGCGGGCCCGCGAAGGGTGCCAACGAACGACCGAACCATCAAAGGCTCGTTACCAGAGATCACCCCCAAGTGGGACTTGAAATAAATCAGATGCTGAGTGGGGGAACCCTTTCCGTCGAATGGCGTGAAGTTGATCAGGTTGAACTTCGCCGGATACGGAATCGATTCCCATTCTCTTGGGTAAGGACACGGAATGCCGGTCTTCTTCACCTCTCGAGCAGACATCAGGGCGTCAATTTTCCTTTCGAGATCCTTTATCTTTTCGGCCTCATCTATATCCTGTTTTGGACAATTTTCGAGAGGAATAATACGACCACCCCCAGTGTTATCATCATTGGTGGGTCCACCCCCAGCGTCGTTATTTTTAGTGGGGTCACCCCCAGTATTTTTGGGCGGTGCGTCGGCCATGATGATTTCGTCCACTTCCGGATCGCTGTCAACTACGGCGTTCTGGGTGCGACGGCTGGATTCAACTAGCTGATTTGACAAAGCTCGGATTTGTTGGTCGTGCATTTGTCTCATCTCCTGCATAGCCATTTCCATTTCGATTTTGAATGCTTCTTTCTGCTTGGCTAGAGCATCCTCAATGATTTTGGCTATTTGCTGGGTGTTGACCATGAACACTTCTCGAGCTTGCCCTGTGCTAGACGTTGTATCGTCGGAGGCGAGTGCGGAATAAGAATCTGAGAGTTTGTCATCGGAATGGATTCCTTCATGGATCCCATAGTGATCGTTATATCCGACGGCTTCTGGCTGAAGCTGAGCTATTCCCGAATTGACTCTGCTTCTTGGAGAGAAATTAGGGTCGGAACCACTTGAAACAATTGGAGATTTTCCCTTGTTGACCATGTTGATGGTAACTTTTGGGAATTCATCATCTCGAGCAGCCGATCCTCTTTGGTGGAAATACCCTGATTTGGGCTACGTTGTTCCATCGAAGATTCCCTCGAATATCGAGACCCTCTGCGGAGCGGTCTTGGGGCAGCTACATGTTGATAATACTGCCCTAATAATTTTGATATACGGACAATGAGAGTCCGTTTCTCGGGTACCTTTCTTTCGAGATTTTCGTACCCAAAGCCCGATAGTACAACTCATCGACGTTGCGGTCGGAGTAACCTATCGGCTGCTCACATGAATTCTCAGGTATAACGCGTTCGTCTGTCTGACGCGTTTTCCTCTGAGTAAACATTGCCTTGTTGGCATCTACGGGAGTCACACGTTTGGAATCACACCTTTGTGAGGGTGAAACTTTAACGGGCTCCTGATTTTTTGCACGCACCGCCAAGCGGGCCGTTGCAGAAACCCATCCGTTAGGAGGTCGTATACGACCCCCAGTCCGGATGTTGGCTTGAAGCTCGTTCAATGATCTCCAGCTTTCCTTATCAAGCGCTTTTCCTCGATTCTCGGGTAGAGCGCCGATACGATCCTTCAGAGGAATCCTAAGCTTGGTGAAATCCACACTGCGGTGTGGCTTTAACGGAGATTCGGGACCTGAAGTTGACGAAGGCTGGAGAGCAACGTCACCTGCTTTTGTCTTAGGCGCTGATTTGGCTTTTGGCACCCAAACTCGCTTGGATCTCGGCGATCTCTTAACTGCCTCTTCTTTTTGCATTTCTCGTGCTTTTCGCATAAGGGCTCGGGCATGTGCAAGCAAGGTGCGGCGCTTCTTGATTCGCTCCTCGAGGGTGGAGCGGGTCCTCTTGACACGAACCCACTTGTTCGTTTCTGTTTTGGAGGAGGAGTTGGTTGTTCGCCGTTGTTGTTCCCGGCGTTGCCTGGATTTTAGATCCACATCATAGCGGATCCCGTCCATTGGCTCCAAAGCCTTGGCCAACTGACGAGCAAGGCGTTGACGCCGTCTTTGGCGTGCTCTCTTTGATAATGCTAGAGCGTCTTCAGAAGCCATCTCCTCGGCGGAGGAGGAGTTCGGATCTGCGGTCTCGACCACGTTGGACGACGCGGGGACGTCGCGTGGTGCAAGCGCAGCGGGGGCAATGGGATCTTGGATCTTCGAGCCGAAGGTTCTGCGAACATTTCTGGAAGAGGATGCCTTCCTGCGCCTGTTCGGAGAGGCGGATCTGGAGGAGGAGGAAGAGAGGCCTTCTTCGAACTTTTGCTGATCGAACTCGTATTCGATCTCTTCATTCACCCGGATCTTGAATGCCGGTTGCGTCACGACGGCCTCGGCAGCGAGGCCGTTGGCTCCCACTGTGGTCGCCAGCTTGTTTGCGTCGAAAATTGTTGTATTCATTGCTGTATTCATTACAACTTTAGTCGTTACAATGAAATCAAAAAAAGATTGTCTTTTTATAAGACTTTTACACAATGAAAACAAAAGTTACAACTCTCGTCAAAACAAACGCAGAGATCGTTTATCGGTCTTCTGCTTGCGTGGGTCTTTTGCCTGTGACGGGGACGACGATATCCGTGGACCACCTGGCACTCAGATCTGTTCTGAAAAATCGGACAGAGCTTCGTCGATCCGCGTGAGATCTAGAAGCCTGAAGCGTCTATCTCGGCTAAAACGAGATATCTGCTCTTCTTAGTGATTACCGGCGAAGGGTAATACTAAGGAAAGGGGGAGACGGGTGATGAAGACTCTGATGAAGACCTCTCCTCTGTTGAAGCGCTCGACCACTCTTCACTGCAGCAGGGCTTCGCCAACTTCTCCCAAAATCCAGATGTTCAAAAATGAGGCATAAGGGGGGCTATTTATAGGCAATGGGAGCATCTAGGGTGCCTAGACACCCCTGGGGTGTCTAGGAAAAGCCTAGACACCCCTGGGGTGTCTCGGCTTGGCTGAGACACCCCTGGGGTGTCTAGGCTTTTCCTATAGAGTGATCGAGACATGAAGGGCATTGTCCTTTTTGTGAACATTGCCGGGTTCCCGATTGGTCCGGGTCTTCGTTGTTCCGAAATCCTATCAGCTCACGTAGTTCGTCGATTCACTTCAATCGTTCATCAACGTCAATTGGACTCCTGTGGATCGGATAGTGACGTTCATCGTCGCTCTTTAACACTAAATCGTTCGTGGAGACCTATAGGCAATTTTCGATGCCTACACGGGTCTTCGTTGTTCCGAAATCCTATCAGCTCACGTAGTTCGTTGATTTACTTCAGTCGTTCATTAACGTCAATTAGACTCCTGTGGATCGGATAGTGACGTTCATCGTCGCTCTTTAACACTGAACCGTTCGTGGAGACCTATAGGCAATTTTCGATGCCTACAGGGACAGCCGGCTAACTTCTTTGGAGGGGGAGCTTGAGTCCGAGAGGTGGCTCAAGGAGGCGGCTGAGGAGGACACTCGATCGAAGACCCTTCCCTTTGTTTAACCTAGGTTCTTCTTGGTGTCGATAGAATGCCTCCCTAAATGTTCGTGTCAAGTTTGTTTTCCGTTGACGATCCGAACACTTCACCTCGTTGGAACATGATATCTTCCTCTTGATTGACATTGAGGAGAACTTGCGTGACAAGTTTAAAAATAACTCTTAACGAGTTTTAGAACTAAGAGCGAGTTAAAACTTTGTAAAAGAGTTGATTAATTTAACCGAAAATCAGTTTCAAGGCAAGAATAAACTCCTTGTTGCTAAAATTGAAAATGCTCTCGGTTGAACAATGATGAATGCTGGACTTCTTCTCTAAAATTCCGATTAGAAAGATCCTCTTTTCAAGATCGCCTCCTCTCCCCCAGCTCCGATCCTTCCTTTTTTAGATCCAGCGGTGAAACCCACTATTTATAGAGGTTTAAGGGGTGTAACCGTCCCCTTAAATTTCTCCTTAATAAGGGTTTATGGGGTATAACTGCCCCCATTAAGTGGGAAAACGGTTTTGAAACCGTTCAGGTTCTGTTTGAACCAGTCAAACACGAAATTCGCATTTTGGAATGAACTCTGCGTCTTGATCGTGGGATGCAGAGTTGAGCTCTGCGTTTTGAACTGAAAACGCAGCAATAAGCTCTGCGTTTGGATCTGAAACGCAGCGATGAACCCTGCATTTTGGATTAAAAATGCAACAATGAGCTCTGCGTTTGGATATGGAATGCAGCGATGAACCCTGCGTTTTGGGCTGAAAATGCAGCAATGAGCTATGCGTTTGGATCAAAAGAGATATTGACTTCCAATCTCTTTTGTTAGAGCGTTGTGAAGATCGTCATTTTGTAATCTTCGCTCTAGATCCTTGAAGTGTGAGAATCGTCAGATTGTAATTTCCCGCTATGAAGGCTGTTGATCAGAGCTTTCATCGGTTGTCGTAACGGTCGTTGAATTATAACCCTTATCGATCTACGTGAAAATCTTTAGATTGTAGCCTTCGTCTGTTGTCATTAAAGTCGTCTGATTGTAACTTTCATTGTCGAGTTGTTGATGTGGAAGCCGTCAGGTTGTAACTTTCATCATTGGTGTTTGATGGGGATCAGCTATCTGTAATGTTTTTAGACAGCCTACAGTACCGCCTTTCGAGTAGACATGAGGGAATGTCGACTCGGCGAGTCGACTGAGTTGTCGCCCTTGTTGGTCTTCGGCCCCCAATTTGGATTGGAGCATTTACATGTAGAAGTGCAGCTATCCGTTGTTAGCAAATGGTCGTACTTAGGTGATTGAAAACACCAAAACAAATTCGATTAGGCGTAGTGTAAGATACATGTCGACTTCTCTATAGTAATTCAGGGGTTATAACATTTTTATTGACTATAATTTAATTACATTGAGAAAGAATATTAGGACTTGTACATCCACATGTCATTAAAAAATTTATTGGGTAAGACTATATAGATCCGGATGGTTGAGTGTTCTAGCAATGCTCCTACGGTCCTAGGTTCAATTCCATGCCGAGTTATCAAAACAAAAAAAGAAAATTTGTTGGGTAAGCCTGTTTGGTTCTTATTGTGATAGAGGAGTTGTCTAGAACACTAAAAAAGAGAATTTGCCCTAATTCTTTTGCATCTCGATGATGACTTAATCATAAAGAGGGAAAGAATACTGGGATTCTGACAAGTCCACATGCCCATAATTTTTTTTTCTTGTTTAGGATTATTTTTATCAAATTTGTGATAGCACAAAAACAAACCAATTAATTCCTAACAAAAACTTATGTGAGCATGATGCATTATCCTCTTGCTTTCCGCCTATCATTCTGTATATATTTTGGTTCAGTAAACAACTTCTTTTACTCTCTTTTACTTTCCTCTTCTTTTCTAATAATTGTTAAATTTTCTTGAGGAATAATTTTAGTCTTATTTATTTATTTAAGAATTGGTTACTCAGAAAATGGAGAAAACCAAGCTAAATCTAGCTGGAAGCAATATCCAAAGCTAAACCGACGACCAAGAAGAAAACTCTATCCCATAAATTTTCGAATCAAAATTGTTCCGACTCCAAATCTTGCCTCAGCGCAGCTATTGGTTCGGCCAAATTTTTAGAAATCCTACAATTTTGGAACAAAAAGTAGGTTTTTTTTTTGACATTATAGGATTTTATAACTGCCATTTGGTTTAACTTTTTTTAAGAATATATTTCTTAAAAGCTGACATGGCAGCCCAATTTATGAAAAGCCCAATTCCTCTTTTTTAGTTCGGAATTGGGCTAGAAAGCTGACAACCATGTGACAACTCATCATTTCCTCTCACAACTCCCTAAATTATTTGGCAATAAAACAAACATGAGTTTTTGATATGTTTTTCTATTCTTTACTTTATCATTCCGTATCAAACACAAATTATAGATTCCTTTGATATCCAATTTTTTTTTTAGAAATGATTATTTGTCTTGGAATCCATTTCCATAAATTTATGGAAGTGAACCAAACAGCCACTAAGCTTATGCGGGATTCTGTTAGCTTTTTAGGAACATGATCAGCAGCACGTGCGCGTCTATAATGCGCACGGGTGTACCCGCGACCCGGTCCCCCGCTAAACTGCGCCACGATGCGCACT
This sequence comes from Asparagus officinalis, assembly GCF_001876935.1. Lineage (NCBI taxonomy): Eukaryota > Viridiplantae > Streptophyta > Magnoliopsida > Asparagales > Asparagaceae > Asparagus > Asparagus officinalis. The sequence goes on along the minus strand of NC_033799.1, from coordinate 71,776,873 downwards.
CAAGGGTATATATCCATTTTATGGCATCATCAGCGCTCGTTTTAGCTCGGAAAGCCTTATCCCCTCCATCCCCATCGTACGCCTCTCCAGCACACGCGCTTCGCGCATTTTAGCACGCAACCCAATCCAGCGCGCTATTAAAAAAAAAAAAAAATAAAAAGGGTGGAGCAGAGCGTAAGCGTAGACGACCATCCTCTCCCAGGACTCCTTATCTCTCCCCCTCGAATAAGATTCAGTGGAAACTACGGTTTCGATCGTCGGAGGCAAAAACCCTAGCTCGATGTGGGGGAACGGAGATCGATTCTATTGGGGGAGGAGGAAGGAGGGAGGAGGTTGCAGAGGGATCCTGGTGGTGTTCGCTTGGTTACGGAGCGAGGAGAGGAGTTTGAAGCCCTACGTTGATCTCTACGGATCTCTTGGATGGAATTCTCTCGTTTGCCACGTCGAACTTCTTACTCTGTAAGCGCTTAGAGTTTCCGATGATTTTTTATGTAGTTTTTTTTATTTTTATTATGGTGCTAGATTTATTTATGTGGAATCCTAGCTCCGTCTGAGTTTGTTACTGTGTGGAATTGGTATTTTAGGGATGATAAATTTTTTTTTTTATCCTTGTGAGAAAAATATGTTTTTTTATGCAGCGAGGAGTTGATTGATTGTAATTGCAGTGCTGAATAGCTTGTTGGGATTTCCTCAAACAGTTAATTAATACTCCTTGACGGCTTGACATGTTGGGAACTTTGAAGAGAGACACCAGCGAGTGCACATAAGCATATATGTATGGGATATGCAGCAGATATCATTTATGTTGAACGATAAGTATATCTGTGATGTCAAGAGCTGATTTAAAGTTTGAAAGCTGAAATTACAGGGTGGCCTTAGTCGAGGAAATCTTTCGTAATACTTTCTTGTATTGCGTTTCTTGAACATGTTTAGCAACTCATGGTATCACTACAGTAGAAATAAGGTAGAGTAAGGATCTAGAAACTAGATACATGAGTTACCACCAAAGGGAAATTTAAATCTTTCTTTGAAAATGTAAAGCGAATGGTTTGCAAGTTAGAAGAAGATGATGGTGGATTGAGGAAGTCCACCTGGTAGTTAAACCTAGAAAATGATGTGGTTGTATTTTATGTCCGATTGCATCCAGTGGTTGATATATCCTTTTCTCATAGCAAATACATTTTTAGAAAGAGACGATTCATCTTATGACAAGTGGGGATCTAATTAAGTTAACATAGTTTTTTTTTCCTTCTGTTTATGAGATAAACAATTTTTTTCCTACTAGAGGATCCAATGAAGTTACAAAGAAAAGGATGATGTAAAGGAAGTACCCTTGATGCCTTTTCCATAGCAAATACATGTTTTAGAAAGAGATGATAATATTATTAAGGGGTTTTTACACATTGGTCCCTTTAATCTCATATTTTTAAATTAGTGCTTATAATCATTGAAATTACTGTTCCGTTCATCAAATCCTGTAATGAGTACCCTTCGTAAGTTGCTGTTTTGTTTGTGAAGAACATACCATTAGACTTAACAATTTGATTTTGATATTGCAGAGTGCAGACTATGTAGGAAACTTGCATTGCCAATTTGATCGACATTAACTCTTACTTCATGAAGTATATTTGTTCTCTCGGTCTTGTCAATTTTATACAAGTTATAACCCTTTGAACAATAACCAATCCGTGAACATCTTTCATGGTGTTTCCTAAAACTTAGTTGTCAATTCTGGTCATTATTTGTCAGTGAAAAAATTTAGATTGCAAAGTAATTTGAGCATATTACACTATGAACAATAACGTATTGGAGACTATGCATAAATAATATATCTTTTTTATGAAAGTCATCTAAAGGTATTATACCCATAAAGGATAACATAATCGAGATTTTCTAAAGTGACATACTCGTGGGATGCTCCGCAACCCCTTTCTTCCTTTCAAACTGTGGTCGAGCATGCTCTCACCCCCCCCCCCCCCCCTGGATGGTAACATCATTGAGAGTTGCGAGAGTGTCATACTCTTGTTGGGTTCTTCTCAACCTCTTTCCTTCTACAGTGGATTGTTGTGGGGTTTTTTCCCTAGGTGTTGGGGGTGGGGTGGGGGGGGGGGGCTGGTGCCTCCTGCATGGGTGCTGATGTGATACACATTCAGCCCTTCGTCTTATTTTAAATATTCTGATCCTGTTATTTACCAAAATCCCTTCCAAACAACTCATCCGAAAAGAACCTGTCTCTTCCTCCCCAACCCCGTGATCCCAAACTAATCACCTCCTCCTTCCGATCCTTGCTGCCTTGCCATTGGTATCACTCTCCATCTTTAAAAACCTATTTTGTCCCCACTGCCAATATCTCATCTGTTATACTTGTTGCCAAAACTATGCTGCTTACCCCTCACTTTGCCTTGAAGCGCAACAACGTCGCCTATATCGTCATTGGGCCCTCGACTGCGGCTGGCATCATCGCCGACTTCGTGATCAAGGCTCTTGTTGGAAGATGAGGAGGTTTGTGGGGCGGGGGGGGGGGGGTGTATTTTAATAGGGGAAGGACTGGATCTTATAAAGGTTTTGTTGGAGATGTTTTTCCCCTTTGTTCTCTCTTTTTTTTCCCTCTTTTGGGTATTGGCAGAAAGAAATATCAAAGTTTAAATAGAAGGTCTAGATACGCGTGACATCAGCTCACCAGTGAAGGAATTGGTGCAACAACTAGCCCCATTTTCCCTATATACACCGGCAGATAACTGCTCTCAATCTTTTCCGTAGTGGTCACTGTGTGCAACAAATGCTCAAAACACCTTTATGAATTGATACAAGGATGATGATTATTGGATCTAGGGGATTAAAATGAGTAAGACTGCTATTAGACTCATGTTCAGATTCATATGAGGTAGCATTACAGTTTGTTTTCCTTGAGAATTTAAATTTTCTTGAGCTCTAAATATATCGTCTTTTGCAGATTTAGGCCCGGAAAGGCATTATCTCTAGCATCTGGGATTCTAAATGAGCTAGTTAAGGTTAGTACCTCTTACATTGTATTTACTTGGTTATTTTCATTGTGATAATTGGTCCATGATTTTGTAATATCTTAATATGCTGTGAATGCACATACCTGCATTTTCATAAATTATGTTCCACCCTGCATTTTATGAACATCAGCTGTAGTATAGTTGTAGGACCTTCAGTAGCCCAGCAGCCCATTCTACCAGTGGGCCAGGCCTCATTGGCACCTTGCATTTTCTTTAGCCGCATGACACGGGTGGCAACCATCTGCTTTATCCAGATTGGTCATCGTCAATCTTCTAATAGATTGGCACGTCCTAATTGTACGGTTAGCCATCAATCAGCCTATTAAATTTTGTTTGACAGTCTTGTGAATTAAATTTTTCTGAGGGAAATAAGAAAACTGAAATCTCGTAACTCTGATTTTGAGGTGGCTGATCATTTGTTTGCATTGTCAACATGCACAGATCAAATAATGAGGCTATCATCTTTAGATGGTAAGTTGACTGTTGTGCAAGATTTTCACGATGAATTTGTCAACTTCACGTGATTATAGAAGATTTTCTGACTCACTTTTGAGAATTTGTGGTGGAAGTAAAATTATTATCAAGATGAATGGGAACACACTGTCATCCTTTCTTCTACCTTCAACTGACTGAAAGTAAACATTGGGCAATTACCTTTTTTTTTCCTGATATTTTCTTGTCAACAGGAAGTGAACGTGAGGCCGGTACCTATTGTTCTAGTATCTTTTTCTGCAGGAGCGAAAGGCTGCATGAATAAGGTTCTACAGGTATGTCTTTCAATTTGCATTGAACAGTCAAGACTGCACTGGTCTTACTTTCTTTTCTTGTGTGTTCCTTGAGTTGAGCTAAAACATAATTGAGTAGAGAGAGTTTCCTTTCTCTATTTCTAGATTGATAGAGAAACTAATGCATTATTTTTTTCCAGTTGGTTGAGGGAAACTCTGAAAGACGACTTACTAAGGTATGCCAAATTTTATGTCTACACAGTTCTTTGAAGGGTATTTTGTGGATCTTCTCTTTGAGTTCTATGAAAACATCCACGCATGTATCTCTATCGTCTTGAATAGCAGTCTTGTCTCGAATTATTTTCCTGTAGATTCAATCATTATGCGGTTCACGCTTGTCAATAGACTTTAGCAATACAATGTGTTGTACTCTTGATCTCTAGACTTAAAACTCATTACAATTTGCTTTAAAGTCTTACAACGCCTAACCGACTAATTCTTCACAGTCACTAATTCTCAGAGCTAATTATTCATCTTGTTTTAATTTTTACTGCAGGATGATTATCAGTTGGTGAGGGAATGTATCTGTGGACAAATTTACGATTCAAGTCCTCTAGACTTCACTAGTGATTTACGCACTCAATATCTCCTTCACCCATCCATCCTGAAAATGTCTCACCCACCAAGAATAGTACCTTGGATGGTAAGAGGCTTTGTATCGGGTCTTGATGCTTTCTTCCTAAACAAATTTGAAGAACAACGTGCCGAGTATTGGCAGACTCTGTACTCCTCAGTTGTAAGGATGTCGTCTCATACTCAGATTAATATTTCCAACTTTTTTACTTTCTTATTCATAAGGAAACAATTTGAATGACAGAGCATGGGACCATTTCTCCTACTTTGCTCAAAAGATGATGACCTTGCTCCCTACCAAATTATCTGCAGTTTTGCTCAACGCTTGCGGGACCTTGGTGGTGACATTAAGCTTGTGAAATGGAACACGTCTCCTCATGTAGGTGTGTCTTTGACTACACACAACCACTTTTGCATCACTGTGATAGCTAGTACCATACTCACATAATGCATATGATCAGAAAGAATCGCAAAGACTAGCTTTAAATACATCTAAAATGTGAACCTGAATTCATATTTCAATTTTAATCCTACAAAACCCACGAGAAAAAAATTGTTAAGAATAAATTTTTTAAATCCTTTCATATATGGCAGTAGAGAGGACCTTTTCAAACAACAGAGTTGGGATTACTAATTCATGTGTTTGCAACTTTGCATGTCTGATTAAGGAAGTGCAGATGCGTGTGTATGTTTGTGTGTGTGTACGTTTACTTTAAGCAATGTTAAAAAAGGTGCAGTGAGATGTGTCTTGAGGCACCCAAACCCTAGGCGTATGTTGTAACATATTAGGTGCAAATGAAGCACACTAGCATTCACCTTATGCTTCGTTTTTGACATTTTAAACCATGATTCTGATTCCCAAATTGAATAGGGTAGGCAACTGGAAATATATGTTTGGTTAAATATCTAAGTGTCTTGTTCTTTAAGGTTCTGATTGGGAGCTGGGGAGGGGAGGGGAACCAAATGTCCAAATCACATTGATGGGGATGAACTTTTCACCCCCCAACCCCCCCAAAAAAACCACCTTCCCACCACACACAAGCATACCAACCCAAAATAAAGTAAAAATCCCAAAATGAGGTGAACTTTCCCTCCTCCTGCATCCAATCTGGGTGTAAAGAAAAGAGTAAAATGTCAAATAATGCTTGAGCTTTTGGTAGAGGTTGTTTAGGGCTCTAAGCTAACACCTACTTGGATTTATTTTATCTTCTCAAGGACCCAGGTCTGTCCCCTTTCTCTATATACACATAATTGAGCAGTATGGTTTTCATACTTACAAACGTGACAATTGGAGGCTAAGATTCCTTGTGAGAAGAAAGCAACCAGATTACTCATTTACAAGAAAACTCAAGGTAGAAAATAGCAAAACGCAAGCTCCTCAAGCTATGAATCTCATAAATCAGTGGTTTTGTCTTATAATGGACTAGTGTGCACCCCGTGCAAAGCACGTCCCCCTCTTTTTAAGCACTGCATTTTGAACTTGCCTCCCTCTAAGTTTTAATACATTTGATTTAATTATTATTTGCTTAAAATTAGAAATCATATCTACTCCTCTATACTTTAAGAATGATCCAGGTTTTAATACATTTGATTTAGAAATCATATCTACTCCTCTATACTTTAAGAATGATCCAGGTTTTAATACATTTTATTTGTTTTACTATTTATAATACAGTTATATACCGTAGCATAAATAGTAACTTCAAGTATGGAGGAGCAAATTTGATTTACTGTTTATAGTACAATAAATATTGTAGCATAAAAAGTAACTTCGGGTGTAGAGGAACAAATTTGATTTACTACTCATTCTACAGTAGCTCAAGCTATAAATCTCATAAATCAATGGTTTTGGCTTATAATGGATTGTTAAGTCGGTTGGTATACCATTTATAATGGACAGCAATTGCAACGACAGTTATTTAGAGACATGGAATACTAGTATGAGGATTTGTTTCTTAAGCCAGCAAGCATACACCTTTTACTTTCTACTCCGTACATCTTGGAAGATTTAGTTAATTTTGATGGAGTTTTTACAGACTTAAATCAATGCTCCATAGCCTACTTATTTTGACTGGTGCACCTTTTTCCCTTGTGATAATAACATCATTATTTGTTTGCTAAGTTGCAAGGATACGGGCAAGGGTGCGGGTATGTTACATAGCAAATTTGTAAAAGGTAGGGTACCGGGACATGGCTGAAATGGATGGGTGCAATAATAGTTCGGGTGTAAATACACAAATGACTTACACTCTGAACATATATTGTATAATTGAGTACACTCTGAATAAATGTGTGCATATATTTAAAGGGTGTCAAGTAAGTGTCGGTAGGGCGTGTCGGGTACAGGTACGACTTCATGATAGAAGTACTTACGATAGAAGTACCCAGGCAACACATTTTGTTTGGTATGCCAGAATTTAATGCGGTTTCATACAAATTTAAGAATCACATGGTTCCCAGTAATTTTTCTACTAGCGTGACACCTTATATGCAAGCAAATTGTTAAACAACCTATTGACGCAGCTGCAGAAGTAACAAATTTTCGAACCATTTCTGCTACAAAATGGTGCCTAGGTTCTGGGGTTTTATAAATTCAATTAACTACGAAACTTTTTTCAGTCTGTGTAATGTTTCAAGTACCTAACTCCCATTTTTCTATAGCTCATTACAAGTACCACGAAGCAGAATACAAGGCTGCAGTATCTGAGTTCCTCGCCAAAGTAACTATCATCTATTCAAGTAGACAGCAGCTTGCTAAAGAAACTCGAGGAAAAGAACGAGTCAGTAATCCTCGCAGAACTGTAATAAACCCAGACAAGAGCCTTGCTATTGAGCCAGCTGATGATTTCTTCTTACCGAGCTCAATGGAATTCAGTGAAACAAGAGAGGCAAACTCTTCAGCCGATGAACAAAATACAAGCTCGGTTCAGCTTCCAAGCATAAATCCCCATGGAGTTCTCAGCCAAATCCTTTTTGATGTTTGCGTTCCGAGAAATGTTGAAGGTTGGGATATAAAACCAGGCATGTCATTGAATAGGAGGCATAACTTTACTCCTGGCGGAAGGTTAAATCCTATGAAATTCATCCGACGATCAAGATTATAATCTCTTTTAGTCTTTTTTTTTATTTCTTTTTCAAATAATTATTTGAATACCTTGAGGACTACGATTGATGTGAATATGATCAGAGAGGAGTAAGAGTATGGTGTGTGTTGCGTATACATCATGTGTTTTGATGTACATTAGCGTGAGGCTTGTATATTACCATTTTACATTTGTTGTAGCTCTCTACTCGAGAGTTCTGAACAATATTATGACTGACACGTTCAAATGCTATTATGCCATTCAAAAGGCTACCACATTATGACCACACAAAAAAAAAAAAAAAAAAAAAATCAAATAAAGATCAAAACTCNCAAAAAAAAAAAAAAAAAAAAAAAAATCATATAAAGAGCAATACGCAAACCAAGCACGGGCTCATTTGTGCAAAAAATGTAGGCTAGCTAGATTTTATGCCTCTAATCATCTATAAATTTGTTACTATATTGAGCCTAAATTATGCATATGCCCAAACAAGTTACTTCAAATTTCAGCCCACTTAAGCATCTATGCTACTTATTTTGACAGCAAATTCACCAAAAATAAATCAGGCGGTTCCCTTTCCTGGAGTATTGAATTGGAAATACGATAAGTACAGTTCATTGGAGATATTATGTTAATTATACTATGAAATTACATCCCTAATATCTACGATATTTCTGGAGTTTTAGGTGGTGTTTGGTTGCACAATTTTATAAAAAAATTTTCTCAAAATGTCTGACAATGACAATTTTGTAAGTAAAATTTTTTTATAGATTTCCGTAAACTGCGTTTGGTTCTAAAAAAGATTACAGAAATATTTTCTGTAAAGTACAAAAAATATCAAAATTTATAAAAATCATTTTCCTCTCAAAATAGACGAAAATCACCCAGAAATCTGACACAACTTGACACTTTTCTATAAAGTTGCCACTTTTCTATAAATTTAGGGTGTGTTTGGTTCAATTTCTACAAATTATAGGAAATCTTGCTATTTTCTATAAAGTTATGGGCTATTTTCTTGTGTTTGGTTCAATTTCTACAAATTATAGGAAATCTTGCTATTTTCTATAAAGTTATGGGCTATTTTCTTGTTTTGAACCAAACAAGCAAAAATTATAGGAAATCTTGCTATTTTCTATAAAGTTATGGGCTATTTTCTTGTTTTGAACCAAACAAGCAAAATAAATAAAAAACAAGAAAATTGGTATTTTTTGACTTCTCAAAACTTTTCCTATAATTTTTTTTTAATAAATACAAAGAAAACATATTTTGGGTGGAAAACATTTCTTATACTTTGTAGAAATTGAACCAAACACCCCTAGTATCATGGAAGAGACTTTTTTTTGGACGACGTGAGAAACTTGGTTGCCGTACTTCTATGCTTTGACAAGAAGCCCGAGATTGAGCCCTCATACTAGGGGTGCCAAACCGTATCCGTATCCGAGGAGATATCTGTAACCGTATCCGTTAGGATACGAATATGGTTACTCAAATCTATTACCGATAGGATATGGTTGCAGATATGGTTTTGTAGTGAAATATTCCTATCCGTATCCGAAAAAATCCGAATACATATTGGTAATACTCTTATGATAGTTTCGATTCTTAGATTATGGATTTGTGGTTAATTTTGATGATCAAGATGTCTAATTTTAGCTTTTCAATCATAATGAACATATTAACGAACTCTTTTTGTATCACATGACTATATTTTTATGAATACTATCTAGTTTTCTCATATCCTTTTTGTATCCGCATGCATATCCGTTTATATATCCGTATCTATATCCGTAACCGTATCCGATTTTGGCGGATATGGATATGAATTTTTCTTACCGACGTATATCCGTATCCGTATCCGTAGCCGAGATGGGTAAGCGGATATGGATATGGTAAGTGTCATATCCGAGTCGTATCCGCTCCGTTAACACCCCTACCTCATACCATCGGGGAGGGCTTAGCTCTTTCAAGAAAACCCCCATAAATCGGGGTCTATCTTAAGTTCATTCCAATTCCAAAAAGCTGGTAAGAGCATTCGACATGAAAGATATTTTCGGTATATGGTGTTAGGGCAACTGATGTTCAATAACATAACTTTGAAGTTTTTAATGAATAGAAAGATGCCTATAACAATTATTAATGAAACATAATGGTTTGAACAATTATGATTAAAGTGATGGTTTTTGCATAGTTAAAATGGCAGTGATAAAGGATTCATATTACTAACTAAATCCGTCTGTTAAATGTTAGTTATGTTAGAGTTCCTAATCATTGCATCAAAACTTTGAAGTTGTGGCCAGCATGGAGGGCTATAATTTTATATTCTAATATGATCCTGCAGGTTGAGTTTTCTTTTTATAGGCTAAAACATGGAGTTGCATGTCGGTATTAATTTTTTAATCCACATTAAATTCATGACTAGTGGAATTCGAATATAGGTTGCTATGATACTATGTGAAATGAGCCTATCACTACACCCAATTCCGAATTTATGTTGAAGATTTAGGGCTATAGTTTTATATTCATGTTAGTTTCATAAGACACACCTAAACCTTGGGGCTGTTGCACCTACCCCCCTTGAATTTTGTTTATCTCACATAAATCCTCCCCCCCCACCCAAAAAAAAAAAAAAAAAAAAAAAACCCCCCCCCGCTCCCCACTCTGCAGAATCCATACCTATAATTTATAAATAACTAAAATTTTCTTGAGAAAAAAAACTCAAACTTTAATAGAATGAGCAATGTTGCATGTAAATGACAAGTGATAACAAAGTTTGGAAATTTTCCGCTCAAAGACATTTTAGTTATTTACAAATTACGCGCAATAGGGTTAGGTGTGAGAAGCTAAAGTTCACGGGGGTCTTATAAGACACGCTATAGTTTAGGGGGTTACATGGAAGGTTGGGAGGGTTATGTGCAACACCTGTTGAAGTTGAAGGGGTTTTGTGAAATTAACCCTTTTATTTCTAATAAAGTATAGCGTCATTGTTGACGTGGAATCATAATTTTCATCTTACATTCTCCAAAACTAGAAAGGCTTCTAGAAGGGGATGATGAATAAGAAGGCAAACTAAAATTTCATAGATCAACTTTGGGCTCTCAGAACCATACAGATGACTCCAGCACCGTCGGCGTTTTCTTCATGGCATTGACCCGCTTGAGGTTTTCTTTTTCAGCACAAAAGCTTTTGCGAGCAATTAATGCTCCTATTTGCTTATCATATTCTTCAGAACAAATTTTCAAAACAGCCCCAAAAAAATTTTATTTTTCAAAATAGACCCAATTTTTTTATTTACCAAAATAGACCCGGTTTTTGCCATGTGGGCTTAATGACGTTCCTAAACATCCTCGACTGTTTAGGAGGGTGTTAAACCCCAATTAATGTCCTTAAACCCGAAATTTGCATGTCCTAAACAGTCGGGGTTGCCAACCCCGACTGTTTAGGAACGTCATTAAGCCCACGTGGCAAAAACCGGGTCGATTTTGGTAAATAAAAAAAACCGGGTCGATTTTGATAAATAAAAATCTTTTTGGGGCTATTTTGAAAAATTTTTCTATTCTTCATGGTCACTCTTCCGTTTTCTTTTTGGATTTCTAGTATTAGATCCTGACTTCTATCATGTTTTTGTTTTAGGCCTCAATCGAGAAAACATGCCTTTCTATAGTGTCATCCAATTGTGAGTAGACCCCTAGTAATTTTAGTTGTAGTGGATAGACCTCCTGAATTATTCGCCCAAATGCGAATACACCCTCTAGTGAACTTTTTCAACTCTTTTAAAAATAAAAGAAAACTTAGCAACTGGCTGTCCATCCTCACGAATAGTACCACGGGGACCTATCCGCCTCCTTAAACCATTTTTAGAATTTTAAGAGTTAAAAAAAAACTCACTCAAGGGGTCTATTTGCAAAAATAAAACTACATGGGTTCTATTTATAATTAAACCTTTAAACAACTGAATAGATTAGGTGGAGTGCTACAAATATGAAGATTTTACGAGCTTAATATGAAAGTAGAATAGAAATCAGACCAAACACGAGAAAGGTAAAGTATCCAAATTCTATAATTGTGTGAAAGCCATGAAACACAATATGCTGAGATTTAATATAGAGTCACCTTTTGGCAATATCTGATTAGAAAAACGGAGGAAAAAATTAATAACAATTGTGCAATATGTTTTTAGAATTACAATGATTCGGATCATTACTATGAAATCCCTTGAAACTTGGTCATTTTTATAGAAATCCCTTAATGATATTTTTGCATTACAAAATATCTTGCCATTAAGATGCATTTATATTCCAAAACAGCCCTCTTCTTCTTTCTCTTAGGGGGTGTTTGTTTCAAATCCTATAATTTTAGGATATGGATTTCACCATGGGATTTGAAATCCATAGGTAATTTGTTATGGGTTGGGATTCCTAAAACTTTGTTTGTTTCAACAATATTTTAGGATTTGGAATACTATAATTTGTAATATTTTTGTTTGTTTCAAACTTTTTGGAATTTGAAATCCATAAATTATATAAAGCTTTTGAAATCCACCCCACATCCCACCCAAAAAAGAGGATTTCACTAATCCTTAAATATATTACTTTTTTATTATTTGAGGATTTAATATCCTAAAACTTATTTTGAAACAAGCAAGTTTTATTGAATTCTAAAACCCCAAAAAACCTCTTTTTACATCTTAAAACTTGAAATCCACACCATATCCCAAAAAAATAAAAATAAAACAAACACCCCCTTAGCAGCTTTTTCCTTTCTCTCAAAAACAAAATACGTTGAAAACTGAAAGTTATATCAAATTAATTAAGGCTAAAATTGAAGCGTTCGATTTGAAGAGATTACCTTGATCTTCTGCTAATTTTTCTTTATTAATATTTAAGTTTACTGTAAACAGAGAGGAGATGAGTTTCACAATAGTTTGAGGAAGAAGGACAACACTATTAATCAAGGGTATTTTAGAGCAAAAAAGGTAAAAGTTTTTACCACAGAGAGTGTTGTAGTTAAAAAAATAATGTGAGGGAATTTGGGAAGTTGTCAAATTTAAAGTGAGCTCTATAATAATTACTTTTAGAATTATGATCGTGATCCAACATGGACAGGTATTATTATATATAAGAAAATGGTATCTTTACAATCTATGATTCAAAAAATCTTAAGCTTACCATGACCGAACGAATATCTAATCACGTGTGTTACTGTTTCACATCTTTATTATGCGCGGTATTTTTGTATGCAATTTTTTCCTTATTAAAGATGATGACGTAAGAAGATAACCTAATATAAAAACAATAAAAGTCCTCAGGCTCTTCAAGTCAAAGATGAGACATAGACTTTTGTTAGCTTGTCAAAGTTTTTAACTTTAATCTAATGGTCAATCGATAAATTAATTAGGCTACTCTACAATACACCCTTTGTTCCTCGGCTGCAAGCAGCGATAACATATTTTTAATTATTAATTGATACCAATGGTGTGATGGATAGATGAATTAGCAATTTTTTCTAATAGTTAATTAATGGGGAATTTAAAAAAAAGACCGTTTTTAAAATATAATTAGCAAAATCGATAATTTCCCTAAATAATAAGCAAAATCGACCTATTTTTGGCCACGTCATCAAGACTCGCCAAAAAGAGGTCGATTTTGAAAAAAAACCATCTTTAATGGTCCAGTGTATTTAACAATTGCTAATTACGAAACTAATTAGGTTTAGAATACACGAGACTATTAGTCTCGTATATTCATTCCTTTTTTTTAAATCTTAGCCACTATTACCCCTCTTCCAAATCTCTTGTCTCCTCTTCTCCTCAATCTCCTCCATTGCAGTGGTCGAGGACGAGGGCGGTGGTCGGAGGACGAGGGCAATGGTCAGAGGGCGAGGGAGCCTCGAGAGCAAGGGCGGTGGTCGAAGACGGTGGTCGAGGGAGCCTCGAGGCCGAAGGCGAGGATGGCCTCAAGGACAGTGGTCAAGGGCTAGGGTCAAGGGTGAGGGCGGTGATCGAGGGTAGCCTCGAGGGCTGTGGTCGTAGGAGCATCGAGGGGGAGGGCGAGTGCGATGGTCGTGGCAGTGTTCGAGGGTGGCCTCGAGGGCTGTGGTCGAGGGAGCCTTGAGAGTGACGACGTAAGGGCAGTGGTCGAGGGCGGCGATAGAGGGAGCCTCAAGGGCGAGGGTCCAGGCCGACCTAGGACAGTGATCGAGAGCGAATCGGATGAGAGAGGAGAAAGATGAAGAGGAAAGTTGGAGGAGAGAAAGAGTGCTGAGAGGAAAGTTGGAGGAGAGAGAGTGCAAAAAATTTAATTAACGAGCTTAAATACACCGGACTACTAGTCCCGTGTATTTCTAAAATGTTTTTTTAAATCGACCTTTTTTTGGCCAGTCTTGATGACGTGATAAAAAAGAGGTTGATTTTGCTCATTATTTAGGGAAATGTTTGATTTTGCTATTATATTTTAAAAACGGTCTTTTTTTTTAAAAAAATCCTCGTTAATTAATCCAATTTCATTTCTATCATGCCACCTTTATTAAGGAGCAAGACTAATCCAGTCCCATCAAATATAATAGGGTGAATTTCAATAGAAAAGAAATCTAGATTTAATGTTAGATATTATTGTAATCTCGTTGTTGTATCTACATACATCACATATCAAAAGTAAGAATAAAACATGAAATGTAAGAGTAAATAAATAGACAAGAGAAGAGATAGGGAGAAAGTGATCATCTCATTTTATTCATCCTCATTTCTCCATCAATTACATTTTGTCTTCCATGGATTACATTATATAGATGTGGAAGAGAATACTAAAAGTCACAAGTAGGTGAAGAGACTTCTTCTAGTAATGTCCACATTCATTGTATTTATATTTACAACACTCCCCCTTGGACATTACTACATGATGTCAATGCCTCGTTAAAAACCTCGCTAGAAAAACCCAGTGGGATAAATACTAGTCGAGAAAAAGAGTACACGACATTAGTAGATTCTTGTTGCATTAGTTGCCTCATTAAAAACCTTTAACTAAGAAAACCCTGTGGGACAAAACTTAGTAAAGGGAAAAAGAGTACAACTATAGATCTTCAGGATCCAAACTTGTGTTGCATTAGTTGCCTCATTAAAAACCTTTAGCTAAGAAAACCCTGTGGGACAAAACTTAGCAAAAGGAAAAAAGAGTACAACTATAGTCCTTCAAGGTACAATCTTCGGGATTGCGTTGAAAATTCGCTCCCCCTGATGATGACAATCTTCTGAGTCTATGCTAAGAAAACCCAGTGGGACAAAACTTAGCGAAAAGGGGCAAATTATGATAATAGACCTTCAGGGTCCAATCTTCAGGATTGTTCTATAAGAATTTGCTCCCCCTGAAGAAGATAGTCTTTCAAGTCTGTGCATATTGTGAACATATTTCTCATACGTTGATGTAGGCAGAGACTTATATGTCGTATCAACGATCTTAATCATACACATTCTCGTGAGGTCTCATATAAAGCGATAATCTCTGAGTGGTTAGAAGAAGTAGTCACCATAGTCTGCTTAACAGACATCTAAGAAACGACAGTACCACCACAGAGAAAAACATAACCAGTCTGGGATCTGGCGTTATGGGGATCAGACATGTAGCCAGCGTCCTAATAGCCCACCAATGTCATATCTTGGTTTCTTTTATAGAATAGTCCAAGATCTTTTGTACCTTGAAGATAGCGAATGAAATGTTTAACGACATTCCATTGCCTCCTTGTAGGATAAGCACTATACCTTGCTAGCAAGTTCACTGCAAATGCAATATCAGGCCTGGTGTAATTTGCGAGATAAAGAAGTGCTCCAATGGTGCTCAGATAGGGAACTTCTGGCCCTAACATTTCTTCATTATCTTCTTTGGGTCTAAATGGGTCTTTATCCACTTCGAGGGATCGGATGACCATTGGTGTGCTAAGTGGATGAGATTTATCCATATAAAATCTTTCCAAAACCTTTTTTCACATTGGTTGACTGGTGTAGAAAAATTCCTTATGGGAAAATGCTCGATCTGCAGGCCGAGACAAAACTTGGTTTTTCACAAGTCTTTCATTTCAAACTCCGTCTTTAGGCATGAGCTAGCTTCTGTAAGCTCCTTGTGCGTTCTAATAATATTTATATCATCAATATAGACTGATATAATACAGAAATTATTTTCGAATTTCTTTATAAACACACAAGGGCAGACATCATTAATTTGCATATCTCCTCTTCAGGAGGAACTCACTCAGTCGGTTATACCACATTCTACCCGACTGTTTCAAGTCGTATAACGACCTTTATAATTTAATACTATACATGTTGCAATTCTCGTTTTCTCTTAATTCAGGAATTTTAAGTCCATCAGGGACTTTCATATAAAAATATTAGCGTCTAATGACTCATATTAAAATATGGTCATGACGTACATATACTGCATATATAAATTCATAGTTTCTGTCATATTTAACTTGTGGAACGTAATATAATCACTAATAGGAGAATATTTTACATCTAAATTGATGTCGGGTCTCTGCGTGAACCCATTGAGCTATGAATCTCGCTTTACATCTCACCACCTTACAATTGTTATTTATTTTTCTTACGAAGACCCATTATATCCTACAGGGATATATGAACTACAGGTTCAAAAATACTTTAGCGAGTTCAGCTCAGCCTCAATTG